>NC_071579.1:4457507-4767666 GCF_024509145.1 Vidua macroura
AGCACCGCTCACTTAGCCCGACCTTGCCAGGAAATAAGATTTGCTGCACATTCCAAGGACACTGCATTTTCCTGGGCAAGCTGCAACCTCCTGACTGATGGCCGTGCTCTCTGACCACTCCTGCCCAGCTCTGGGTAGTAGCGGGCACGTTGTGCCTGGCGAAGGCAAGACACCTGGAGAGCTGTCACAGAGCAGAAGGGCAGCTGAGATGCTGAAAAGCAGCAAAGCTGAACAGCCTGCCTCAGCTTCAGTAGTGTGCAATTGACTGAAGGCGAAAAACGCAGCAGCAGAGCAGCGGGCTTCTGAGCGCACTGAAGGCAATTGCAAGAATCCAGCAGCTGCTCCTTGCGGTAAGAGCCTGTCTGAAGACCCTCATTTTCCATTCTGCCTTCCAATTGCCACAAGAAAGGATCCTTTCCCCCACTGCAGTTCCGGCTTAGAACAGGACACAGCACAGCTGGAACCACTGAACCGTCATGCTGGCTGTTCCCAACAAGGCCTGGTAAGAACTTGGCAAAGAGTTGGCAAGGACTTGGCAAAGACCTGACATGGAGCCAGCACGGGACCGCCTGATGTGCGGCCTGCTTCTCTTCTAATCTCCGTTCTTAAGCCGAATGAACTTTTGGGGTGACTCCCGTGGTCCTTCATTGAAGACCCTTCATCTGCCTCGTTACCACTGTGACAAAGAAAGAATGAGAACCCTCCTCCCAAGGGCTGAGACTGAGACCCCTACTGCGGGGAGGAGGGGAAATTGGTGGTCTGACCACTAATGACATGACCTGTTTCCCTTCAGTAATTTTAATGGACTTATTCTTCATTGGATTCGTCTTGCTTTGGTGGTTTCTGTGGACTCACCTGTTCCCGCGTGGCGATTACAATGGACTTTCATTGTTACACTTGTTCCCCCCTCTTTCCTCTGTGGACTAGAACTGGAGCCCCGAGTCGACCAGAACTTCGGAGACTCCCCCGACACGACAGACGGATCCCCATCGTCCGGAGCACTGAGGATCTCGCCTGTGTTGGTAGCTATTCCCATAGCCCTCTCCTCTCTCTCTATCCTTCTATCTCCTTTCTAATCGCCCACTATCGCATTTACTCTTTTGGCCCCTAATAAAGGTGCATTTCTTCTGATTAACTGACAGTCCCTTGTTGTTTGCCTTTGTTGCACTTTTGGGATCGGTGAAAAGAACCATCACGACACCCCGCAAGAAGCGGATCGTGACATTAAAATTGGCGTCACGGACAGGATTTCTGTCTAGACAGAAGGGTTGCAGCTGAAAAGGCACCCACACTGTCTTTGGCAATTCATAAAGGATCCCTTAGTGCAAAAGGCGGGACACTGTTGTTTTGTTGTTGTGTCTATCTGGTCTGGGAAGGAAGGGACAACTTGAAGCAACTAAGCAGAGCCTCCCAGGCAGATTATTGTCCTTTCACCCAGCCAGGGAAGCGAAGGGCGACACAGTGAGGGCTGTGTAGTTTTGTGGAACTTAAGTTTGTAGCTCCCTGTCGTGGTTTTGGTCCCTTCACAAAATGAGTGACAATCTTAGCCTTGAAATGAAAGCTGAATTTTATGCACTACTAGCCAAACACAATGCCAAACCTTCTACGGAAGGAGAAAAATGGGCACAGAGTAATTGGTTGAACTTAGAAAATGTTATTGATAGAGTGTGTTCATTACAACATGAAACAAAATTCAAATTGGGCAAAAAGAAAATGATCTTATGCTCAGTTTTGGGAGCTTGTCTTACGGCAGCTATAGAAAATGGCTTCGAGCGAAGAAGTGAGGAACATGCTATAATAGACTCCCTTCAAAATCTAGTTGAAATTTTGCAAAAACAGCTCTATGAAGCAAAAAATGTGATCTATGCATTGCGAGCTGCCTTAACAGAGGAACATGTTAACAAATCACATCGTGCTGATTCCTCTACAGAGCCTGAGGAGAAGGAAACTCCTCACATTAAACGAATCTATCCTCATCAAGAACTTGAAGCAGCAAGTAATTGTGGGGAACATTGCTGCCATCACTTGAGACCCTTGATTAAAACTATCTCAGTGTATAACTATCTCAGTGATGATGATCTCCAACCTCACATCACAACCAAACACATACCACCACAAGTAAACACTGCCACCGAGCTAGCTAAGCTTAAAAGGGAATACGGACACCCTCCACATGAATCAGAAACAGAATATGTTTTCCGGGTGTCCCTCACTGGTGGTGATCAAATCCAATTAACTGAACAGGAAGCCAGTGGGTACTGGGGACATGGTGTCTTCTTAACAACAGGAGAGAAAGGTGACACATGGTCCCTGACACAGCGTGCAGCTTTTTGGGCCGGGGGAACAAGCCCCTTGGAAAGGGGAGATCCCATAGCTAGAATTAGTACCCCCGACCAGCTCTTGGAAAATGTGCACAAAGCTGCTTGCCTGCAAATGACTCACAAAAAGAAATGAATTCCTGGCTTTGAATCCCTGATGCAATTACCTGTGAAGCCCGAAATAATGACCCCTTGAATTTGTGGGCTTCCAGAATCACTCAAACCTACAGCAATTCTCCTTCCAAAAACGATAGCAGCTGCATCTCCTGTAGAAAGACCAGATAGATTTCCTAGTAACCAGAACGACCCATTTGTTCCCCTTTATGACTTGTTGAGGAAAGGGGTGAAATGGGATTGGAGTCTTTCTCAGGAGTCAGCATTGCAATTGCTGATTTTTGAAGCAACAGCTCATCAAGCACTGGGCCCTATCCATCCTACAGATCCTTTCCAGGTGGAATGGGCATTTGCCTCCTCAGGGCTGTCAGTACACATATGGCAGCGGGGTCCTGAGGCTCCGACAAGACCTGTTGGTTTTGATTCCCGTGGTTCCAAAGATGCTGAGAAAAGATACACTACCTGGGAAAAAGGATTGTTTATGGTTAGCTTAGCTTTCCTAGAAGTAGAAAAAATTGCACGAAAACAACCAATTGTATTGAGAGGCCCCTTCAAGGTTATCAAGACAGTCACTAGTGGGACCCCCCCTCCTGACGGGGTGGCCGAGAGGGCCTCAGTTAGAAAATGGTATGCTCAGGTTGAACATTACTGCAACTTTTTCTCAAGGACAGAAGGAACTTTAGCAGTCCAAGAAACGGAGAGCTTGGACAAACTTGCCTCTGTAATCAAAGTAAGCCCTCCTTTCTGCCCCGAACAATCAGCAAACTCTTGGTTTACTGATGCTTCTGCTAAAGGGGAAGGAAAAGTATGGAGATATAGGGCAGAAGCCCTCCACTTTTCCTCTGGTGAGCAAATGATTACAGAGGGAGAAGGTAGTGTACACGTTGGGGAGCTGATAGCTGTCTGGAGTGTTTTTCAACGAGAAGCACAGAATTCCTCTTTGGTCTGCATCTACACTGACTCCTATGCTCTGTACCAAATGATCCTAATAATCCAGCTCATGACCCTGGCCAACCTGTTCTGGTGGACCTCTCTTACTATAGGACTAGTAGCACTTGTGCTAAAACCCCCTCTGAAGAAATATGCATGGGAAGCCTCTGGTGCTCTAGGCAAAGAGCATTGGACAAATAGATGCTGGATAATTCCATCATTCTAACTTTTCTGCCTCTCGGCGGCAGAATTCTGTTGTGTTTACTTTTTCAGAAGAACTCCGAGGGACATGAAGACCACCTAATCCATGATCAAACTGGTAATATTTTTCTGCATCCTACCACAACCCCATGGCCAGAAAGCAGCTGAGTGGCCGTGGTCTGAACTAATTGTGGTAGCATGCAGAAAAAGTGAAAGGATCTCTTTCAGGACAAAAAGGTTGTTACACACCCAAGCATACAGGATTGTTGGCGCAATTTCACATGAACACAAACTGTAGAAGTAGTTTGGTTTTGATCCAAAAATACTGAAGCACTTTTTTTGTTTGTTTGTTTGTTTTGTTTTTGTTTTTGTTTTTGTTTTTTAAGTTTAAAGTATTGATTCAAATACTGGAGTAGGACTTGATGTTAATGTTGTGACACCTACCACCCAACCACTGGTTACACTTAGCCCGAAAATTTTTGAAATTGGACCATATAGAATCAGGAAAACTGGCCAACAACAGATATTGTTTAATCTGTTATGGTCTCTTAAACAAGTCAAATTGCTGATGCAAAACAATATCTGAGAAATACAACCAGCTTGTTCACCCTTTTTGCAGACCTCTTTTCAGGCTTGGACAACCTGGCTGCGACAGTGGAAGCCTCCTAAAAACCGGCTGCCAAGAGACATAACTGGTCTTGTGGGAACAGGATTGGGAATCCTAAATAGTATTGATTCAGAAGTATAAATGAATAAATTGGCTTCCACGACTAAAGATTTAAGCAAAATACAACAACCACTGCAATCGTCCTTATCGGCCTTGGGAACACATCAGTGGTTGCTATCAAACATTCTAGCAAATTGGGAAAAGGTAAATAGGAAAGACCACAAATTGATAATTGATGGACTTAATGCCACGCAAAGCAATGTTTCCTTAGCTCTTAGCTGCATCCAGGCTCAATTATGGATGCAGTCAGTTGCTGCCGCAATTCGAAGAGAAAGTGAAGAAGGCACTTTTCCGACTGAAATTAGGAAAATAGTCTGGGACAGTGCCACTGACTTTGAAAGAGTTTTCCAATCCTGGTGGAATTTAGTGAATTTTACCTATGACCCCAGCATTTGTGCCGACCATAAGTAATGCCTCAGTGCATTTGATATTCCCTAGCATCGCATTAGGATTAAATCATGATGGACCCACTTTCTATCCTTCTGAACACAGAGAATGGGCCCGTCAAATTGATGACAAATGGCAAACTGTCAATTTAGAGTCCTGTACCATCTGAGAACAACTAGGGTTTATCTGTGAAGGTAATGCAATTGTAGCTCAAGATATTTGTCTGGACACAGAACAAAATAGCTGTCATTTTGATAGTCATCTTAACGAGACTTCTGAAACAGTCCTTGTATCTACAGGCAATGGGTGTGCCTGCTTCAGAACCGCTTGTGATACTGTGTTTATACAAAGTACAGTAGTAGCTAGTAAAAATCATTCAAATTTTTGTGCTTGCAGCTTTACTAAAATTGCAGGATGTGATTTTTCTTTTGTAGCTCCAGTTACTTCACATGAACTTTTAGAATCCAATCTCACGATGGTTCACAAGCTATCGCCTACTCCCATTGGGATGAACCTTACTCTGGTAAAGCAATTATTACTTCATCAAGATCTGATAGAGATCCTAGGAAAAATCAAGGAGAATGGACAGAAAACTCTGGTAACTGTTCATCATCATGTGCAAGAAATACATCGTGTTGTAGAAAGGGTGAAAAGTGATGCCGAGCACAGGTGGTGGGATACCCTTTTCGGGTGGTCGCTTACCGCCACCGGTGTCCTGAACAAATTGTGTCATCCCATTGTTGTTCTTTGGATTTTAGTTATGATTGGTTTTGTTTGATCAGTAATCTTGCTCATTGTGAATTGGAGAATGATGAAACGACTAACAAAATTGACATCTCTAATTAATGCACACCACTTGGCCGACATTCTTTACACTATAGATGTTCCCAGGACTGTAGACACAAGAAGATGAAAAGGTTAGAAGATATGTTTTACATAATTTTCTCTTATGATTTGTTCTAATCACGGTTTTAAATTATTTTTTGTTTCTTGATGATAAAATTGTATTGAGTAATATCGATTATTGTTTAATATAGATTATACTGGTTAATTATTTGATCAATCTATTGTTTAATTGATTCATATTGATTATGATCTCAATAATTTATTGTTTAACTAGTATTGATTTAATTAATACTGATTGTATTTTGCTTATGGATTAATTATAATTTGTTTACTGATATGTTGTGATTGTTTTCGTTTTCCTGTTTCTTCTTTCCCTTTTCCTCTTCTCTTTTCCCTGGGACGTGCTGCCAACACTTGACGAGTCCTGAAGACTCCACGACGACACCATGGAACCCTGCTGATGAAGATCTTTCGAGGGCAATCGTCAGTCACGGGGTGGTGTAAGAGCCCGTCTGAAGCCCCTCATTTTCCATTCTGCCTTCCGATTGCCACAAGAAAGAATCCCTTCCCCCACTGCAGTTCCGGCTTAGAACAGGACACAGCACAGCTGGAACCACTGAACCGTCATGCTGGCTGTTCCCAACAAGGCCTGGTAAGAACTTGGCAAGGACTTGACAAAGACCTGACATGGAGCCAGCACGGGACAGCCTGATGCGCGGCCTGCTTCTCTTCTAATCTCCGTTCTTAAGCCGAATGAACTTTTGGGGTGACTCCCGTGGTCCTTCATTGAAGACCCTTCATCTGCCTCGTTACCACTGTGACAAAGAAAGAATGAGAACCCTCCTCCCAAGGGCTGAGACTGAGACCCCTACTGCGGGGAGGAGGGGAAATTGGTGGTCTGACCACTAATGACATGACCTGTTTCCCTTCAGTAATTTTAATGGACTTATTCTTCATTGGATTCGTCTTGCTTTGGTGGTTTCTGTGGACTCACCTGTTCCCGCGTGGCGATTACAATGGACTTTCATTGTTACACTTGTTCCCCCCTCTTTCCTCTGTGGACTAGAACTGGAGCCCCGAGTCGACCAGAACTTCGGAGACTCCCCCGACACGACAGACGGATCCCCATCGTCCGGAGCACTGAGGATCTCGCCTGTGTTGGTAGCTATTCCCATAGCCCTCTCCTCTCTCTCTATCCTTCTATCTCCTTTCTAATCGCCCACTATCGCATTTACGCTTTTGGCCCCTAATAAAGGTGCATTTCTTCTGATTAACTGACAGTCCCTTGTTGTTTGCCTTTGTTGCACTTTTGGGATCGGTGAAAAGAACCATCACGACACCTCGCAATACGCGGATCGTGACACTTGCCAAGCACAGTCAGCTGCCTATGCTCTTGCTTCTTGACCAACTCACAGTTGCCCTTCTTTTCAGCAGCTGCCACCGTGTTCTCTGCATCTCGGAGCCTCTGGAGAGCAGCAGGACTTTCCAAGGAGGGATGCATGACGACTAGGTCAAAACCCAGGAAAGTTGTCCTGGAACACCTCCCATTGGCATGCCAAGAGTGAATTCAAGAGGCAAGAGAGCAGCAGCCACCGTCCTGCAGCAGTCTGCGAGCTTCGCACACAAGCCAGCTTCTTGGCGGCTTCGTTCTTCGCCTCTTGCAAGCTACCGCGATCTCCGGCTGCCGGAGGCCAAGAAGCGGCTACTTCGCGCAGAGATCACTGGCGCGGCAGCGGTGCGCTCCCGAGCGCCGCTTTTGCCGAAAGACGCCGGGAAGCGGCTCTTGCTTTCGGCCAGCTCCGGAGCTGCGTATTCTGCCTCTCTAGTCGCCTACATCTTAGCCAAAAGCTTTTCCGCTCCAGTTCTCAAGGAGAAAGTGTACCAGCACCGCTCACTTAGCCCGACCTTGCCAAGAAATGGGATTTGCTGCACATTCCAAGGACACTGCATTTTCTTAGGCAAGCTGCAAACTGCTGACAGATGGCCGTGCTCTCTGCCCTCTCCTATCTAGCTCTTGGTAGTAGCGGGCACGTTGTGCCTGGCGAAGGCAAGACACCTGGAGAGCTGTCACAGAGCAGAAGGGCAGCTGAGATGCTGAAAAGCAGCAAAGCTGAACAGCCTGCCTCAGCTTCAGTAGTGTGCAATTGACTGAAGGCGAAAAACGCAGCAGCAGAGCAGCGGGCTTCTGAGCGCACTGAAGGCAATTGCAAGAATCCAGCAGCTGCTCCTTGCGGTAAGAGCCTGTCTGAAGACCCTCATTTTCCATTCTGCCTTCCAATTGCCACAAGAAAGGATCCCTTCCCCCACTGCAGTTCCGGCTTAGAACAGGACACAGCACAGCTGGAACCACTGAACCGTCATGCTGGCTGTTCCCAACAAGGCCTGGTAAGAACTTGGCAAAGAGTTGGCAAGGACTTGGCAAAGACCTGACATGGAGCCAGCACGGGACCGCCTGATGTGCGGCCTGCTTCTCTTCTAATCTCCGTTCTTAAGCCGAATGAACTTTTGGGGTGACTCCCGTGGTCCTTCATTGAAGACCCTTCATCTGCCTCGTTACCACTGTGACAAAGAAAGAATGAGAACCCTCCTCCCAAGGGCTGAGACTGAGACCCCTACTGCGGGGAGGAGGGGAAATTGGTGGTCTGACCACTAATGACATGACCTGTTTCCCTTCAGTAATTTTAATGGACTTATTCTTCATTGGATTCGTCTTGCTTTGGTGGTTTCTGTGGACTCACCTGTTCCCGCGTGGCGATTACAATGGACTTTCATTGTTACACTTGTTCCCCCCTCTTTCCTCTGTGGACTAGAACTGGAGCCCCGAGTCGACCAGAACTTCGGAGACTCCCCCGACACGACAGACGGATCCCCATCGTCCGGAGCACTGAGGATCTCGCCTGTGTTGGTAGCTATTCCCATAGCCCTCTCCTCTCTCTCTATCCTTCTATCTCCTTTCTAATCGCCCACTATCGCATTTACTCTTTTGGCCCCTAATAAAGGTGCATTTCTTCTGATTAACTGACAGTCCCTTGTTGTTTGCCTTTGTTGCACTTTTGGGATCGGTGAAAAGAACCATCACGACACCCCGCAAGAAGCGGATCGTGACATTAAAATTGGCGTCACGGACAGGATTTCTGTCTAGACAGAAGGGTTGCAGCTGAAAAGGCACCCACACTGTCTTTGGCAATTCATAAAGGATCCCTTAGTGCAAAAGGCGGGACACTGTTGTTTTGTTGTTGTGTGTATCTGGTCTGGGAAGGAAGGGACAACTTGAAGCAACTAAGCAGAGCCTCCCAGGCAGATTATTGTCCTTTCACCCAGCCAGGGAAGCGAAGGGCGACACAGTGAGGGCTGTGTAGTTTTGTGGAACTTAAGTTTGTAGCTCCCTGTCGTGGTTTTGGTCCCTTCACAAAATGAGTGACAATCTTAGCCTTGAAATGAAAGCTGAATTTTATGCACTACTAGCCAAACACAATGCCAAACCTTCTACGGAAGGAGAAAAATGGGCACAGAGTAATTGGTTGAACTTAGAAAATGTTATTGATAGAGTGTGTTCATTACAACATGAAACAAAATTCAAATTGGGCAAAAAGAAAATGATCTTATGCTCAGTTTTGGGAGCTTGTCTTACGGCAGCTATAGAAAATGGCTTCGAGCGAAGAAGTGAGGAACATGCTATAATAGACTCCCTTCAAAATCTAGTTGAAATTTTGCAAAAACAGTTCTATGAAGCAAAAAATGTGATCTATGCATTGCGAGCTGCCTTAACAGAGGAACATGTTAACAAATCACATCGTGCTGATTCCTCTACAGAGCCTGAGGAGAAGGAAACTCCTCACATTAAACGAATCTATCCTCATCAAGAACTTGAAGCAGCAAGTAATTGTGGGGAACATTGCTGCCATCACTTGAGACCCTTGATTAAAACTATCTCAGTGTATAACTATCTCAGTGATGATGATCTCCAACCTCACATCACAACCAAACACATACCACCACAAGTAAACACTGCCACCGAGCTAGCTAAGCTTAAAAGGGAATACGGACACCCTCCACATGAATCAGAAACAGAATATGTTTTCCGGGTGTCCCTCAGTGGTGGTGATCAAATCCAATTAACTGAACAGGAAGCCAGTGGGTACTGGGGACATGGTGTCTTCTTAACAACAGGAGAGAAAGGTGACACATGGTCCCTGACACAGCGTGCAGCTTTTTGGGCCGGGGGAACAAGCCCCTTGGAAAGGGGAGATCCCATAGCTAGAATTAGTACCCCCGACCAGCTCTTGGAAAATGTGCACAAAGCTGCTTGCCTGCAAATGACTCACAAAAAGAAATGAATTCCTGGCTTTGAATCCCTGATGCAATTACCTGTGAAGCCCGAAATAATGACCCCTTGAATTTGTGGGCTTCCAGAATCACTCAAACCTACAGCAATTCTCCTTCCAAAAACGATAGCAGCTGCATCTCCTGTAGAAAGACCAGATAGATTTCCTAGTAACCAGAACGACCCATTTGTTCCCCTTTATGACTTGTTGAGGAAAGGGGTGAAATGGGATTGGAGTCTTTCTCAGGAGTCAGCATTGCAATTGCTGATTTTTGAAGCAACAGCTCATCAAGCACTGGGCCCTATCCATCCTACAGATCCTTTCCAGGTGGAATGGGCATTTGCCTCCTCAGGGCTGTCAGTACACATATGGCAGCGGGGTCCTGAGGCTCCGACAAGACCTGTTGGTTTTGATTCCCGTGGTTCCAAAGATGCTGAGAAAAGATACACTACCTGGGAAAAAGGATTGTTTATGGTTAGCTTAGCTTTCCTAGAAGTAGAAAAAATTGCACGAAAACAACCAATTGTATTGAGAGGCCCCTTCAAGGTTATCAAGACAGTCACTAGTGGGACCCCCCCTCCTGACGGGGTGGCCGAGAGGGCCTCAGTTAGAAAATGGTATGCTCAGGTTGAACATTACTGCAACTTTTTCTCAAGGACAGAAGGAACTTTAGCAGTCCAAGAAACGGAGAGCTTGGACAAACTTGCCTCTGTAATCAAAGTAAGCCCTCCTTTCTGCCCCGAACAATCAGCAAACTCTTGGTTTACTGATGCTTCTGCTAAAGGGGAAGGAAAAGTATGGAGATATAGGGCAGAAGCCCTCCACTTTTCCTCTGGTGAGCAAATGATTACAGAGGGAGAAGGTAGTGTACACGTTGGGGAGCTGATAGCTGTCTGGAGTGTTTTTCAACGAGAAGCACAGAATTCCTCTTTGGTCTGCATCTACACTGACTCCTATGCTCTGTACCAAATGATCCTAATAATCCAGCTCATGACCCTGGCCAACCTGTTCTGGTGGACCTCTCTTACTATAGGACTAGTAGCACTTGTGCTAAAACCCCCTCTGAAGAAATATGCATGGGAAGCCTCTGGTGCTCTAGGCAAAGAGCATTGGACAAATAGATGCTGGATAATTCCATCATTCTAACTTTTCTGCCTCTCGGCGGCAGAATTCTGTTGTGTTTACTTTTTCAGAAGAACTCCGAGGGACATGAAGACCACCTAATCCATGATCAAACTGGTAATATTTTTCTGCATCCTACCACAACCCCATGGCCAGAAAGCAGCTGAGTGGCCGTGGTCTGAACTAATTGTGGTAGCATGCAGAAAAAGTGAAAGGATCTCTTTCAGGACAAAAAGGTTGTTACACACCCAAGCATACAGGATTGTTGGCGCAATTTCACATGAACACAAACTGTAGAAGTAGTTTGGTTTTGATCCAAAAATACTGAAGCACTTTTTTTGTTTGTTTGTTTGTTTTGTTTTTGTTTTTGTTTTTGTTTTTTAAGTTGAAAGTATTGATTCAAATACTGGAGTAGGACTTGATGTTAATGTTGTGACACCTACCACCCAACCACTGGTTACACTTAGCCCGAAAATTTTTGAAATTGGACCATATAGAATCAGGAAAACTGGCCAACAACAGATATTGTTTAATCTGTTATGGTCTCTTAAACAAGTCAAATTGCTGATGCAAAACAATATCTGAGAAATACAACCAGCTTGTTCACCCTTTTTGCAGACCTCTTTTCAGGCTTGGACAACCTGGCTGCGACAGTGGAAGCCTCCTAAAAACCGGCTGCCAAGAGACATAACTGGTCTTGTGGGAACAGGATTGGGAATCCTAAATAGTATTGATTCAGAAGTATAAATGAATAAATTGGCTTCCACGACTAAAGATTTAAGCAAAATACAACAACCACTGCAATCGTCCTTATCGGCCTTGGGAACACATCAGTGGTTGCTATCAAACATTCTAGCAAATTGGGAAAAGGTAAATAGGAAAGACCACAAATTGATAATTGATGGACTTAATGCCACGCAAAGCAATGTTTCCTTAGCTCTTAGCTGCATCCAGGCTCAATTATGGATGCAGTCAGTTGCTGCCGCAATTCGAAGAGAAAGTGAAGAAGGCACTTTTCCGACTGAAATTAGGAAAATAGTCTGGGACAGTGCCACTGACTTTGAAAGAGTTTTCCAATCCTGGTGGAATTTAGTGAATTTTACCTATGACCCCAGCATTTGTGCCGACCATAAGTAATGCCTCAGTGCATTTGATATTCCCTAGCATCGCATTAGGATTAAATCATGATGGACCCACTTTCTATCCTTCTGAACATAGAGAATGGGCCCGTCAAATTGATGACAAATGGCAAACTGTCAATTTAGAGTCCTGTACCATCTGAGAACAACTAGGGTTTATCTGTGAAGGTAATGCAATTGTAGCTCAAGATATTTGTCTGGACACAGAACAAAATAGCTGTCATTTTGATAGTCATCTTAACGAGACTTCTGAAACAGTCCTTGTATCTACAGGCAATGGGTGTGCCTGCTTCAGAACCGCTTGTGATACTGTGTTTATACAAAGTACAGTAGTAGCTAGTAAAAATCATTCAAATTTTTGTGCTTGCAGCTTTACTAAAATTGCAGGATGTGATTTTTCTTTTGTAGCTCCAGTTACTTCACATGAACTTTTAGAATCCAATCTCACGATGGTTCACAAGCTATCGCCTACTCCCATTGGGATGAACCTTACTCTGGTAAAGCAATTATTACTTCATCAAGATCTGATAGAGATCCTAGGAAAAATCAAGGAGAATGGACAGAAAACTCTGGTAACTGTTCATCATCATGTGCAAGAAATACATCGTGTTGTAGAAAGGGTGAAAAGTGATGCCGAGCACAGGTGGTGGGATACCCTTTTCGGGTGGTCGCTTACCGCCACCGGTGTCCTGAACAAATTGTGTCATCCCATTGTTGTTCTTTGGATTTTAGTTATGATTGGTTTTGTTTGATCAGTAATCTTGCTCATTGTGAATTGGAGAATGATGAAACGACTAACAAAATTGACATCTCTAATTAATGCACACCACTTGGCCGACATTCTTTACACTATAGATGTTCCCAGGACTGTAGACACAAGAAGATGAAAAGGTTAGAAGATATGTTTTACATAATTTTCTCTTATGATTTGTTCTAATCACGGTTTTAAATTATTTTTTGTTTCTTGATGATAAAATTGTATTGAGTAATATCGATTATTGTTTAATATAGATTATACTGGTTAATTATTTGATCAATCTATTGTTTAATTGATTCATATTGATTATGATCTCAATAATTTATTGTTTAACTAGTATTGATTTAATTAATACTGATTGTATTTTGCTTATGGATTAATTATAATTTGTTTACTGATATGTTGTGATTGTTTTCGTTTTCCTGTTTCTTCTTTCCCTTTTCCTCTTCTCTTTTCCCTGGGACGTGCTGCCAACACTTGACGAGTCCTGAAGACTCCACGACGACACCATGGAACCCTGCTGATGAAGATCTTTCGAGGGCAATCGTCAGTCACGGGGTGGTGTAAGAGCCCGTCTGAAGCCCCTCATTTTCCATTCTGCCTTCCGATTGCCACAAGAAAGAATCCCTTCCCCCACTGCAGTTCCGGCTTAGAACAGGACACAGCACAGCTGGAACCACTGAACCGTCATGCTGGCTGTTCCCAACAAGGCCTGGTAAGAACTTGGCAAGGACTTGACAAAGACCTGACATGGAGCCAGCACGGGACAGCCTGATGCGCGGCCTGCTTCTCTTCTAATCTCCGTTCTTAAGCCGAATGAACTTTTGGGGTGACTCCCGTGGTCCTTCATTGAAGACCCTTCATCTGCCTCGTTACCACTGTGACAAAGAAAGAATGAGAACCCTCCTCCCAAGGGCTGAGACTGAGACCCCTACTGCGGGGAGGAGGGGAAATTGGTGGTCTGACCACTAATGACATGACCTGTTTCCCTTCAGTAATTTTAATGGACTTATTCTTCATTGGATTCGTCTTGCTTTGGTGGTTTCTGTGGACTCACCTGTTCCCGCGTGGCGATTACAATGGACTTTCATTGTTACACTTGTTCCCCCCTCTTTCCTCTGTGGACTAGAACTGGAGCCCCGAGTCGACCAGAACTTCGGAGACTCCCCCGACACGACAGACGGATCCCCATCGTCCGGACCACTGAGGATCTCGCCTGTGTTGGTAGCTATTCCCATAGCCCTCTCCTCTCTCTCTATCCTTCTATCTCCTTTCTAATCGCCCACTATCGCATTTACGCTTTTGGCCCCTAATAAAGGTGCATTTCTTCTGATTAACTGACAGTCCCTTGTTGTTTGCCTTTGTTGCACTTTTGGGATCGGTGAAAAGAACCATCACGACACCTCGCAATACGCGGATCGTGACACTTGCCAAGCACAGTCAGCTGCCTATGTTCTTGCTTCTTGACAAACTCACAGTTGCCCTTCTTTTCAGCAGCTGCCACCGTGTTCTCTGCATCTCGGAGCCTCTGGAGAGCAGCAGGACTTTCCAAGGAGGGATGCATGACGACTATGTCAAAACCCAGGAAAGTTGTCCTGGAACACCTCCCATTGGCATGCCAAGAGTGAATTCAAGAGGCAAGAGAGCAGCAGCCACCGTCCTGCAGCAGTCTGCGAGCTTCGCACACAAGCCAGCTTCTTGGCGGCTTCGTTCTTCGCCTCTTGCAAGCTACCGCGATCTCCGGCTGCCGGAGGCCAAGAAGCGGCTACTTCGCGCACAGATCACTGGCGCGGCAGCGGTGCGCTCCCGAGCGCCGCTTTTGCCGAAAGACGCCGGGAAGCGGCTCTTGCTTTCGGCCAGCTCCGGAGCTGCGTATTCTGCCTCTCTAGTCGCCTACATCTTAGCCAAAAGCTTTTCCGCTCCAGTTCTCAAGGAGAAAGTCTACCAGCACTGCTCACTTAGCCCGACCTTGCCAAGAAATGGGATTTGCTGCACATTCCAAGGACACTGCATTTTCTTAGGCAAGCTGCAAACTGCTGACAGATGGCCGTGCTCTCTGCCCTCTCCTATCTAGCTCTTGGTAGTAGCGGGCACGTTGCAGCCTGGCGAAGGCAAGAAACCTGGAGAGCTGTCACAGAGCAGAAGGGCAGCTGAGATGCTGAAAAGCAGCAAAGCTGAACAGCGTGCCTCAGCTTCAGCAGTGTGCAATTGACTGAAGGCGAAAAACGCAGCAGCAGAGAAGCGGGCTTCTGAGCGCACTGAAGGCAATTGCAAGCATGCAGCAGCTGCTCCTTGCCAAGCACAGGCAGCTGCCTGTGTTCTTGCTTCTTGACCAACTCACAGTTGCCCTTCTTTTCAGCAGCTGCCACCGTGTTCTCTGCATCTCGGAGCCTCTGGAGAGCAGCAGGACTTTCCAAGGAGGGATGCATGAGGACGACGTCAAAACCCAGGAAAGTTGTCCTGGAACACCTCCCATTGGCATGCCAAGAGTGAATTCAACAGGCAGCAGAAGGGCAGCCAGCGTCCTGCAGCAGTCTGCGAGCTTCGCACACAAGCCGGCTTCTTCGCGGCTTCGTTCTTCGCCTCTTGCAAGCTACCGCGATCTCCGGCTGCCGGAGGCCAAGAAGCGGCTTCTTCGCGCACAGATGACTGGAGCGGCAGCGGTACGCTCCGGAGCGCTGCTTTTGCCGAAAGACGCCGGGAAGCGGCACTTGCTTTCGGCCAGCTCCGGAGCTGCGTATTCTGCCTCTCTAGTCGCCTACATCTTAGCCAAAAGCTTTTCCGCTCCAGTTCTCAAGGAGAAAGTGTACCAGCACCGCTCACTTAGCCCGACCTTGCCAGGAAATAAGATTTGCTGCACATTCCAAGGACACTGCATTTTCCTGGGCAAGCTGCAACCTCCTGACTGATGGCCGTGCTCTCTGACCACTCCTGCCCAGCTCTGGGTAGTAGCGGGCACGTTGTGCCTGGCGAAGGCAAGACACCTGGAGAGCTGTCACAGAGCAGAAGGGCAGCTGAGATGCTGAAAAGCAGCAAAGCTGAACAGCCTGCCTCAGCTTCAGTAGTGTGCAATTGACTGAAGGCGAAAAACGCAGCAGCAGAGCAGCGGGCTTCTGAGCGCACTGAAGGCAATTGCAAGAATCCAGCAGCTGCTCCTTGCGGTAAGAGCCTGTCTGAAGACCCTCATTTTCCATTCTGCCTTCCGATTGCCACAAGAAAGGATCCCTTCCCCCACTGCAGTTCCGGCTTAGAACAGGACACAGCACAGCTGGAACCACTGAACCGTCATGCTGGCTGTTCCCAACAAGGCCTGGTAAGAACTTGGCAAAGAGTTGGCAAGGACTTGGCAAAGACCTGACATGGAGCCAGCACGGGACCGCCTGATGTGCGGCCTGCTTCTCTTCTAATCTCCGTTCTTAAGCCGAATGAACTTTTGGGGCGACTCCCGTGGTCCTTCATTGAAGACCCTTCATCTGCCTCGTTACCACTGTGACAAAGAAAGAATGAGAACCCTCCTCCCAAGGGCTGAGACTGAGACCCCTACTGCGGGGAGGAGGGGAAATTGGTGGTCTGACCACTAATGACATGACCTGTTTCCCTTCAGTAATTTTAATGGACTTATTCTTCATTGGATTCGTCTTGCTTTGGTGGTTTCTGTGGACTCACCTGTTCCCGCGTGGCGATTACAATGGACTTTCATTGTTACACTTGTTCCCCCCTCTTTCCTCTGTGGACTAGAACTGGAGCCCCGAGTCGACCAGAACTTCGGAGACTCCCCCGACACGACAGACGGATCCCCATCGTCCGGAGCACTGAGGATCTCGCCTGTGTTGGTAGCTATTCCCATAGCCCTCTCCTCTCTCTCTATCCTTCTATCTCCTTTCTAATCGCCCACTATCGCATTTACTCTTTTGGCCCCTAATAAAGGTGCATTTCTTCTGATTAACTGACAGTCCCTTGTTGTTTGCCTTTGTTGCACTTTTGGGATCGGTGAAAAGAACCATCACGACACCCCGCAAGAAGCGGATAGTGACATTAAAATTGGCGTCACGGACAGGATTTCTGTCTAGACAGAAGGGTTGCAGCTGAAAAGGCACCCACACTGTCTTTGGCAATTCATAAAGGATCCCTTAGTGCAAAAGGCGGGACACTGTTGTTTTGTTGTTGTGTGTATCTGGTCTGGGAAGGAAGGGACAACTTGAAGCAACTAAGCAGAGCCTCCCAGGCAGATTATTGTCCTTTCACCCAGCCAGGGAAGCGAAGGGCGACACAGTGAGGGCTGTGTAGTTTTGTGGAACTTAAGTTTGTAGCTCCCTGTCGTGGTTTTGGTCCCTTCACAAAATGAGTGACAATCTTAGCCTTGAAATGAAAGCTGAATTTTATGCACTACTAGCCAAACACAATGCCAAACCTTCTACGGAAGGAGAAAAATGGGCACAGAGTAATTGGTTGAACTTAGAAAATGTTATTGATAGAGTGTGTTCATTACAACATGAAACAAAATTCAAATTGGGCAAAAAGAAAATGATCTTATGCTCAGTTTTGGGAGCTTGTCTTACGGCAGCTATAGAAAATGGCTTCGAGCGAAGAAGTGAGGAACATGCTATAATAGACTCCCTTCAAAATCTAGTTGAAATTTTGCAAAAACAGTTCTATGAAGCAAAAAATGTGATCTATGCATTGCGAGCTGCCTTAACAGAGGAACATGTTAACAAATCACATCGTGCTGATTCCTCTACAGAGCCTGAGGAGAAGGAAACTCCTCACATTAAACGAATCTATCCTCATCAAGAACTTGAAGCAGCAAGTAATTGTGGGGAACATTGCTGCCATCACTTGAGACCCTTGATTAAAACTATCTCAGTGTATAACTATCTCAGTGATGATGATCTCCAACCTCACATCACAACCAAACACATACCACCACAAGTAAACACTGCCACCGAGCTAGCTAAGCTTAAAAGGGAATACGGACACCCTCCACATGAATCAGAAACAGAATATGTTTTCCGGGTGTCCCTCACTGGTGGTGATCAAATCCAATTAACTGAACAGGAAGCCAGTGGGTACTGGGGACATGGTGTCTTCTTAACAACAGGAGAGAAAGGTGACACATGGTCCCTGACACAGCGTGCAGCTTTTTGGGCCGGGGGAACAAGCCCCTTGGAAAGGGGAGATCCCATAGCTAGAATTAGTACCCCCGACCAGCTCTTGGAAAATGTGCACAAAGCTGCTTGCCTGCAAATGACTCACAAAAAGAAATGAATTCCTGGCTTTGAATCCCTGATGCAATTACCTGTGAAGCCCGAAATAATGACCCCTTGAATTTGTGGGCTTCCAGAATCACTCAAACCTACAGCAATTCTCCTTCCAAAAACGATAGCAGCTGCATCTCCTGTAGAAAGACCAGATAGATTTCCTAGTAACCAGAACGACCCATTTGTTCCCCTTTATGACTTGTTGAGGAAAGGGGTGAAATGGGATTGGAGTCTTTCTCAGGAGTCAGCATTGCAATTGCTGATTTTTGAAGCAACAGCTCATCAAGCACTGGGCCCTATCCATCCTACAGATCCTTTCCAGGTGGAATGGGCATTTGCCTCCTCAGGGCTGTCAGTACACATATGGCAGCGGGGTCCTGAGGCTCCGACAAGACCTGTTGGTTTTGATTCCCGTGGTTCCAAAGATGCTGAGAAAAGATACACTACCTGGGAAAAAGGATTGTTTATGGTTAGCTTAGCTTTCCTAGAAGTAGAAAAAATTGCACGAAAACAACCAATTGTATTGAGAGGCCCCTTCAAGGTTATCAAGACAGTCACTAGTGGGACCCCCCCTCCTGACGGGGTGGCCGAGAGGGCCTCAGTTAGAAAATGGTATGCTCAGGTTGAACATTACTGCAACTTTTTCTCAAGGACAGAAGGAACTTTAGCAGTCCAAGAAACGGAGAGCTTGGACAAACTTGCCTCTGTAATCAAAGTAAGCCCTCCTTTCTGCCCCGAACAATCAGCAAACTCTTGGTTTACTGATGCTTCTGCTAAAGGGGAAGGAAAAGTATGGAGATATAGGGCAGAAGCCCTCCACTTTTCCTCTGGTGAGCAAATGATTACAGAGGGAGAAGGTAGTGTACACGTTGGGGAGCTGATAGCTGTCTGGAGTGTTTTTCAACGAGAAGCACAGAATTCCTCTTTGGTCTGCATCTACACTGACTCCTATGCTCTGTACCAAATGATCCTAATAATCCAGCTCATGACCCTGGCCAACCTGTTCTGGTGGACCTCTCTTACTATAGGACTAGTAGCACTTGTGCTAAAACCCCCTCTGAAGAAATATGCATGGGAAGCCTCTGGTGCTCTAGGCAAAGAGCATTGGACAAATAGATGCTGGATAATTCCATCATTCTAACTTTTCTGCCTCTCGGCAGCAGAATTCTGTTGTGTTTACTTTTTCAGAAGAACTCCGAGGGACATGAAGACCACCTAATCCATGATCAAACTGGTAATATTTTTCTGCATCCTACCACAACCCCATGGCCAGAAAGCAGCTGAGTGGCCGTGGTCTGAACTAATTGTGGTAGCATGCAGAAAAAGTCAAAGGATCTCTTTCAGGACAAAAAGGTTGTTACACACCCAAGCATACAGGATTGTTGGCGCAATTTCACATGAACACAAACTGTAGAAGTAGTTTGGTTTTGATCCAAAAATACTGAAGCACTTTTTTTGTTTGTTTGTTTGTTTTGTTTTTGTTTTTGTTTTTGTTTTTTAAGTTGAAAGTATTGATTCAAATACTGGAGTAGGACTTGATGTTAATGTTGTGACACCTACCACCCAACCACTGGTTACACTTAGCCCGAAAATTTTTGAAATTGGACCATATAGAATCAGGAAAACTGGCCAACAACAGATATTGTTTAATCTGTTATGGTCTCTTAAACAAGTCAAATTGCTGATGCAAAACAATATCTGAGAAATACAACCAGCTTGTTCACCCTTTTTGCAGACCTCTTTTCAGGCTTGGACAACCTGGCTGCGACAGTGGAAGCCTCCTAAAAACCGGCTGCCAAGAGACATAACTGGTCTTGTGGGAACAGGATTGGGAATCCTAAATAGTATTGATTCAGAAGTATAAATGAATAAATTGGCTTCCACGACTAAAGATTTAAGCAAAATACAACAACCACTGCAATCGTCCTTATCGGCCTTGGGAACACATCAGTGGTTGCTATCAAACATTCTAGCAAATTGGGAAAAGGTAAATAGGAAAGACCACAAATTGATAATTGATGGACTTAATGCCACGCAAAGCAATGTTTCCTTAGCTCTTAGCTGCATCCAGGCTCAATTATGGATGCAGTCAGTTGCTGCCGCAATTCGAAGAGAAAGTGAAGAAGGCACTTTTCCGACTGAAATTAGGAAAATAGTCTGGGACAGTGCCACTGACTTTGAAAGAGTTTTCCAATCCTGGTGGAATTTAGTGAATTTTACCTATGACCCCAGCATTTGTGCCGACCATAAGTAATGCCTCAGTGCATTTGATATTCCCTAGCATCGCATTAGGATTAAATCATGATGGACCCACTTTCTATCCTTCTGAACACAGAGAATGGGCCCGTCAAATTGATGACAAATGGCAAACTGTCAATTTAGAGTCCTGTACCATCTGAGAACAACTAGGGTTTATCTGTGAAGGTAATGCAATTGTAGCTCAAGATATTTGTCTGGACACAGAACAAAATAGCTGTCATTTTGATAGTCATCTTAACGAGACTTCTGAAACAGTCCTTGTATCTACAGGCAATGGGTGTGCCTGCTTCAGAACCGCTTGTGATACTGTGTTTATACAAAGTACAGTAGTAGCTAGTAAAAATCATTCAAATTTTTGTGCTTGCAGCTTTACTAAAATTGCAGGATGTGATTTTTCTTTTGTAGCTCCAGTTACTTCACATGAACTTTTAGAATCCAATCTCACGATGGTTCACAAGCTATCGCCTACTCCCATTGGGATGAACCTTACTCTGGTAAAGCAATTATTACTTCATCAAGATCTGATAGAGATCCTAGGAAAAATCAAGGAGAATGGACAGAAAACTCTGGTAACTGTTCATCATCATGTGCAAGAAATACATCGTGTTGTAGAAAGGGTGAAAAGTGATGCCGAGCACAGGTGGTGGGATACCCTTTTCGGGTGGTCGCTTACCGCCACCGGTGTCCTGAAGAAATTGTGTCATCCCATTGTTGTTCTTTGGATTTTAGTTATGATTGGTTTTGTTTGATCAGTAATCTTGCTCATTGTGAATTGGAGAATGATGAAACGACTAACAAAATTGACATCTCTAATTAATGCACACCACTTGGCCGACATTCTTTACACTATAGATGTTCCCAGGACTGTAGACACAAGAAGATGAAAAGGTTAGAAGATATGTTTTACATAATTTTCTCTTATGATTTGTTCTAATCACGGTTTTAAATTATTTTTTGTTTCTTGATGATAAAATTGTATTGAGTAATATCGATTATTGTTTAATATAGATTATACTGGTTAATTATTTGATCAATCTATTGTTTAATTGATTCATATTGATTATGATCTCAATAATTTATTGTTTAACTAGTATTGATTTAATTAATACTGATTGTATTTTGCTTATGGATTAATTATAATTTGTTTACTGATATGTTGTGATTGTTTTCGTTTTCCTGTTTCTTCTTTCCCTTTTCCTCTTCTCTTTTCCCTGGGACGTGCTGCCAACACTTGACGAGTCCTGAAGACTCCACGACGACACCATGGAACCCTGCTGATGAAGATCTTTCGAGGGCAATCGTCAGTCACGGGGTGGTGTAAGAGCCCGTCTGAAGCCCCTCATTTTCCATTCTGCCTTCCGATTGCCACAAGAAAGAATCCCTTCCCCCACTGCAGTTCCGGCTTAGAACAGGACACAGCACAGCTGGAACCACTGAACCGTCATGCTGGCTGTTCCCAACAAGGCCTGGTAAGAACTTGGCAAGGACTTGACAAAGACCTGACATGGAGCCAGCACGGGACAGCCTGATGCGCGGCCTGCTTCTCTTCTAATCTCCGTTCTTAAGCCGAATGAACTTTTGGGGTGACTCCCGTGGTCCTTCATTGAAGACCCTTCATCTGCCTCGTTACCACTGTGACAAAGAAAGAATGAGAACCCTCCTCCCAAGGGCTGAGACTGAGACCCCTACTGCGGGGAGGAGGGGAAATTGGTGGTCTGACCACTAATGACATGACCTGTTTCCCTTCAGTAATTTTAATGGACTTATTCTTCATTGGATTCGTCTTGCTTTGGTGGTTTCTGTGGACTCACCTGTTCCCGCGTGGCGATTACAATGGACTTTCATTGTTACACTTGTTCCCCCCTCTTTCCTCTGTGGACTAGAACTGGAGCCCCGAGTCGACCAGAACTTCGGAGACTCCCCCGACACGACAGACGGATCCCCATCGTCCGGAGCACTGAGGATCTCGCCTGTGTTGGTAGCTATTCCCATAGCCCTCTCCTCTCTCTCTATCCTTCTATCTCCTTTCTAATCGCCCACTATCGCATTTACGCTTTTGGCCCCTAATAAAGGTGCATTTCTTCTGATTAACTGACAGTCCCTTGTTGTTTGCCTTTGTTGCACTTTTGGGATCGGTGAAAAGAACCATCACGACACCTCGCAATACGCGGATCGTGACACTTGCCAAGCACAGTCAGCTGCCTATGCTCTTGCTTCTTGACCAACTCACAGTTGCCCTTCTTTTCAGCAGCTGCCACCGTGTTCTCTGCATCTCGGAGCCTCTGGAGAGCAGCAGGACTTTCCAAGGAGGGATGCATGACGACTAGGTCAAAACCCAGGAAAGTTGTCCTGGAACACCTCCCATTGGCATGCCAAGAGTGAATTCAAGAGGCAAGAGAGCAGCAGCCACCGTCCTGCAGCAGTCTGCGAGCTTCGCACACAAGCCAGCTTCTTGGCGGCTTCGTTCTTCGCCTCTTGCAAGCTACCGCGATCTCCGGCTGCCGGAGGCCAAGAAGCGGCTACTTCGCGCACAGATCACTGGCGCGGCAGCGGTGCGCTCCCGAGCGCCGCTTTTG
This sequence comes from Vidua macroura, assembly GCF_024509145.1. Classification (NCBI taxonomy): domain Eukaryota; kingdom Metazoa; phylum Chordata; class Aves; order Passeriformes; family Viduidae; genus Vidua; species Vidua macroura. Next base: position 4,480,467 of record NC_071579.1, read on the forward strand.
CCGAAAGACGCCGGGAAGCGGCTCTTGCTTTCGGCCAGCTCCGGAGCTGCGTATTCTGCCTCTCTAGTCGCCTACATCTTAGCCAAAAGCTTTTCCGCTCCAGTTCTCAAGGAGAAAGTCTACCAGCACTGCTCACTTAGCCCGACCTTGCCAAGAAATGGGATTTGCTGCACATTCCAAGGACACTGCATTTTCTTAGGCAAGCTGCAAACTGCTGACAGATGGCCGTGCTCTCTGCCCTCTCCTATCTAGCTCTTGGTAGTAGCGGGCACGTTGCAGCCTGGCGAAGGCAAGAAACCTGGAGAGCTGTCACAGAGCAGAAGGGCAGCTGAGATGCTGAAAAGCAGCAAAGCTGAACAGCGTGCCTCAGCTTCAGCAGTGTGCAATTGACTGAAGGCGAAAAACGCAGCAGCAGAGAAGCGGGCTTCTGAGCGCACTGAAGGCAATTGCAAGCATGCAGCAGCTGCTCCTTGCCAAGCACAGGCAGCTGCCTGTGTTCTTGCTTTTTGACCAACTCACAGTTGCCCTTCTTTTCAGCAGCTGCCACCGTGTTCTCTGCATCTCGGAGCCTCTGGAGAGCAGCAGGACTTTCCAAGGAGGGATGCATGACGACTAGGTCAAAACCCAGGAAAGTTGTCCTGGAACACCTCCCATTGGCATGCCAAGAGTGAATTCAACAGGCAGCAGAAGGGCAGCCAGCGTCCTGCAGCAGTCTGCGAGCTTCGCACACAAGCCGGCTTCTTGGCGGCTTCGTTCTTCGCCTCTTGCAAGCTACCGCGATCTCCGGCTGCCGGAGGCCAAGAAGCGGCTTCTTCGCGCACAGATGACTGGAGCGGCAGCGGTACGCTCCGGAGCGCCGCTTTTGCCGAAAGACGCCGGGAAGCGGCACTTGCTTTCGGCCAGCTCCGGAGCTGCGTATTCTGCCTCTCTAGTCGCCTACATCTTAGCCAAAAGCTTTTCCGCTCCAGTTCTCAAGGAGAAAGTCTACCAGCACCGCTCACTTAGCCCGACCTTGCCAGGAAATAAGATTTGCTGCACATTCCAAGGACACTGCATTTTCCTGGGCAAGCTGCAACCTCCTGACTGATGGCCGTGCTCTCTGACCACTCCTGCCCAGCTCTGGGTAGTAGCGGGCACGTTGTGCCTGGCGAAGGCAAGACACCTGGAGAGCTGTCACAGAGCAGAAGGGCAGCTGAGATGCTGAAAAGCAGCAAAGCTGAACAGCCTGCCTCAGCTTCAGTAGTGTGCAATTGACTGAAGGCGAAAAACGCAGCAGCAGAGCAGCGGGCTTCTGAGCGCACTGAAGGCAATTGCAAGAATCCAGCAGCTGCTCCTTGCGGTAAGAGCCTGTCTGAAGACCCTCATTTTCCATTCTGCCTTCCAATTGCCACAAGAAAGGATCCCTTCCCCCACTGCAGTTCCGGCTTAGAACAGGACACAGCACAGCTGGAACCACTGAACCGTCATGCTGGCTGTTCCCAACAAGGCCTGGTAAGAACTTGGCAAAGAGTTGGCAAGGACTTGGCAAAGACCTGACATGGAGCCAGCACGGGACCGCCTGATGTGCGGCCTGCTTCTCTTCTAATCTCCGTTCTTAAGCCGAATGAACTTTTGGGGTGACTCCCGTGGTCCTTCATTGAAGACCCTTCATCTGCCTCGTTACCACTGTGACAAAGAAAGAATGAGAACCCTCCTCCCAAGGGCTGAGACTGAGACCCCTACTGCGGGGAGGAGGGGAAATTGGTGGTCTGACCACTAATGACATGACCTGTTTCCCTTCAGTAATTTTAATGGACTTATTCTTCATTGGATTCGTCTTGCTTTGGTGGTTTCTGTGGACTCACCTGTTCCCGCGTGGCGATTACAATGGACTTTCATTGTTACACTTGTTCCCCCCTCTTTCCTCTGTGGACTAGAACTGGAGCCCCGAGTCGACCAGAACTTCGGAGACTCCCCCGACATGACAGACGGATCCCCATCGTCCGGAGCACTGAGGATCTCGCCTGTGTTGGTAGCTATTCCCATAGCCCTCTCCTCTCTCTCTATCCTTCTATCTCCTTTCTAATCGCCCACTATCGCATTTACTCTTTTGGCCCCTAATAAAGGTGCATTTCTTCTGATTAACTGACAGTCCCTTGTTGTTTGCCTTTGTTGCACTTTTGGGATCGGTGAAAAGAACCATCACGACACCCCGCAAGAAGCGGATCGTGACATTAAAATTGGCGTCACGGACAGGATTTCTGTCTAGACAGAAGGGTTGCAGCTGAAAAGGCACCCACACTGTCTTTGGCAATTCATAAAGGATCCCTTAGTGCAAAAGGCGGGACACTGTTGTTTTGTTGTTGTGTGTATCTGGTCTGGGAAGGAAGGGACAACTTGAAGCAACTAAGCAGAGCCTCCCAGGCAGATTATTGTCCTTTCACCCAGCCAGGGAAGCGAAGGGCGACACAGTGAGGGCTGTGTAGTTTTGTGGAACTTAAGTTTGTAGCTCCCTGTCGTGGTTTTGGTCCCTTCACAAAATGAGTGACAATCTTAGCCTTGAAATGAAAGCTGAATTTTATGCACTACTAGCCAAACACAATGCCAAACCTTCTACGGAAGGAGAAAAATGGGCACAGAGTAATTGGTTGAACTTAGAAAATGTTATTGATAGAGTGTGTTCATTACAACATGAAACAAAATTCAAATTGGGCAAAAAGAAAATGATCTTATGCTCAGTTTTGGGAGCTTGTCTTACGGCAGCTATAGAAAATGGCTTCGAGCGAAGAAGTGAGGAACATGCTATAATAGACTCCCTTCAAAATCTAGTTGAAATTTTGCAAAAACAGTTCTATGAAGCAAAAAATGTGATCTATGCATTGCGAGCTGCCTTAACAGAGGAACATGTTAACAAATCACATCGTGCTGATTCCTCTACAGAGCCTGAGGAGAAGGAAACTCCTCACATTAAACGAATCTATCCTCATCAAGAACTTGAAGCAGCAAGTAATTGTGGGGAACATTGCTGCCATCACTTGAGACCCTTGATTAAAACTATCTCAGTGTATAACTATCTCAGTGATGATGATCTCCAACCTCACATCACAACCAAACACATACCACCACAAGTAAACACTGCCACCGAGCTAGCTAAGCTTAAAAGGGAATACGGACACCCTCCACATGAATCAGAAACAGAATATGTTTTCCGGGTGTCCCTCAGTGGTGGTGATCAAATCCAATTAACTGAACAGGAAGCCAGTGGGTACTGGGGACATGGTGTCTTCTTAACAACAGGAGAGAAAGGTGACACATGGTCCCTGACACAGCGTGCAGCTTTTTGGGCCGGGGGAACAAGCCCCTTGGAAAGGGGAGATCCCATAGCTAGAATTAGTACCCCCGACCAGCTCTTGGAAAATGTGCACAAAGCTGCTTGCCTGCAAATGACTCACAAAAAGAAATGAATTCCTGGCTTTGAATCCCTGATGCAATTACCTGTGAAGCCCGAAATAATGACCCCTTGAATTTGTGGGCTTCCAGAATCACTCAAACCTACAGCAATTCTCCTTCCAAAAACGATAGCAGCTGCATCTCCTGTAGAAAGACCAGATAGATTTCCTAGTAACCAGAACGACCCATTTGTTCCCCTTTATGACTTGTTGAGGAAAGGGGTGAAATGGGATTGGAGTCTTTCTCAGGAGTCAGCATTGCAATTGCTGATTTTTGAAGCAACAGCTCATCAAGCACTGGGCCCTATCCATCCTACAGATCCTTTCCAGGTGGAATGGGCATTTGCCTCCTCAGGGCTGTCAGTACACATATGGCAGCGGGGTCCTGAGGCTCCGACAAGACCTGTTGGTTTTGATTCCCGTGGTTCCAAAGATGCTGAGAAAAGATACACTACCTGGGAAAAAGGATTGTTTATGGTTAGCTTAGCTTTCCTAGAAGTAGAAAAAATTGCACGAAAACAACCAATTGTATTGAGAGGCCCCTTCAAGGTTATCAAGACAGTCACTAGTGGGACCCCCCCTCCTGACGGGGTGGCCGAGAGGGCCTCAGTTAGAAAATGGTATGCTCAGGTTGAACATTACTGCAACTTTTTCTCAAGGACAGAAGGAACTTTAGCAGTCCAAGAAACGGAGAGCTTGGACAAACTTGCCTCTGTAATCAAAGTAAGCCCTCCTTTCTGCCCCGAACAATCAGCAAACTCTTGGTTTACTGATGCTTCTGCTAAAGGGGAAGGAAAAGTATGGAGATATAGGGCAGAAGCCCTCCACTTTTCCTCTGGTGAGCAAATGATTACAGAGGGAGAAGGTAGTGTACACGTTGGGGAGCTGATAGCTGTCTGGAGTGTTTTTCAACGAGAAGCACAGAATTCCTCTTTGGTCTGCATCTACACTGACTCCTATGCTCTGTACCAAATGATCCTAATAATCCAGCTCATGACCCTGGCCAACCTGTTCTGGTGGACCTCTCTTACTATAGGACTAGTAGCACTTGTGCTAAAACCCCCTCTGAAGAAATATGCATGGGAAGCCTCTGGTGCTCTAGGCAAAGAGCATTGGACAAATAGATGCTGGATAATTCCATCATTCTAACTTTTCTGCCTCTCGGCAGCAGAATTCTGTTGTGTTTACTTTTTCAGAAGAACTCCGAGGGACATGAAGACCACCTAATCCATGATCAAACTGGTAATATTTTTCTGCATCCTACCACAACCCCATGGCCAGAAAGCAGCTGAGTGGCCGTGGTCTGAACTAATTGTGGTAGCATGCAGAAAAAGTGAAAGGATCTCTTTCAGGACAAAAAGGTTGTTACACACCCAAGCATACAGGATTGTTGGCGCAATTTCACATGAACACAAACTGTAGAAGTAGTTTGGTTTTGATCCAAAAATACTGAAGCACTTTTTTTGTTTGTTTGTTTGTTTTGTTTTTGTTTTTGTTTTTGTTTTTTAAGTTTAAAGTATTGATTCAAATACTGGAGTAGGACTTGATGTTAATGTTGTGACACCTACCACCCAACCACTGGTTACACTTAGCCCGAAAATTTTTGAAATTGGACCATATAGAATCAGGAAAACTGGCCAACAACAGATATTGTTTAATCTGTTATGGTCTCTTAAACAAGTCAAATTGCTGATGCAAAACAATATCTGAGAAATACAACCAGCTTGTTCACCCTTTTTGCAGACCTCTTTTCAGGCTTGGACAACCTGGCTGCGACAGTGGAAGCCTCCTAAAAACCGGCTGCCAAGAGACATAACTGGTCTTGTGGGAACAGGATTGGGAATCCTAAATAGTATTGATTCAGAAGTATAAATGAATAAATTGGCTTCCACGACTAAAGATTTAAGCAAAATACAACAACCACTGCAATCGTCCTTATCGGCCTTGGGAACACATCAGTGGTTGCTATCAAACATTCTAGCAAATTGGGAAAAGGTAAATAGGAAAGACCACAAATTGATAATTGATGGACTTAATGCCACGCAAAGCAATGTTTCCTTAGCTCTTAGCTGCATCCAGGCTCAATTATGGATGCAGTCAGTTGCTGCCGCAATTCGAAGAGAAAGTGAAGAAGGCACTTTTCCGACTGAAATTAGGAAAATAGTCTGGGACAGTGCCACTGACTTTGAAAGAGTTTTCCAATCCTGGTGGAATTTAGTGAATTTTACCTATGACCCCAGCATTTGTGCCGACCATAAGTAATGCCTCAGTGCATTTGATATTCCCTAGCATCGCATTAGGATTAAATCATGATGGACCCACTTTCTATCCTTCTGAACACAGAGAATGGGCCCGTCAAATTGATGACAAATGGCAAACTGTCAATTTAGAGTCCTGTACCATCTGAGAACAACTAGGGTTTATCTGTGAAGGTAATGCAATTGTAGCTCAAGATATTTGTCTGGACACAGAACAAAATAGCTGTCATTTTGATAGTCATCTTAACGAGACTTCTGAAACAGTCCTTGTATCTACAGGCAATGGGTGTGCCTGCTTCAGAACCGCTTGTGATACTGTGTTTATACAAAGTACAGTAGTAGCTAGTAAAAATCATTCAAATTTTTGTGCTTGCAGCTTTACTAAAATTGCAGGATGTGATTTTTCTTTTGTAGCTCCAGTTACTTCACATGAACTTTTAGAATCCAATCTCACGATGGTTCACAAGCTATCGCCTACTCCCATTGGGATGAACCTTACTCTGGTAAAGCAATTATTACTTCATCAAGATCTGATAGAGATCCTAGGAAAAATCAAGGAGAATGGACAGAAAACTCTGGTAACTGTTCATCATCATGTGCAAGAAATACATCGTGTTGTAGAAAGGGTGAAAAGTGATGCCGAGCACAGGTGGTGGGATACCCTTTTCGGGTGGTCGCTTACCGCCACCGGTGTCCTGAACAAATTGTGTCATCCCATTGTTGTTCTTTGGATTTTAGTTATGATTGGTTTTGTTTGATCAGTAATCTTGCTCATTGTGAATTGGAGAATGATGAAACGACTAACAAAATTGACATCTCTAATTAATGCACACCACTTGGCCGACATTCTTTACACTATAGATGTTCCCAGGACTGTAGACACAAGAAGATGAAAAGGTTAGAAGATATGTTTTACATAATTTTCTCTTATGATTTGTTCTAATCACGGTTTTAAATTATTTTTTGTTTCTTGATGATAAAATTGTATTGAGTAATATCGATTATTGTTTAATATAGATTATACTGGTTAATTATTTGATCAATCTATTGTTTAATTGATTCATATTGATTATGATCTCAATAATTTATTGTTTAACTAGTATTGATTTAATTAATACTGATTGTATTTTGCTTATGGATTAATTATAATTTGTTTACTGATATGTTGTGATTGTTTTCGTTTTCCTGTTTCTTCTTTCCCTTTTCCTCTTCTCTTTTCCCTGGGACGTGCTGCCAACACTTGACGAGTCCTGAAGACTCCACGACGACACCATGGAACCCTGCTGATGAAGATCTTTCGAGGGCAATCGTCAGTCACGGGGTGGTGTAAGAGCCCGTCTGAAGCCCCTCATTTTCCATTCTGCCTTCCGATTGCCACAAGAAAGAATCCCTTCCCCCACTGCAGTTCCGGCTTAGAACAGGACACAGCACAGCTGGAACCACTGAACCGTCATGCTGGCTGTTCCCAACAAGGCCTGGTAAGAACTTGGCAAGGACTTGACAAAGACCTGACATGGAGCCAGCACGGGACAGCCTGATGCGCGGCCTGCTTCTCTTCTAATCTCCGTTCTTAAGCCGAATGAACTTTTGGGGTGACTCCCGTGGTCCTTCATTGAAGACCCTTCATCTGCCTCGTTACCACTGTGACAAAGAAAGAATGAGAACCCTCCTCCCAAGGGCTGAGACTGAGACCCCTACTGCGGGGAGGAGGGGAAATTGGTGGTCTGACCACTAATGACATGACCTGTTTCCCTTCAGTAATTTTAATGGACTTATTCTTCATTGGATTCGTCTTGCTTTGGTGGTTTCTGTGGACTCACCTGTTCCCGCGTGGCGATTACAATGGACTTTCATTGTTACACTTGTTCCCCCCTCTTTCCTCTGTGGACTAGAACTGGAGCCCCGAGTCGACCAGAACTTCGGAGACTCCCCCGACACGACAGACGGATCCCCATCGTCCGGAGCACTGAGGATCTCGCCTGTGTTGGTAGCTATTCCCATAGCCCTCTCCTCTCTCTCTATCCTTCTATCTCCTTTCTAATCGCCCACTATCGCATTTACGCTTTTGGCCCCTAATAAAGGTGCATTTCTTCTGATTAACTGACAGTCCCTTGTTGTTTGCCTTTGTTGCACTTTTGGGATCGGTGAAAAGAACCATCACGACACCTCGCAATACGCGGATCGTGACACTTGCCAAGCACAGTCAGCTGCCTATGCTCTTGCTTCTTGACCAACTCACAGTTGCCCTTCTTTTCAGCAGCTGCCACCGTGTTCTCTGCATCTCGGAGCCTCTGGAGAGCAGCAGGACTTTCCAAGGAGGGATGCATGACGACTAGGTCAAAACCCAGGAAAGTTGTCCTGGAACACCTCCCATTGGCATGCCAAGAGTGAATTCAAGAGGCAAGAGAGCAGCAGCCACCGTCCTGCAGCAGTCTGCGAGCTTCGCACACAAGCCAGCTTCTTGGCGGCTTCGTTCTTCGCCTCTTGCAAGCTACCGCGATCTCCGGCTGCCGGAGGCCAAGAAGCGGCTACTTCGCGCACAGATCACTGGCGCGGCAGCGGTGCGCTCCCGAGCGCCGCTTTTGCCGAAAGACGCCGGGAAGCGGCTCTTGCTTTCGGCCAGCTCCGGAGCTGCGTATTCTGCCTCTCTAGTCGCCTACATCTTAGCCAAAAGCTTTTCCGCTCCAGTTCTCAAGGAGAAAGTCTACCAGCACTGCTCACTTAGCCCGACCTTGCCAAGAAATGGGATTTGCTGCACATTCCAAGGACACTGCATTTTCTTAGGCAAGCTGCAAACTGCTGACAGATGGCCGTGCTCTCTGCCCTCTCCTATCTAGCTCTTGGTAGTAGCGGGCACGTTGCAGCCTGGCGAAGGCAAGAAACCTGGAGAGCTGTCACAGAGCAGAAGGGCAGCTGAGATGCTGAAAAGCAGCAAAGCTGAACAGCGTGCCTCAGCTTCAGCAGTGTGCAATTGACTGAAGGCGAAAAACGCAGCAGCAGAGAAGCGGGCTTCTGAGCGCACTGAAGGCAATTGCAAGCATGCAGCAGCTGCTCCTTGCCAAGCACAGGCAGCTGCCTGTGTTCTTGCTTTTTGACCAACTCACAGTTGCCCTTCTTTTCAGCAGCTGCCACCGTGTTCTCTGCATCTCGGAGCCTCTGGAGAGCAGCAGGACTTTCCAAGGAGGGATGCATGAGGACGACGTCAAAACCCAGGAAAGTTGTCCTGGAACACCTCCCATTGGCATGCCAAGAGTGAATTCAACAGGCAGCAGAAGGGCAGCCAGCGTCCTGCAGCAGTCTGCGAGCTTCGCACACAAGCCGGCTTCTTCGCGGCTTCGTTCTTCGCCTCTTGCAAGCTACCGCGATCTCCGGCTGCCGGAGGCCAAGAAGCGGCTACTTCGCGCACAGATCACTGGCGCGGCAGCGGTGCGCTCCCGAGCGCCGCTTTTGCCGAAAGACGCCGGGAAGCGGCTCTTGCTTTCGGCCAGCTCCGGAGCTGCGTATTCTGCCTCTCTAGTCGCCTACATCTTAGCCAAAAGCTTTTCCGCTCCAGTTCTCAAGGAGAAAGTCTACCAGCACCGCTCACTTAGCCCGACCTTGCCAGGAAATAAGATTTGCTGCACATTCCAAGGACACTGCATTTTCCTGGGCAAGCTGCAACCTCCTGACTGATGGCCGTGCTCTCTGACCACTCCTGCCCAGCTCTGGGTAGTAGCGGGCACGTTGTGCCTGGCGAAGGCAAGACACCTGGAGAGCTGTCACAGAGCAGAAGGGCAGCTGAGATGCTGAAAAGCAGCAAAGCTGAACAGCCTGCCTCAGCTTCAGTAGTGTGCAATTGACTGAAGGCGAAAAACGCAGCAGCAGAGCAGCGGGCTTCTGAGCGCACTGAAGGCAATTGCAAGAATCCAGCAGCTGCTCCTTGCGGTAAGAGCCTGTCTGAAGACCCTCATTTTCCATTCTGCCTTCCGATTGCCACAAGAAAGGATCCCTTCCCCCACTGCAGTTCCGGCTTAGAACAGGACACAGCACAGCTGGAACCACTGAACCGTCATGCTGGCTGTTCCCAACAAGGCCTGGTAAGAACTTGGCAAAGAGTTGGCAAGGACTTGGCAAAGACCTGACATGGAGCCAGCACGGGACCGCCTGATGTGCGGCCTGCTTCTCTTCTAATCTCCGTTCTTAAGCCGAATGAACTTTTGGGGTGACTCCCGTGGTCCTTCATTGAAGACCCTTCATCTGCCTCGTTACCACTGTGACAAAGAAAGAATGAGAACCCTCCTCCCAAGGGCTGAGACTGAGACCCCTACTGCGGGGAGGAGGGGAAATTGGTGGTCTGACCACTAATGACATGACCTGTTTCCCTTCAGTAATTTTAATGGACTTATTCTTCATTGGATTCGTCTTGCTTTGGTGGTTTCTGTGGACTCACCTGTTCCCGCGTGGCGATTACAATGGACTTTCATTGTTACACTTGTTCCCCCCTCTTTCCTCTGTGGACTAGAACTGGAGCCCCGAGTCGACCAGAACTTCGGAGACTCCCCCGACATGACAGACGGATCCCCATCGTCCGGAGCACTGAGGATCTCGCCTGTGTTGGTAGCTATTCCCATAGCCCTCTCCTCTCTCTCTATCCTTCTATCTCCTTTCTAATCGCCCACTATCGCATTTACTCTTTTGGCCCCTAATAAAGGTGCATTTCTTCTGATTAACTGACAGTCCCTTGTTGTTTGCCTTTGTTGCACTTTTGGGATCGGTGAAAAGAACCATCACGACACCCCGCAAGAAGCGGATCGTGACATTAAAATTGGCGTCACGGACAGGATTTCTGTCTAGACAGAAGGGTTGCAGCTGAAAAGGCACCCACACTGTCTTTGGCAATTCATAAAGGATCCCTTAGTGCAAAAGGCGGGACACTGTTGTTTTGTTGTTGTGTGTATCTGGTCTGGGAAGGAAGGGACAACTTGAAGCAACTAAGCAGAGCCTCCCAGGCAGATTATTGTCCTTTCACCCAGCCAGGGAAGCGAAGGGCGACACAGTGAGGGCTGTGTAGTTTTGTGGAACTTAAGTTTGTAGCTCCCTGTCGTGGTTTTGGTCCCTTCACAAAATGAGTGACAATCTTAGCCTTGAAATGAAAGCTGAATTTTATGCACTACTAGCCAAACACAATGCCAAACCTTCTACGGAAGGAGAAAAATGGGCACAGAGTAATTGGTTGAACTTAGAAAATGTTATTGATAGAGTGTGTTCATTACAACATGAAACAAAATTCAAATTGGGCAAAAAGAAAATGATCTTATGCTCAGTTTTGGGAGCTTGTCTTACGGCAGCTATAGAAAATGGCTTCGAGCGAAGAAGTGAGGAACATGCTATAATAGACTCCCTTCAAAATCTAGTTGAAATTTTGCAAAAACAGTTCTATGAAGCAAAAAATGTGATCTATGCATTGCGAGCTGCCTTAACAGAGGAACATGTTAACAAATCACATCGTGCTGATTCCTCTACAGAGCCTGAGGAGAAGGAAACTCCTCACATTAAACGAATCTATCCTCATCAAGAACTTGAAGCAGCAAGTAATTGTGGGGAACATTGCTGCCATCACTTGAGACCCTTGATTAAAACTATCTCAGTGTATAACTATCTCAGTGATGATGATCTCCAACCTCACATCACAACCAAACACATACCACCACAAGTAAACACTGCCACCGAGCTAGCTAAGCTTAAAAGGGAATACGGACACCCTCCACATGAATCAGAAACAGAATATGTTTTCCGGGTGTCCCTCACTGGTGGTGATCAAATCCAATTAACTGAACAGGAAGCCAGTGGGTACTGGGGACATGGTGTCTTCTTAACAACAGGAGAGAAAGGTGACACATGGTCCCTGACACAGCGTGCAGCTTTTTGGGCCGGGGGAACAAGCCCCTTGGAAAGGGGAGATCCCATAGCTAGAATTAGTACCCCCGACCAGCTCTTGGAAAATGTGCACAAAGCTGCTTGCCTGCAAATGACTCACAAAAAGAAATGAATTCCTGGCTTTGAATCCCTGATGCAATTACCTGTGAAGCCCGAAATAATGACCCCTTGAATTTGTGGGCTTCCAGAATCACTCAAACCTACAGCAATTCTCCTTCCAAAAACGATAGCAGCTGCATCTCCTGTAGAAAGACCAGATAGATTTCCTAGTAACCAGAACGACCCATTTGTTCCCCTTTATGACTTGTTGAGGAAAGGGGTGAAATGGGATTGGAGTCTTTCTCAGGAGTCAGCATTGCAATTGCTGATTTTTGAAGCAACAGCTCATCAAGCACTGGGCCCTATCCATCCTACAGATCCTTTCCAGGTGGAATGGGCATTTGCCTCCTCAGGGCTGTCAGTACACATATGGCAGCGGGGTCCTGAGGCTCCGACAAGACCTGTTGGTTTTGATTCCCGTGGTTCCAAAGATGCTGAGAAAAGATACACTACCTGGGAAAAAGGATTGTTTATGGTTAGCTTAGCTTTCCTAGAAGTAGAAAAAATTGCACGAAAACAACCAATTGTATTGAGAGGCCCCTTCAAGGTTATCAAGACAGTCACTAGTGGGACCCCCCCCTCCTGACGGGGTGGCCGAGAGGGCCTCAGTTAGAAAATGGTATGCTCAGGTTGAACATTACTGCAACTTTTTCTCAAGGACAGCAGGAACTTTAGCAGTCCAAGAAACGGAGAGCTTGGACAAACTTGCCTCTGTAATCAAAGTAAGCCCTCCTTTCTGCCCCGAACAATCAGCAAACTCTTGGTTTACTGATGCTTCTGCTAAAGGGGAAGGAAAAGTATGGAGATATAGGGCAGAAGCCCTCCACTTTTCCTCTGGTGAGCAAATGATTACAGAGGGAGAAGGTAGTGTACACGTTGGGGAGCTGATAGCTGTCTGGAGTGTTTTTCAACGAGAAGCACAGAATTCCTCTTTGGTCTGCATCTACACTGACTCCTATGCTCTGTACCAAATGATCCTAATAATCCAGCTCATGACCCTGGCCAACCTGTTCTGGTGGACCTCTCTTACTATAGGACTAGTAGCACTTGTGCTAAAACCCCCTCTGAAGAAATATGCATGGGAAGCCTCTGGTGCTCTAGGCAAAGAGCATTGGACAAATAGATGCTGGATAATTCCATCATTCTAACTTTTCTGCCTCTCGGCAGCAGAATTCTGTTGTGTTTACTTTTTCAGAAGAACTCCGAGGGACATGAAGACCACCTAATCCATGATCAAACTGGTAATATTTTTCTGCATCCTACCACAACCCCATGGCCAGAAAGCAGCTGAGTGGCCGTGGTCTGAACTAATTGTGGTAGCATGCAGAAAAAGTGAAAGGATCTCTTTCAGGACAAAAAGGTTGTTACACACCCAAGCATACAGGATTGTTGGCGCAATTTCACATGAACACAAACTGCAGAAGTAGTTTGGTTTTGATCCAAAAATACTGAAGCACTTTTTTTGTTTGTTTGTTTGTTTTGTTTTTGTTTTTGTTTTTGTTTTTTAAGTTGAAAGTATTGATTCAAATACTGGAGTAGGACTTGATGTTAATGTTGTGACACCTACCACCCAACCACTGGTTACACTTAGCCCGAAAATTTTTGAAATTGGACCATATAGAATCAGGAAAACTGGCCAACAACAGATATTGTTTAATCTGTTATGGTCTCTTAAACAAGTCAAATTGCTGATGCAAAACAATATCTGAGAAATACAACCAGCTTGTTCACCCTTTTTGCAGACCTCTTTTCAGGCTTGGACAACCTGGCTGCGACAGTGGAAGCCTCCTAAAAACCGGCTGCCAAGAGACATAACTGGTCTTGTGGGAACAGGATTGGGAATCCTAAATAGTATTGATTCAGAAGTATAAATGAATAAATTGGCTTCCACGACTAAAGATTTAAGCAAAATACAACAACCACTGCAATCGTCCTTATCGGCCTTGGGAACACATCAGTGGTTGCTATCAAACATTCTAGCAAATTGGGAAAAGGTAAATAGGAAAGACCACAAATTGATAATTGATGGACTTAATGCCACGCAAAGCAATGTTTCCTTAGCTCTTAGCTGCATCCAGGCTCAATTATGGATGCAGTCAGTTGCTGCCGCAATTCGAAGAGAAAGTGAAGAAGGCACTTTTCCGACTGAAATTAGGAAAATAGTCTGGGACAGTGCCACTGACTTTGAAAGAGTTTTCCAATCCTGGTGGAATTTAGTGAATTTTACCTATGACCCCAGCATTTGTGCCGACCATAAGTAATGCCTCAGTGCATTTGATATTCCCTAGCATCGCATTAGGATTAAATCATGATGGACCCACTTTCTATCCTTCTGAACACAGAGAATGGGCCCGTCAAATTGATGACAAATGGCAAACTGTCAATTTAGAGTCCTGTACCATCTGAGAACAACTAGGGTTTATCTGTGAAGGTAATGCAATTGTAGCTCAAGATATTTGTCTGGACACAGAACAAAATAGCTGTCATTTTGATAGTCATCTTAACGAGACTTCTGAAACAGTCCTTGTATCTACAGGCAATGGGTGTGCCTGCTTCAGAACCGCTTGTGATACTGTGTTTATACAAAGTACAGTAGTAGCTAGTAAAAATCATTCAAATTTTTGTGCTTGCAGCTTTACTAAAATTGCAGGATGTGATTTTTCTTTTGTAGCTCCAGTTACTTCACATGAACTTTTAGAATCCAATCTCACGATGATTCACAAGCTATCGCCTACTCCCATTGGGATGAACCTTACTCTGGTAAAGCAATTATTACTTCATCAAGATCTGATAGAGATCCTAGGAAAAATCAAGGAGAATGGACAGAAAACTCTGGTAACTGTTCATCATCATGTGCAAGAAATACATCGTGTTGTAGAAAGGGTGAAAAGTGATGCCGAGCACAGGTGGTGGGATACCCTTTTCGGGTGGTCGCTTACCGCCACCGGTGTCCTGAACAAATTGTGTCATCCCATTGTTGTTCTTTGGATTTTAGTTATGATTGGTTTTGTTTGATCAGTAATCTTGCTCATTGTGAATTGGAGAATGATGAAACGACTAACAAAATTGACATCTCTAATTAATGCACACCACTTGGCCGACATTCTTTACACTATAGATGTTCCCAGGACTGTAGACACAAGAAGATGAAAAGGTTAGAAGATATGTTTTACATAATTTTCTCTTATGATTTGTTCTAATCACGGTTTTAAATTATTTTTTGTTTCTTGATGATAAAATTGTATTGAGTAATATCGATTATTGTTTAATATAGATTATACTGGTTAATTATTTGATCAATCTATTGTTTAATTGATTCATATTGATTATGATCTCAATAATTTATTGTTTAACTAGTATTGATTTAATTAATACTGATTGTATTTTGCTTATGGATTAATTATAATTTGTTTACTGATATGTTGTGATTGTTTTCGTTTTCCTGTTTCTTCTTTCCCTTTTCCTCTTCTCTTTTCCCTGGGACGTGCTGCCAACACTTGACGAGTCCTGAAGACTCCACGACGACACCATGGAACCCTGCTGATGAAGATCTTTCGAGGGCAATCGTCAGTCACGGGGTGGTGTAAGAGCCCGTCTGAAGCCCCTCATTTTCCATTCTGCCTTCCGATTGCCACAAGAAAGAATCCCTTCCCCCACTGCAGTTCCGGCTTAGAACAGGACACAGCACAGCTGGAACCACTGAACCGTCATGCTGGCTGTTCCCAACAAGGCCTGGTAAGAACTTGGCAAGGACTTGACAAAGACCTGACATGGAGCCAGCACGGGACAGCCTGATGCGCGGCCTGCTTCTCTTCTAATCTCCGTTCTTAAGCCGAATGAACTTTTGGGGTGACTCCCGTGGTCCTTCATTGAAGACCCTTCATCTGCCTCGTTACCACTGTGACAAAGAAAGAATGAGAACCCTCCTCCCAAGGGCTGAGACTGAGACCCCTACTGCGGGGAGGAGGGGAAATTGGTGGTCTGACCACTAATGACATGACCTGTCTCCCTTCAGTAATTTTAATGGACTTATTCTTCATTGGATTCGTCTTGCTTTGGTGGTTTCTGTGGACTCACCTGTTCCCGCGTGGCGATTACAATGGACTTTCATTGTTACACTTGTTCCCCCCTCTTTCCTCTGTGGACTAGAACTGGAGCCCCGAGTCGACCAGAACTTCGGAGACTCCCCCGACACGACAGACGGATCCCCATCGTCCGGACCACTGAGGATCTCGCCTGTGTTGGTAGCTATTCCCATAGCCCTCTCCTCTCTCTCTATCCTTCTATCTCCTTTCTAATCGCCCACTATCGCATTTACTCTTTTGGCCCCTAATAAAGATGCATTTCTTCTGATTAACTGACAGTCCCTTGTTGTTTGCCTTTGTTGCACTTTTGGGATCGGTGAAAAGAACCATCACGACACCTCGCAATACGCGGATCGTGACACTTGCCAAGCACAGTCAGCTGCCTATGTTCTTGCTTCTTGACCAACTCACAGTTGCCCTTCTTTTCAGCAGCTGCCACCGTGTTCTCTGCATCTCGGAGCCTCTGGAGAGCAGCAGGACTTTCCAAGGAGGGATGCATGACGACTATGTCAAAACCCAGGAAAGTTGTCCTGGAACACCTCCCATTGGCATGCCAAGAGTGAATTCAAGAGGCAAGAGAGCAGCAGCCACCGTCCTGCAGCAGTCTGCGAGCTTCGCACACAAGCCAGCTTCTTGGCGGCTTCGTTCTTCGCCTCTTGCAAGCTACCGCGATCTCCGGCTGCCGGAGGCCAAGAAGCGGCTACTTCGCGCACAGATCACTGGCGCGGCAGCGGTGCGCTCCCGAGCGCCGCTTTTGCCGAAAGACGCCGGGAAGCGGCTCTTGCTTTCGGCCAGCTCCGGAGCTGCGTATTCTGCCTCTCTAGTCGCCTACATCTTAGCCAAAAGCTTTTCCGCTCCAGTTCTCAAGGAGAAAGTCTACCAGCACTGCTCACTTAGCCCGACCTTGCCAAGAAATGGGATTTGCTGCACATTCCAAGGACACTGCATTTTCTTAGGCAAGCTGCAAACTGCTGACAGATGGCCGTGCTCTCTGCCCTCTCCTATCTAGCTCTTGGTAGTAGCGGGCACGTTGCAGCCTGGCGAAGGCAAGAAACCTGGAGAGCTGTCACAGAGCAGAAGGGCAGCTGAGATGCTGAAAAGCAGCAAAGCTGAACAGCGTGCCTCAGCTTCAGCAGTGTGCAATTGACTGAAGGCGAAAAACGCAGCAGCAGAGAAGCGGGCTTCTGAGCGCACTGAAGGCAATTGCAAGCATGCAGCAGCTGCTCCTTGCCAAGCACAGGCAGCTGCCTGTGTTCTTGCTTTTTGACCAACTCACAGTTGCCCTTCTTTTCAGCAGCTGCCACCGTGTTCTCTGCATCTCGGAGCCTCTGGAGAGCAGCAGGACTTTCCAAGGAGGGATGCATGAGGACGACGTCAAAACCCAGGAAAGTTGTCCTGGAACACCTCCCATTGGCATGCCAAGAGTGAATTCAACAGGCAGCAGAAGGGCAGCCAGCGTCCTGCAGCAGTCTGCGAGCTTCGCACACAAGCCGGCTTCTTCGCGGCTTCGTTCTTCGCCTCTTGCAAGCTACCGCGATCTCCGGCTGCCGGAGGCCAAGAAGCGGCTTCTTCGCGCACAGATGACTGGAGCGGCAGCGGTACGCTCCGGAGCGCTGCTTTTGCCGAAAGACGCCGGGAAGCGGCACTTGCTTTCGGCCAGCTCCGGAGCTGCCTATTCTGCCTCTCTAGTCGCCTACATCTTAGCCAAAAGCTTTTCCGCTCCAGTTCTCAAGGAGAAAGTCTACCAGCACCGCTCACTTAGCCCGACCTTGCCAGGAAATAAGATTTGCTGCACATTCCAAGGACACTGCATTTTCCTGGGCAAGCTGCAACCTCCTGACTGATGGCCGTGCTCTCTGACCACTCCTGCCCAGCTCTGGGTAGTAGCGGGCACGTTGTGCCTGGCGAAGGCAAGACACCTGGAGAGCTGTCACAGAGCAGAAGGGCAGCTGAGATGCTGAAAAGCAGCAAAGCTGAACAGCCTGCCTCAGCTTCAGTAGTGTGCAATTGACTGAAGGCGAAAAACGCAGCAGCAGAGCAGCGGGCTTCTGAGCGCACTGAAGGCAATTGCAAGCATCCAGCAGCTGCTCCTTGCGGTAAGAGCCTGTCTGAAGACCCTCATTTTCCATTCTGCCTTCCGATTGCCACAAGAAAGGATCCCTTCCCCCACTGCAGTTCCGGCTTAGAACAGGACACAGCACAGCTGGAACCACTGAACCGTCATGCTGGCTGTTCCCAACAAGGCCTGGTAAGAACTTGGCAAAGAGTTGGCAAGGACTTGGCAAAGACCTGACATGGAGCCAGCACGGGACCGCCTGATGTGCGGCCTGCTTCTCTTCTAATCTCCGTTCTTAAGCCGAATGAACTTTTGGGGTGACTCCCGTGGTCCTTCATTGAAGACCCTTCATCTGCCTCGTTACCACTGTGACAAAGAAAGAATGAGAACCCTCCTCCCAAGGGCTGAGACTGAGACCCCTACTGCGGGGAGGAGGGGAAATTGGTGGTCTGACCACTAATGACATGACCTGTTTCCCTTCAGTAATTTTAATGGACTTATTCTTCATTGGATTCGTCTTGCTTTGGTGGTTTCTGTGGACTCACCTGTTCCCGCGTGGCGATTACAATGGACTTTCATTGTTACACTTGTTCCCCCCTCTTTCCTCTGTGGACTAGAACTGGAGCCCCGAGTCGACCAGAACTTCGGAGACTCCCCCGACACGACAGACGGATCCCCATCGTCCGGAGCACTGAGGATCTCGCCTGTGTTGGTAGCTATTCCCATAGCCCTCTCCTCTCTCTCTATCCTTCTATCTCCTTTCTAATCGCCCACTATCGCATTTACTCTTTTGGCCCCTAATAAAGGTGCATTTCTTCTGATTAACTGACAGTCCCTTGTTGTTTGCCTTTGTTGCACTTTTGGGATCGGTGAAAAGAACCATCACGACACCCCGCAAGAAGCGGATCGTGACATTAAAATTGGCGTCACGGACAGGATTTCTGTCTAGACAGAAGGGTTGCAGCTGAAAAGGCACCCACACTGTCTTTGGCAATTCATAAAGGATCCCTTAGTGCAAAAGGCGGGACACTGTTGTTTTGTTGTTGTGTGTATCTGGTCTGGGAAGGAAGGGACAACTTGAAGCAACTAAGCAGAGCCTCCCAGGCAGATTATTGTCCTTTCACCCAGCCAGGGAAGCGAAGGGCGACACAGTGAGGGCTGTGTAGTTTTGTGGAACTTAAGTTTGTAGCTCCCTGTCGTGGTTTTGGTCCCTTCACAAAATGAGTGACAATCTTAGCCTTGAAATGAAAGCTGAATTTTATGCACTACTAGCCAAACACAATGCCAAACCTTCTACGGAAGGAGAAAAATGGGCACAGAGTAATTGGTTGAACTTAGAAAATGTTATTGATAGAGTGTGTTCATTACAACATGAAACAAAATTCAAATTGGGCAAAAAGAAAATGATCTTATGCTCAGTTTTGGGAGCTTGTCTTACGGCAGCTATAGAAAATGGCTTCGAGCGAAGAAGTGAGGAACATGCTATAATAGACTCCCTTCAAAATCTAGTTGAAATTTTGCAAAAACAGTTCTATGAAGCAAAAAATGTGATCTATGCATTGCGAGCTGCCTTAACAGAGGAACATGTTAACAAATCACATCGTGCTGATTCCTCTACAGAGCCTGAGGAGAAGGAAACTCCTCACATTAAACGAATCTATCCTCATCAAGAACTTGAAGCAGCAAGTAATTGTGGGGAACATTGCTGCCATCACTTGAGACCCTTGATTAAAACTATCTCAGTGTATAACTATCTCAGTGATGATGATCTCCAACCTCACATCACAACCAAACACATACCACCACAAGTAAACACTGCCACCGAGCTAGCTAAGCTTAAAAGGGAATACGGACACCCTCCACATGAATCAGAAACAGAATATGTTTTCCGGGTGTCCCTCACTGGTGGTGATCAAATCCAATTAACTGAACAGGAAGCCAGTGGGTACTGGGGACATGGTGTCTTCTTAACAACAGGAGAGAAAGGTGACACATGGTCCCTGACACAGCGTGCAGCTTTTTGGGCCGGGGGAACAAGCCCCTTGGAAAGGGGAGATCCCATAGCTAGAATTAGTACCCCCGACCAGCTCTTGGAAAATGTGCACAAAGCTGCTTGCCTGCAAATGACTCACAAAAAGAAATGAATTCCTGGCTTTGAATCCCTGATGCAATTACCTGTGAAGCCCGAAATAATGACCCCTTGAATTTGTGGGCTTCCAGAATCACTCAAACCTACAGCAATTCTCCTTCCAAAAACGATAGCAGCTGCATCTCCTGTAGAAAGACCAGATAGATTTCCTAGTAACCAGAACGACCCATTTGTTCCCCTTTATGACTTGTTGAGGAAAGGGGTGAAATGGGATTGGAGTCTTTCTCAGGAGTCAGCATTGCAATTGCTGATTTTTGAAGCAACAGCTCATCAAGCACTGGGCCCTATCCATCCTACAGATCCTTTCCAGGTGGAATGGGCATTTGCCTCCTCAGGGCTGTCAGTACACATATGGCAGCGGGGTCCTGAGGCTCCGACAAGACCTGTTGGTTTTGATTCCCGTGGTTCCAAAGATGCTGAGAAAAGATACACTACCTGGGAAAAAGGATTGTTTATGGTTAGCTTAGCTTTCCTAGAAGTAGAAAAAATTGCACGAAAACAACCAATTGTATTGAGAGGCCCCTTCAAGGTTATCAAGACAGTCACTAGTGGGACCCCCCCTCCTGACGGGGTGGCCGAGAGGGCCTCAGTTAGAAAATGGTATGCTCAGGTTGAACATTACTGCAACTTTTTCTCAAGGACAGCAGGAACTTTAGCAGTCCAAGAAACGGAGAGCTTGGACAAACTTGCCTCTGTAATCAAAGTAAGCCCTCCTTTCTGCCCCGAACAATCAGCAAACTCTTGGTTTACTGATGCTTCTGCTAAAGGGGAAGGAAAAGTATGGAGATATAGGGCAGAAGCCCTCCACTTTTCCTCTGGTGAGCAAATGATTACAGAGGGAGAAGGTAGTGTACACGTTGGGGAGCTGATAGCTGTCTGGAGTGTTTTTCAACGAGAAGCACAGAATTCCTCTTTGGTCTGCATCTACACTGACTCCTATGCTCTGTACCAAATGATCCTAATAATCCAGCTCATGACCCTGGCCAACCTGTTCTGGTGGACCTCTCTTACTATAGGACTAGTAGCACTTGTGCTAAAACCCCCTCTGAAGAAATATGCATGGGAAGCCTCTGGTGCTCTAGGCAAAGAGCATTGGACAAATAGATGCTGGATAATTCCATCATTCTAACTTTTCTGCCTCTCGGCAGCAGAATTCTGTTGTGTTTACTTTTTCAGAAGAACTCCGAGGGACATGAAGACCACCTAATCCATGATCAAACTGGTAATATTTTTCTGCATCCTACCACAACCCCATGGCCAGAAAGCAGCTGAGTGGCCGTGGTCTGAACTAATTGTGGTAGCATGCAGAAAAAGTGAAAGGATCTCTTTCAGGACAAAAAGGTTGTTACACACCCAAGCATACAGGATTGTTGGCGCAATTTCACATGAACACAAACTGTAGAAGTAGTTTGGTTTTGATCCAAAAATACTGAAGCACTTTTTTTGTTTGTTTGTTTGTTTTGTTTTTGTTTTTGTTTTTGTTTTTTAAGTTGAAAGTATTGATTCAAATACTGGAGTAGGACTTGATGTTAATGTTGTGACACCTACCACCCAACCACTGGTTACACTTAGCCCGAAAATTTTTGAAATTGGACCATATAGAATCAGGAAAACTGGCCAACAACAGATATTGTTTAATCTGTTATGGTCTCTTAAACAAGTCAAATTGCTGATGCAAAACAATATCTGAGAAATACAACCAGCTTGTTCACCCTTTTTGCAGACCTCTTTTCAGGCTTGGACAACCTGGCTGCGACAGTGGAAGCCTCCTAAAAACCGGCTGCCAAGAGACATAACTGGTCTTGTGGGAACAGGATTGGGAATCCTAAATAGTATTGATTCAGAAGTATAAATGAATAAATTGGCTTCCACGACTAAAGATTTAAGCAAAATACAACAACCACTGCAATCGTCCTTATCGGCCTTGGGAACACATCAGTGGTTGCTATCAAACATTCTAGCAAATTGGGAAAAGGTAAATAGGAAAGACCACAAATTGATAATTGATGGACTTAATGCCACGCAAAGCAATGTTTCCTTAGCTCTTAGCTGCATCCAGGCTCAATTATGGATGCAGTCAGTTGCTGCCGCAATTCGAAGAGAAAGTGAAGAAGGCACTTTTCCGACTGAAATTAGGAAAATAGTCTGGGACAGTGCCACTGACTTTGAAAGAGTTTTCCAATCCTGGTGGAATTTAGTGAATTTTACCTATGACCCCAGCATTTGTGCCGACCATAAGTAATGCCTCAGTGCATTTGATATTCCCTAGCATCGCATTAGGATTAAATCATGATGGACCCACTTTCTATCCTTCTGAACATAGAGAATGGGCCCGTCAAATTGATGACAAATGGCAAACTGTCAATTTAGAGTCCTGTACCATCTGAGAACAACTAGGGTTTATCTGTGAAGGTAATGCAATTGTAGCTCAAGATATTTGTCTGGACACAGAACAAAATAGCTGTCATTTTGATAGTCATCTTAACGAGACTTCTGAAACAGTCCTTGTATCTACAGGCAATGGGTGTGCCTGCTTCAGAACCGCTTGTGATACTGTGTTTATACAAAGTACAGTAGTAGCTAGTAAAAATCATTCAAATTTTTGTGCTTGCAGCTTTACTAAAATTGCAGGATGTGATTTTTCTTTTGTAGCTCCAGTTACTTCACATGAACTTTTAGAATCCAATCTCACGATGATTCACAAGCTATCGCCTACTCCCATTGGGATGAACCTTACTCTGGTAAAGCAATTATTACTTCATCAAGATCTGATAGAGATCCTAGGAAAAATCAAGGAGAATGGACAGAAAACTCTGGTAACTGTTCATCATCATGTGCAAGAAATACATCGTGTTGTAGAAAGGGTGAAAAGTGATGCCGAGCACAGGTGGTGGGATACCCTTTTCGGGTGGTCGCTTACCGCCACCGGTGTCCTGAAGAAATTGTGTCATCCCATTGTTGTTCTTTGGATTTTAGTTATGATTGGTTTTGTTTGATCAGTAATCTTGCTCATTGTGAATTGGAGAATGATGAAACGACTAACAAAATTGACATCTCTAATTAATGCACACCACTTGGCCGACATTCTTTACACTATAGATGTTCCCAGGACTGTAGACACAAGAAGATGAAAAGGTTAGAAGATATGTTTTACATAATTTTCTCTTATGATTTGTTCTAATCACGGTTTTAAATTATTTTTTGTTTCTTGATGATAAAATTGTATTGAGTAATATCGATTATTGTTTAATATAGATTATACTGGTTAATTATTTGATCAATCTATTGTTTAATTGATTCATATTGATTATGATCTCAATAATTTATTGTTTAACTAGTATTGATTTAATTAATACTGATTGTATTTTGCTTATGGATTAATTATAATTTGTTTACTGATATGTTGTGATTGTTTTCGTTTTCCTGTTTCTTCTTTCCCTTTTCCTCTTCTCTTTTCCCTGGGACGTGCTGCCAACACTTGACGAGTCCTGAAGACTCCACGACGACACCATGGAACCCTGCTGATGAAGATCTTTCGAGGGCAATCGTCAGTCACGGGGTGGTGTAAGAGCCCGTCTGAAGCCCCTCATTTTCCATTCTGCCTTCCGATTGCCACAAGAAAGAATCCCTTCCCCCACTGCAGTTCCGGCTTAGAACAGGACACAGCACAGCTGGAACCACTGAACCGTCATGCTGGCTGTTCCCAACAAGGCCTGGTAAGAACTTGGCAAGGACTTGACAAAGACCTGACATGGAGCCAGCACGGGACAGCCTGATGCGCGGCCTGCTTCTCTTCTAATCTCCGTTCTTAAGCCGAATGAACTTTTGGGGTGACTCCCGTGGTCCTTCATTGAAGACCCTTCATCTGCCTCGTTACCACTGTGACAAAGAAAGAATGAGAACCCTCCTCCCAAGGGCTGAGACTGAGACCCCTACTGCGGGGAGGAGGGGAAATTGGTGGTCTGACCACTAATGACATGACCTGTTTCCCTTCAGTAATTTTAATGGACTTATTCTTCATTGGATTCGTCTTGCTTTGGTGGTTTCTGTGGACTCACCTGTTCCCGCGTGGCGATTACAATGGACTTTCATTGTTACACTTGTTCCCCCCTCTTTCCTCTGTGGACTAGAACTGGAGCCCCGAGTCGACCAGAACTTCGGAGACTCCCCCGACACGACAGACGGATCCCCATCGTCCGGAGCACTGAGGATCTCGCCTGTGTTGGTAGCTATTCCCATAGCCCTCTCCTCTCTCTCTATCCTTCTATCTCCTTTCTAATCGCCCACTATCGCATTTACTCTTTTGGCCCCTAATAAAGGTGCATTTCTTCTGATTAACTGACAGTCCCTTGTTGTTTGCCTTTGTTGCACTTTTGGGATCGGTGAAAAGAACCATCACGACACCCCGCAAGAAGCGGATCGTGACATTAAAATTGGCGTCACGGACAGGATTTCTGTCTAGACAGAAGGGTTGCAGCTGAAAAGGCACCCACACTGTCTTTGGCAATTCATAAAGGATCCCTTAGTGCAAAAGGCGGGACACTGTTGTTTTGTTGTTGTGTGTATCTGGTCTGGGAAGGAAGGGACAACTTGAAGCAACTAAGCAGAGCCTCCCAGGCAGATTATTGTCCTTTCACCCAGCCAGGGAAGCGAAGGGCGACACAGTGAGGGCTGTGTAGTTTTGTGGAACTTAAGTTTGTAGCTCCCTGTCGTGGTTTTGGTCCCTTCACAAAATGAGTGACAATCTTAGCCTTGAAATGAAAGCTGAATTTTATGCACTACTAGCCAAACACAATGCCAAACCTTCTACGGAAGGAGAAAAATGGGCACAGAGTAATTGGTTGAACTTAGAAAATGTTATTGATAGAGTGTGTTCATTACAACATGAAACAAAATTCAAATTGGGCAAAAAGAAAATGATCTTATGCTCAGTTTTGGGAGCTTGTCTTACGGCAGCTATAGAAAATGGCTTCGAGCGAAGAAGTGAGGAACATGCTATAATAGACTCCCTTCAAAATCTAGTTGAAATTTTGCAAAAACAGTTCTATGAAGCAAAAAATGTGATCTATGCATTGCGAGCTGCCTTAACAGAGGAACATGTTAACAAATCACATCGTGCTGATTCCTCTACAGAGCCTGAGGAGAAGGAAACTCCTCACATTAAACGAATCTATCCTCATCAAGAACTTGAAGCAGCAAGTAATTGTGGGGAACATTGCTGCCATCACTTGAGACCCTTGATTAAAACTATCTCAGTGTATAACTATCTCAGTGATGATGATCTCCAACCTCACATCACAACCAAACACATACCACCACAAGTAAACACTGCCACCGAGCTAGCTAAGCTTAAAAGGGAATACGGACACCCTCCACATGAATCAGAAACAGAATATGTTTTCCGGGTGTCCCTCACTGGTGGTGATCAAATCCAATTAACTGAACAGGAAGCCAGTGGGTACTGGGGACATGGTGTCTTCTTAACAACAGGAGAGAAAGGTGACACATGGTCCCTGACACAGCGTGCAGCTTTTTGGGCCGGGGGAACAAGCCCCTTGGAAAGGGGAGATCCCATAGCTAGAATTAGTACCCCCGACCAGCTCTTGGAAAATGTGCACAAAGCTGCTTGCCTGCAAATGACTCACAAAAAGAAATGAATTCCTGGCTTTGAATCCCTGATGCAATTACCTGTGAAGCCCGAAATAATGACCCCTTGAATTTGTGGGCTTCCAGAATCACTCAAACCTACAGCAATTCTCCTTCCAAAAACGATAGCAGCTGCATCTCCTGTAGAAAGACCAGATAGATTTCCTAGTAACCAGAACGACCCATTTGTTCCCCTTTATGACTTGTTGAGGAAAGGGGTGAAATGGGATTGGAGTCTTTCTCAGGAGTCAGCATTGCAATTGCTGATTTTTGAAGCAACAGCTCATCAAGCACTGGGCCCTATCCATCCTACAGATCCTTTCCAGGTGGAATGGGCATTTGCCTCCTCAGGGCTGTCAGTACACATATGGCAGCGGGGTCCTGAGGCTCCGACAAGACCTGTTGGTTTTGATTCCCGTGGTTCCAAAGATGCTGAGAAAAGATACACTACCTGGGAAAAAGGATTGTTTATGGTTAGCTTAGCTTTCCTAGAAGTAGAAAAAATTGCACGAAAACAACCAATTGTATTGAGAGGCCCCTTCAAGGTTATCAAGACAGTCACTAGTGGGACCCCCCCTCCTGACGGGGTGGCCGAGAGGGCCTCAGTTAGAAAATGGTATGCTCAGGTTGAACATTACTGCAACTTTTTCTCAAGGACAGCAGGAACTTTAGCAGTCCAAGAAACGGAGAGCTTGGACAAACTTGCCTCTGTAATCAAAGTAAGCCCTCCTTTCTGCCCCGAACAATCAGCAAACTCTTGGTTTACTGATGCTTCTGCTAAAGGGGAAGGAAAAGTATGGAGATATAGGGCAGAAGCCCTCCACTTTTCCTCTGGTGAGCAAATGATTACAGAGGGAGAAGGTAGTGTACACGTTGGGGAGCTGATAGCTGTCTGGAGTGTTTTTCAACGAGAAGCACAGAATTCCTCTTTGGTCTGCATCTACACTGACTCCTATGCTCTGTACCAAATGATCCTAATAATCCAGCTCATGACCCTGGCCAACCTGTTCTGGTGGACCTCTCTTACTATAGGACTAGTAGCACTTGTGCTAAAACCCCCTCTGAAGAAATATGCATGGGAAGCCTCTGGTGCTCTAGGCAAAGAGCATTGGACAAATAGATGCTGGATAATTCCATCATTCTAACTTTTCTGCCTCTCGGCAGCAGAATTCTGTTGTGTTTACTTTTTCAGAAGAACTCCGAGGGACATGAAGACCACCTAATCCATGATCAAACTGGTAATATTTTTCTGCATCCTACCACAACCCCATGGCCAGAAAGCAGCTGAGTGGCCGTGGTCTGAACTAATTGTGGTAGCATGCAGAAAAAGTGAAAGGATCTCTTTCAGGACAAAAAGGTTGTTACACACCCAAGCATACAGGATTGTTGGCGCAATTTCACATGAACACAAACTGCAGAAGTAGTTTGGTTTTGATCCAAAAATACTGAAGCACTTTTTTTGTTTGTTTGTTTGTTTTGTTTTTGTTTTTGTTTTTGTTTTTTAAGTTTAAAGTATTGATTCAAATACTGGAGTAGGACTTGATGTTAATGTTGTGACACCTACCACCCAACCACTGGTTACACTTAGCCCGAAAATTTTTGAAATTGGACCATATAGAATCAGGAAAACTGGCCAACAACAGATATTGTTTAATCTGTTATGGTCTCTTAAACAAGTCAAATTGCTGATGCAAAACAATATCTGAGAAATACAACCAGCTTGTTCACCCTTTTTGCAGACCTCTTTTCAGGCTTGGACAACCTGGCTGCGACAGTGGAAGCCTCCTAAAAACCGGCTGCCAAGAGACATAACTGGTCTTGTGGGAACAGGATTGGGAATCCTAAATAGTATTGATTCAGAAGTATGAATGAATAAATTGGCTTCCACGACTAAAGATTTAAGCAAAATACAACAACCACTGCAATCGTCCTTATCGGCCTTGGGAACACATCAGTGGTTGCTATCAAACATTCTAGCAAATTGGGAAAAGGTAAATAGGAAAGACCACAAATTGATAATTGATGGACTTAATGCCACGCAAAGCAATGTTTCCTTAGCTCTTAGCTGCATCCAGGCTCAATTATGGATGCAGTCAGTTGCTGCCGCAATTCGAAGAGAAAGTGAAGAAGGCACTTTTCCGACTGAAATTAGGAAAATAGTCTGGGACAGTGCCACTGACTTTGAAAGAGTTTTCCAATCCTGGTGGAATTTAGTGAATTTTACCTATGACCCCAGCATTTGTGCCGACCATAAGTAATGCCTCAGTGCATTTGATATTCCCTAGCATCGCATTAGGATTAAATCATGATGGACCCACTTTCTATCCTTCTGAACACAGAGAATGGGCCCGTCAAATTGATGACAAATGGCAAACTGTCAATTTAGAGTCCTGTACCATCTGAGAACAACTAGGGTTTATCTGTGAAGGTAATGCAATTGTAGCTCAAGATATTTGTCTGGACACAGAACAAAATAGCTGTCATTTTGATAGTCATCTTAACGAGACTTCTGAAACAGTCCTTGTATCTACAGGCAATGGGTGTGCCTGCTTCAGAACCGCTTGTGATACTGTGTTTATACAAAGTACAGTAGTAGCTAGTAAAAATCATTCAAATTTTTGTGCTTGCAGCTTTACTAAAATTGCAGGATGTGATTTTTCTTTTGTAGCTCCAGTTACTTCACATGAACTTTTAGAATCCAATCTCACGATGATTCACAAGCTATCGCCTACTCCCATTGGGATGAACCTTACTCTGGTAAAGCAATTATTACTTCATCAAGATCTGATAGAGATCCTAGGAAAAATCAAGGAGAATGGACAGAAAACTCTGGTAACTGTTCATCATCATGTGCAAGAAATACATCGTGTTGTAGAAAGGGTGAAAAGTGATGCCGAGCACAGGTGGTGGGATACCCTTTTCGGGTGGTCGCTTACCGCCACCGGTGTCCTGAACAAATTGTGTCATCCCATTGTTGTTCTTTGGATTTTAGTTATGATTGGTTTTGTTTGATCAGTAATCTTGCTCATTGTGAATTGGAGAATGATGAAACGACTAACAAAATTGACATCTCTAATTAATGCACACCACTTGGCCGACATTCTTTACACTATAGATGTTCCCAGGACTGTAGACACAAGAAGATGAAAAGGTTAGAAGATATGTTTTACATAATTTTCTCTTATGATTTGTTCTAATCACGGTTTTAAATTATTTTTTGTTTCTTGATGATAAAATTGTATTGAGTAATATCGATTATTGTTTAATATAGATTATACTGGTTAATTATTTGATCAATCTATTGTTTAATTGATTCATATTGATTATGATCTCAATAATTTATTGTTTAACTAGTATTGATTTAATTAATACTGATTGTATTTTGCTTATGGATTAATTATAATTTGTTTACTGATATGTTGTGATTGTTTTCGTTTTCCTGTTTCTTCTTTCCCTTTTCCTCTTCTCTTTTCCCTGGGACGTGCTGCCAACACTTGACGAGTCCTGAAGACTCCACGACGACACCATGGAACCCTGCTGATGAAGATCTTTCGAGGGCAATCGTCAGTCACGGGGTGGTGTAAGAGCCCGTCTGAAGCCCCTCATTTTCCATTCTGCCTTCCGATTGCCACAAGAAAGAATCCCTTCCCCCACTGCAGTTCCGGCTTAGAACAGGACACAGCACAGCTGGAACCACTGAACCGTCATGCTGGCTGTTCCCAACAAGGCCTGGTAAGAACTTGGCAAGGACTTGACAAAGACCTGACATGGAGCCAGCACGGGACAGCCTGATGCGCGGCCTGCTTCTCTTCTAATCTCCGTTCTTAAGCCGAATGAACTTTTGGGGTGACTCCCGTGGTCCTTCATTGAAGACCCTTCATCTGCCTCGTTACCACTGTGACAAAGAAAGAATGAGAACCCTCCTCCCAAGGGCTGAGACTGAGACCCCTACTGCGGGGAGGAGGGGAAATTGGTGGTCTGACCACTAATGACATGACCTGTTTCCCTTCAGTAATTTTAATGGACTTATTCTTCATTGGATTCGTCTTGCTTTGGTGGTTTCTGTGGACTCACCTGTTCCCGCGTGGCGATTACAATGGACTTTCATTGTTACACTTGTTCCCCCCTCTTTCCTCTGTGGACTAGAACTGGAGCCCCGAGTCGACCAGAACTTCGGAGACTCCCCCGACACGACAGACGGATCCCCATCGTCCGGAGCACTGAGGATCTCGCCTGTGTTGGTAGCTATTCCCATAGCCCTCTCCTCTCTCTCTATCCTTCTATCTCCTTTCTAATCGCCCACTATCGCATTTACGCTTTTGGCCCCTAATAAAGGTGCATTTCTTCTGATTAACTGACAGTCCCTTGTTGTTTGCCTTTGTTGCACTTTTGGGATCGGTGAAAAGAACCATCACGACACCCCGCAAGAAGCGGATCGTGACATTAAAATTGGCGTCACGGACAGGATTTCTGTCTAGACAGAAGGGTTGCAGCTGAAAAGGCACCCACACTGTCTTTGGCAATTCATAAAGGATCCCTTAGTGCAAAAGGCGGGACACTGTTGTTTTGTTGTTGTGTGTATCTGGTCTGGGAAGGAAGGGACAACTTGAAGCAACTAAGCAGAGCCTCCCAGGCAGATTATTGTCCTTTCACCCAGCCAGGGAAGCGAAGGGCGACACAGTGAGGGCTGTGTAGTTTTGTGGAACTTAAGTTTGTAGCTCCCTGTCGTGGTTTTGGTCCCTTCACAAAATGAGTGACAATCTTAGCCTTGAAATGAAAGCTGAATTTTATGCACTACTAGCCAAACACAATGCCAAACCTTCTACGGAAGGAGAAAAATGGGCACAGAGTAATTGGTTGAACTTAGAAAATGTTATTGATAGAGTGTGTTCATTACAACATGAAACAAAATTCAAATTGGGCAAAAAGAAAATGATCTTATGCTCAGTTTTGGGAGCTTGTCTTACGGCAGCTATAGAAAATGGCTTCGAGCGAAGAAGTGAGGAACATGCTATAATAGACTCCCTTCAAAATCTAGTTGAAATTTTGCAAAAACAGTTCTATGAAGCAAAAAATGTGATCTATGCATTGCGAGCTGCCTTAACAGAGGAACATGTTAACAAATCACATCGTGCTGATTCCTCTACAGAGCCTGAGGAGAAGGAAACTCCTCACATTAAACGAATCTATCCTCATCAAGAACTTGAAGCAGCAAGTAATTGTGGGGAACATTGCTGCCATCACTTGAGACCCTTGATTAAAACTATCTCAGTGTATAACTATCTCAGTGATGATGATCTCCAACCTCACATCACAACCAAACACATACCACCACAAGTAAACACTGCCACCGAGCTAGCTAAGCTTAAAAGGGAATACGGACACCCTCCACATGAATCAGAAACAGAATATGTTTTCCGGGTGTCCCTCACTGGTGGTGATCAAATCCAATTAACTGAACAGGAAGCCAGTGGGTACTGGGGACATGGTGTCTTCTTAACAACAGGAGAGAAAGGTGACACATGGTCCCTGACACAGCGTGCAGCTTTTTGGGCCGGGGGAACAAGCCCCTTGGAAAGGGGAGATCCCATAGCTAGAATTAGTACCCCCGACCAGCTCTTGGAAAATGTGCACAAAGCTGCTTGCCTGCAAATGACTCACAAAAAGAAATGAATTCCTGGCTTTGAATCCCTGATGCAATTACCTGTGAAGCCCGAAATAATGACCCCTTGAATTTGTGGGCTTCCAGAATCACTCAAACCTACAGCAATTCTCCTTCCAAAAACGATAGCAGCTGCATCTCCTG
This sequence comes from Vidua macroura, assembly GCF_024509145.1. Classification (NCBI taxonomy): domain Eukaryota; kingdom Metazoa; phylum Chordata; class Aves; order Passeriformes; family Viduidae; genus Vidua; species Vidua macroura. The sequence continues at coordinate 4,511,910 of NC_071579.1, forward strand.
TAGAAAGACCAGATAGATTTCCTAGTAACCAGAACGACCCATTTGTTCCCCTTTATGACTTGTTGAGGAAAGGGGTGAAATGGGATTGGAGTCTTTCTCAGGAGTCAGCATTGCAATTGCTGATTTTTGAAGCAACAGCTCATCAAGCACTGGGCCCTATCCATCCTACAGATCCTTTCCAGGTGGAATGGGCATTTGCCTCCTCAGGGCTGTCAGTACACATATGGCAGCGGGGTCCTGAGGCTCCGACAAGACCTGTTGGTTTTGATTCCCGTGGTTCCAAAGATGCTGAGAAAAGATACACTACCTGGGAAAAAGGATTGTTTATGGTTAGCTTAGCTTTCCTAGAAGTAGAAAAAATTGCACGAAAACAACCAATTGTATTGAGAGGCCCCTTCAAGGTTATCAAGACAGTCACTAGTGGGACCCCCCCTCCTGACGGGGTGGCCGAGAGGGCCTCAGTTAGAAAATGGTATGCTCAGGTTGAACATTACTGCAACTTTTTCTCAAGGACAGCAGGAACTTTAGCAGTCCAAGAAACGGAGAGCTTGGACAAACTTGCCTCTGTAATCAAAGTAAGCCCTCCTTTCTGCCCCGAACAATCAGCAAACTCTTGGTTTACTGATGCTTCTGCTAAAGGGGAAGGAAAAGTATGGAGATATAGGGCAGAAGCCCTCCACTTTTCCTCTGGTGAGCAAATGATTACAGAGGGAGAAGGTAGTGTACACGTTGGGGAGCTGATAGCTGTCTGGAGTGTTTTTCAACGAGAAGCACAGAATTCCTCTTTGGTCTGCATCTACACTGACTCCTATGCTCTGTACCAAATGATCCTAATAATCCAGCTCATGACCCTGGCCAACCTGTTCTGGTGGACCTCTCTTACTATAGGACTAGTAGCACTTGTGCTAAAACCCCCTCTGAAGAAATATGCATGGGAAGCCTCTGGTGCTCTAGGCAAAGAGCATTGGACAAATAGATGCTGGATAATTCCATCATTCTAACTTTTCTGCCTCTCGGCAGCAGAATTCTGTTGTGTTTACTTTTTCAGAAGAACTCCGAGGGACATGAAGACCACCTAATCCATGATCAAACTGGTAATATTTTTCTGCATCCTACCACAACCCCATGGCCAGAAAGCAGCTGAGTGGCCGTGGTCTGAACTAATTGTGGTAGCATGCAGAAAAAGTGAAAGGATCTCTTTCAGGACAAAAAGGTTGTTACACACCCAAGCATACAGGATTGTTGGCGCAATTTCACATGAACACAAACTGCAGAAGTAGTTTGGTTTTGATCCAAAAATACTGAAGCACTTTTTTTGTTTGTTTGTTTGTTTTGTTTTTGTTTTTGTTTTTGTTTTTTAAGTTGAAAGTATTGATTCAAATACTGGAGTAGGACTTGATGTTAATGTTGTGACACCTACCACCCAACCACTGGTTACACTTAGCCCGAAAATTTTTGAAATTGGACCATATAGAATCAGGAAAACTGGCCAACAACAGATATTGTTTAATCTGTTATGGTCTCTTAAACAAGTCAAATTGCTGATGCAAAACAATATCTGAGAAATACAACCAGCTTGTTCACCCTTTTTGCAGACCTCTTTTCAGGCTTGGACAACCTGGCTGCGACAGTGGAAGCCTCCTAAAAACCGGCTGCCAAGAGACATAACTGGTCTTGTGGGAACAGGATTGGGAATCCTAAATAGTATTGATTCAGAAGTATGAATGAATAAATTGGCTTCCACGACTAAAGATTTAAGCAAAATACAACAACCACTGCAATCGTCCTTATCGGCCTTGGGAACACATCAGTGGTTGCTATCAAACATTCTAGCAAATTGGGAAAAGGTAAATAGGAAAGACCACAAATTGATAATTGATGGACTTAATGCCACGCAAAGCAATGTTTCCTTAGCTCTTAGCTGCATCCAGGCTCAATTATGGATGCAGTCAGTTGCTGCCGCAATTCGAAGAGAAAGTGAAGAAGGCACTTTTCCGATTGAAATTAGGAAAATAGTCTGGGACAGTGCCACTGACTTTGAAAGAGTTTTCCAATCCTGGTGGAATTTAGTGAATTTTACCTATGACCCCAGCATTTGTGCCGACCATAAGTAATGCCTCAGTGCATTTGATATTCCCTAGCATCGCATTAGGATTAAATCATGATGGACCCACTTTCTATCCTTCTGAACACAGAGAATGGGCCCGTCAAATTGATGACAAATGGCAAACTGTCAATTTAGAGTCCTGTACCATCTGAGAACAACTAGGGTTTATCTGTGAAGGTAATGCAATTGTAGCTCAAGATATTTGTCTGGACACAGAACAAAATAGCTGTCATTTTGATAGTCATCTTAACGAGACTTCTGAAACAGTCCTTGTATCTACAGGCAATGGGTGTGCCTGCTTCAGAACCGCTTGTGATACTGTGTTTATACAAAGTACAGTAGTAGCTAGTAAAAATCATTCAAATTTTTGTGCTTGCAGCTTTACTAAAATTGCAGGATGTGATTTTTCTTTTGTAGCTCCAGTTACTTCACATGAACTTTTAGAATCCAATCTCACGATGATTCACAAGCTATCGCCTACTCCCATTGGGATGAACCTTACTCTGGTAAAGCAATTATTACTTCATCAAGATCTGATAGAGATCCTAGGAAAAATCAAGGAGAATGGACAGAAAACTCTGGTAACTGTTCATCATCATGTGCAAGAAATACATCGTGTTGTAGAAAGGGTGAAAAGTGATGCCGAGCACAGGTGGTGGGATACCCTTTTCGGGTGGTCGCTTACCGCCACCGGTGTCCTGAAGAAATTGTGTCATCCCATTGTTGTTCTTTGGATTTTAGTTATGATTGGTTTTGTTTGATCAGTAATCTTGCTCATTGTGAATTGGAGAATGATGAAACGACTAACAAAATTGACATCTCTAATTAATGCACACCACTTGGCCGACATTCTTTACACTATAGATGTTCCCAGGACTGTAGACACAAGAAGATGAAAAGGTTAGAAGATATGTTTTACATAATTTTCTCTTATGATTTGTTCTAATCACGGTTTTAAATTATTTTTTGTTTCTTGATGATAAAATTGTATTGAGTAATATCGATTATTGTTTAATATAGATTATACTGGTTAATTATTTGATCAATCTATTGTTTAATTGATTCATATTGATTATGATCTCAATAATTTATTGTTTAACTAGTATTGATTTAATTAATACTGATTGTATTTTGCTTATGGATTAATTATAATTTGTTTACTGATATGTTGTGATTGTTTTCGTTTTCCTGTTTCTTCTTTCCCTTTTCCTCTTCTCTTTTCCCTGGGACGTGCTGCCAACACTTGACGAGTCCTGAAGACTCCACGACGACACCATGGAACCCTGCTGATGAAGATCTTTCGAGGGCAATCGTCAGTCACGGGGTGGTGTAAGAGCCCGTCTGAAGCCCCTCATTTTCCATTCTGCCTTCCGATTGCCACAAGAAAGAATCCCTTCCCCCACTGCAGTTCCGGCTTAGAACAGGACACAGCACAGCTGGAACCACTGAACCGTCATGCTGGCTGTTCCCAACAAGGCCTGGTAAGAACTCGGCAAGGACTTGACAAAGACCTGACATGGAGCCAGCACGGGACAGCCTGATGCGCGGCCTGCTTCTCTTCTAATCTCCGTTCTTAAGCCGAATGAACTTTTGGGGTGACTCCCGTGGTCCTTCATTGAAGACCCTTCATCTGCCTCGTTACCACTGTGACAAAGAAAGAATGAGAACCCTCCTCCCAAGGGCTGAGACTGAGACCCCTACTGCGGGGAGGAGGGGAAATTGGTGGTCTGACCACTAATGACATGACCTGTTTCCCTTCAGTAATTTTAATGGACTTATTCTTCATTGGATTCGTCTTGCTTTGGTGGTTTCTGTGGACTCACCTGTTCCCGCGTGGCGATTACAATGGACTTTCATTGTTACACTTGTTCCCCCCTCTTTCCTCTGTGGACTAGAACTGGAGCCCCGAGTCGACCAGAACTTCGGAGACTCCCCCGACACGACAGACGGATCCCCATCGTCCGGAGCACTGAGGATCTCGCCTGTGTTGGTAGCTATTCCCATAGCCCTCTCCTCTCTCTCTATCCTTCTATCTCCTTTCTAATCGCCCACTATCGCATTTACGCTTTTGGCCCCTAATAAAGGTGCATTTCTTCTGATTAACTGACAGTCCCTTGTTGTTTGCCTTTGTTGCACTTTTGGGATCGGTGAAAAGAACCATCACGACACCCCGCAAGAAGCGGATCGTGACATTAAAATTGGCGTCACGGACAGGATTTCTGTCTAGACAGAAGGGTTGCAGCTGAAAAGGCACCCACACTGTCTTTGGCAATTCATAAAGGATCCCTTAGTGCAAAAGGCGGGACACTGTTGTTTTGTTGTTGTGTCTATCTGGTCTGGGAAGGAAGGGACAACTTGAAGCAACTAAGCAGAGCCTCCCAGGCAGATTATTGTCCTTTCACCCAGCCAGGGAAGCGAAGGGCGACACAGTGAGGGCTGTGTAGTTTTGTGGAACTTAAGTTTGTAGCTCCCTGTCGTGGTTTTGGTCCCTTCACAAAATGAGTGACAATCTTAGCCTTGAAATGAAAGCTGAATTTTATGCACTACTAGCCAAACACAATGCCAAACCTTCTACGGAAGGAGAAAAATGGGCACAGAGTAATTGGTTGAACTTAGAAAATGTTATTGATAGAGTGTGTTCATTACAACATGAAACAAAATTCAAATTGGGCAAAAAGAAAATGATCTTATGCTCAGTTTTGGGAGCTTGTCTTACGGCAGCTATAGAAAATGGCTTCGAGCGAAGAAGTGAGGAACATGCTATAATAGACTCCCTTCAAAATCTAGTTGAAATTTTGCAAAAACAGTTCTATGAAGCAAAAAATGTGATCTATGCATTGCGAGCTGCCTTAACAGAGGAACATGTTAACAAATCACATCGTGCTGATTCCTCTACAGAGCCTGAGGAGAAGGAAACTCCTCACATTAAACGAATCTATCCTCATCAAGAACTTGAAGCAGCAAGTAATTGTGGGGAACATTGCTGCCATCACTTGAGACCCTTGATTAAAACTATCTCAGTGTATAACTATCTCAGTGATGATGATCTCCAACCTCACATCACAACCAAACACATACCACCACAAGTAAACACTGCCACCGAGCTAGCTAAGCTTAAAAGGGAATACGGACACCCTCCACATGAATCAGAAACAGAATATGTTTTCCGGGTGTCCCTCACTGGTGGTGATCAAATCCAATTAACTGAACAGGAAGCCAGTGGGTACTGGGGACATGGTGTCTTCTTAACAACAGGAGAGAAAGGTGACACATGGTCCCTGACACAGCGTGCAGCTTTTTGGGCCGGGGGAACAAGCCCCTTGGAAAGGGGAGATCCCATAGCTAGAATTAGTACCCCCGACCAGCTCTTGGAAAATGTGCACAAAGCTGCTTGCCTGCAAATGACTCACAAAAAGAAATGAATTCCTGGCTTTGAATCCCTGATGCAATTACCTGTGAAGCCCGAAATAATGACCCCTTGAATTTGTGGGCTTCCAGAATCACTCAAACCTACAGCAATTCTCCTTCCAAAAACGATAGCAGCTGCATCTCCTGTAGAAAGACCAGATAGATTTCCTAGTAACCAGAACGACCCATTTGTTCCCCTTTATGACTTGTTGAGGAAAGGGGTGAAATGGGATTGGAGTCTTTCTCAGGAGTCAGCATTGCAATTGCTGATTTTTGAAGCAACAGCTCATCAAGCACTGGGCCCTATCCATCCTACAGATCCTTTCCAGGTGGAATGGGCATTTGCCTCCTCAGGGCTGTCAGTACACATATGGCAGCGGGGTCCTGAGGCTCCGACAAGACCTGTTGGTTTTGATTCCCGTGGTTCCAAAGATGCTGAGAAAAGATACACTACCTGGGAAAAAGGATTGTTTATGGTTAGCTTAGCTTTCCTAGAAGTAGAAAAAATTGCACGAAAACAACCAATTGTATTGAGAGGCCCCTTCAAGGTTATCAAGACAGTCACTAGTGGGACCCCCCCCTCCTGACGGGGTGGCCGAGAGGGCCTCAGTTAGAAAATGGTATGCTCAGGTTGAACATTACTGCAACTTTTTCTCAAGGACAGAAGGAACTTTAGCAGTCCAAGAAACGGAGAGCTTGGACAAACTTGCCTCTGTAATCAAAGTAAGCCCTCCTTTCTGCCCCGAACAATCAGCAAACTCTTGGTTTACTGATGCTTCTGCTAAAGGGGAAGGAAAAGTATGGAGATATAGGGCAGAAGCCCTCCACTTTTCCTCTGGTGAGCAAATGATTACAGAGGGAGAAGGTAGTGTACACGTTGGGGAGCTGATAGCTGTCTGGAGTGTTTTTCAACGAGAAGCACAGAATTCCTCTTTGGTCTGCATCTACACTGACTCCTATGCTCTGTACCAAATGATCCTAATAATCCAGCTCATGACCCTGGCCAACCTGTTCTGGTGGACCTCTCTTACTATAGGACTAGTAGCACTTGTGCTAAAACCCCCTCTGAAGAAATATGCATGGGAAGCCTCTGGTGCTCTAGGCAAAGAGCATTGGACAAATAGATGCTGGATAATTCCATCATTCTAACTTTTCTGCCTCTCGGCAGCAGAATTCTGTTGTGTTTACTTTTTCAGAAGAACTCCGAGGGACATGAAGACCACCTAATCCATGATCAAACTGGTAATATTTTTCTGCATCCTACCACAACCCCATGGCCAGAAAGCAGCTGAGTGGCCGTGGTCTGAACTAATTGTGGTAGCATGCAGAAAAAGTGAAAGGATCTCTTTCAGGACAAAAAGGTTGTTACACACCCAAGCATACAGGATTGTTGGCGCAATTTCACATGAACACAAACTGCAGAAGTAGTTTGGTTTTGATCCAAAAATACTGAAGCACTTTTTTTGTTTGTTTGTTTGTTTTGTTTTTGTTTTTGTTTTTGTTTTTTAAGTTGAAAGTATTGATTCAAATACTGGAGTAGGACTTGATGTTAATGTTGTGACACCTACCACCCAACCACTGGTTACACTTAGCCCGAAAATTTTTGAAATTGGACCATATAGAATCGGGAAAACTGGCCAACAACAGATATTGTTTAATCTGTTATGGTCTCTTAAACAAGTCAAATTGCTGATGCAAAACAATATCTGAGAAATACAACCAGCTTGTTCACCCTTTTTGCAGACCTCTTTTCAGGCTTGGACAACCTGGCTGCGACAGTGGAAGCCTCCTAAAAACCGGCTGCCAAGAGACATAACTGGTCTTGTGGGAACAGGATTGGGAATCCTAAATAGTATTGATTCAGAAGTATAAATGAATAAATTGGCTTCCACGACTAAAGATTTAAGCAAAATACAACAACCACTGCAATCGTCCTTATCGGCCTTGGGAACACATCAGTGGTTGCTATCAAACATTCTAGCAAATTGGGAAAAGGTAAATAGGAAAGACCACAAATTGATAATTGATGGACTTAATGCCACGCAAAGCAATGTTTCCTTAGCTCTTAGCTGCATCCAGGCTCAATTATGGATGCAGTCAGTTGCTGCCGCAATTCGAAGAGAAAGTGAAGAAGGCACTTTTCCGACTGAAATTAGGAAAATAGTCTGGGACAGTGCCACTGACTTTGAAAGAGTTTTCCAATCCTGGTGGAATTTAGTGAATTTTACCTATGACCCCAGCATTTGTGCCGACCATAAGTAATGCCTCAGTGCATTTGATATTCCCTAGCATCGCATTAGGATTAAATCATGATGGACCCACTTTCTATCCTTCTGAACACAGAGAATGGGCCCGTCAAATTGATGACAAATGGCAAACTGTCAATTTAGAGTCCTGTACCATCTGAGAACAACTAGGGTTTATCTGTGAAGGTAATGCAATTGTAGCTCAAGATATTTGTCTGGACACAGAACAAAATAGCTGTCATTTTGATAGTCATCTTAACGAGACTTCTGAAACAGTCCTTGTATCTACAGGCAATGGGTGTGCCTGCTTCAGAACCGCTTGTGATACTGTGTTTATACAAAGTACAGTAGTAGCTAGTAAAAATCATTCAAATTTTTGTGCTTGCAGCTTTACTAAAATTGCAGGATGTGATTTTTCTTTTGTAGCTCCAGTTACTTCACATGAACTTTTAGAATCCAATCTCACGATGATTCACAAGCTATCGCCTACTCCCATTGGGATGAACCTTACTCTGGTAAAGCAATTATTACTTCATCAAGATCTGATAGAGATCCTAGGAAAAATCAAGGAGAATGGACAGAAAACTCTGGTAACTGTTCATCATCATGTGCAAGAAATACATCGTGTTGTAGAAAGGGTGAAAAGTGATGCCGAGCACAGGTGGTGGGATACCCTTTTCGGGTGGTCGCTTACCGCCACCGGTGTCCTGAAGAAATTGTGTCATCCCATTGTTGTTCTTTGGATTTTAGTTATGATTGGTTTTGTTTGATCAGTAATCTTGCTCATTGTGAATTGGAGAATGATGAAACGACTAACAAAATTGACATCTCTAATTAATGCACACCACTTGGCCGACATTCTTTACACTATAGATGTTCCCAGGACTGTAGACACAAGAAGATGAAAAGGTTAGAAGATATGTTTTACATAATTTTCTCTTATGATTTGTTCTAATCACGGTTTTAAATTATTTTTTGTTTCTTGATGATAAAATTGTATTGAGTAATATCGATTATTGTTTAATATAGATTATACTGGTTAATTATTTGATCAATCTATTGTTTAATTGATTCATATTGATTATGATCTCAATAATTTATTGTTTAACTAGTATTGATTTAATTAATACTGATTGTATTTTGCTTATGGATTAATTATAATTTGTTTACTGATATGTTGTGATTGTTTTCGTTTTCCTGTTTCTTCTTTCCCTTTTCCTCTTCTCTTTTCCCTGGGACGTGCTGCCAACACTTGACGAGTCCTGAAGACTCCACGACGACACCATGGAACCCTGCTGATGAAGATCTTTCGAGGGCAATCGTCAGTCACGGGGTGGTGTAAGAGCCCGTCTGAAGCCCCTCATTTTCCATTCTGCCTTCCGATTGCCACAAGAAAGAATCCCTTCCCCCACTGCAGTTCCGGCTTAGAACAGGACACAGCACAGCTGGAACCACTGAACCGTCATGCTGGCTGTTCCCAACAAGGCCTGGTAAGAACTCGGCAAGGACTTGACAAAGACCTGACATGGAGCCAGCACGGGACAGCCTGATGCGCGGCCTGCTTCTCTTCTAATCTCCGTTCTTAAGCCGAATGAACTTTTGGGGTGACTCCCGTGGTCCTTCATTGAAGACCCTTCATCTGCCTCGTTACCACTGTGACAAAGAAAGAATGAGAACCCTCCTCCCAAGGGCTGAGACTGAGACCCCTACTGCGGGGAGGAGGGGAAATTGGTGGTCTGACCACTAATGACATGACCTGTTTCCCTTCAGTAATTTTAATGGACTTATTCTTCATTGGATTCGTCTTGCTTTGGTGGTTTCTGTGGACTCACCTGTTCCCGCGTGGCGATTACAATGGACTTTCATTGTTACACTTGTTCCCCCCTCTTTCCTCTGTGGACTAGAACTGGAGCCCCGAGTCGACCAGAACTTCGGAGACTCCCCCGACACGACAGACGGATCCCCATCGTCCGGAGCACTGAGGATCTCGCCTGTGTTGGTAGCTATTCCCATAGCCCTCTCCTCTCTCTCTATCCTTCTATCTCCTTTCTAATCGCCCACTATCGCATTTACTCTTTTGGCCCCTAATAAAGGTGCATTTCTTCTGATTAACTGACAGTCCCTTGTTGTTTGCCTTTGTTGCACTTTTGGGATCGGTGAAAAGAACCATCACGACACCCCGCAAGAAGCGGATCGTGACATTAAAATTGGCGTCACGGACAGGATTTCTGTCTAGACAGAAGGGTTGCAGCTGAAAAGGCACCCACACTGTCTTTGGCAATTCATAAAGGATCCCTTAGTGCAAAAGGCGGGACACTGTTGTTTTGTTGTTGTGTGTATCTGGTCTGGGAAGGAAGGGACAACTTGAAGCAACTAAGCAGAGCCTCCCAGGCAGATTATTGTCCTTTCACCCAGCCAGGGAAGCGAAGGGCGACACAGTGAGGGCTGTGTAGTTTTGTGGAACTTAAGTTTGTAGCTCCCTGTCGTGGTTTTGGTCCCTTCACAAAATGAGTGACAATCTTAGCCTTGAAATGAAAGCTGAATTTTATGCACTACTAGCCAAACACAATGCCAAACCTTCTACGGAAGGAGAAAAATGGGCACAGAGTAATTGGTTGAACTTAGAAAATGTTATTGATAGAGTGTGTTCATTACAACATGAAACAAAATTCAAATTGGGCAAAAAGAAAATGATCTTATGCTCAGTTTTGGGAGCTTGTCTTACGGCAGCTATAGAAAATGGCTTCGAGCGAAGAAGTGAGGAACATGCTATAATAGACTCCCTTCAAAATCTAGTTGAAATTTTGCAAAAACAGTTCTATGAAGCAAAAAATGTGATCTATGCATTGCGAGCTGCCTTAACAGAGGAACATGTTAACAAATCACATCGTGCTGATTCCTCTACAGAGCCTGAGGAGAAGGAAACTCCTCACATTAAACGAATCTATCCTCATCAAGAACTTGAAGCAGCAAGTAATTGTGGGGAACATTGCTGCCATCACTTGAGACCCTTGATTAAAACTATCTCAGTGTATAACTATCTCAGTGATGATGATCTCCAACCTCACATCACAACCAAACACATACCACCACAAGTAAACACTGCCACCGAGCTAGCTAAGCTTAAAAGGGAATACGGACACCCTCCACATGAATCAGAAACAGAATATGTTTTCCGGGTGTCCCTCACTGGTGGTGATCAAATCCAATTAACTGAACAGGAAGCCAGTGGGTACTGGGGACATGGTGTCTTCTTAACAACAGGAGAGAAAGGTGACACATGGTCCCTGACACAGCGTGCAGCTTTTTGGGCCGGGGGAACAAGCCCCTTGGAAAGGGGAGATCCCATAGCTAGAATTAGTACCCCCGACCAGCTCTTGGAAAATGTGCACAAAGCTGCTTGCCTGCAAATGACTCACAAAAAGAAATGAATTCCTGGCTTTGAATCCCTGATGCAATTACCTGTGAAGCCCGAAATAATGACCCCTTGAATTTGTGGGCTTCCAGAATCACTCAAACCTACAGCAATTCTCCTTCCAAAAACGATAGCAGCTGCATCTCCTGTAGAAAGACCAGATAGATTTCCTAGTAACCAGAACGACCCATTTGTTCCCCTTTATGACTTGTTGAGGAAAGGGGTGAAATGGGATTGGAGTCTTTCTCAGGAGTCAGCATTGCAATTGCTGATTTTTGAAGCAACAGCTCATCAAGCACTGGGCCCTATCCATCCTACAGATCCTTTCCAGGTGGAATGGGCATTTGCCTCCTCAGGGCTGTCAGTACACATATGGCAGCGGGGTCCTGAGGCTCCGACAAGACCTGTTGGTTTTGATTCCCGTGGTTCCAAAGATGCTGAGAAAAGATACACTACCTGGGAAAAAGGATTGTTTATGGTTAGCTTAGCTTTCCTAGAAGTAGAAAAAATTGCACGAAAACAACCAATTGTATTGAGAGGCCCCTTCAAGGTTATCAAGACAGTCACTAGTGGGACCCCCCCTCCTGACGGGGTGGCCGAGAGGGCCTCAGTTAGAAAATGGTATGCTCAGGTTGAACATTACTGCAACTTTTTCTCAAGGACAGCAGGAACTTTAGCAGTCCAAGAAACGGAGAGCTTGGACAAACTTGCCTCTGTAATCAAAGTAAGCCCTCCTTTCTGCCCCGAACAATCAGCAAACTCTTGGTTTACTGATGCTTCTGCTAAAGGGGAAGGAAAAGTATGGAGATATAGGGCAGAAGCCCTCCACTTTTCCTCTGGTGAGCAAATGATTACAGAGGGAGAAGGTAGTGTACACGTTGGGGAGCTGATAGCTGTCTGGAGTGTTTTTCAACGAGAAGCACAGAATTCCTCTTTGGTCTGCATCTACACTGACTCCTATGCTCTGTACCAAATGATCCTAATAATCCAGCTCATGACCCTGGCCAACCTGTTCTGGTGGACCTCTCTTACTATAGGACTAGTAGCACTTGTGCTAAAACCCCCTCTGAAGAAATATGCATGGGAAGCCTCTGGTGCTCTAGGCAAAGAGCATTGGACAAATAGATGCTGGATAATTCCATCATTCTAACTTTTCTGCCTCTCGGCAGCAGAATTCTGTTGTGTTTACTTTTTCAGAAGAACTCCGAGGGACATGAAGACCACCTAATCCATGATCAAACTGGTAATATTTTTCTGCATCCTACCACAACCCCATGGCCAGAAAGCAGCTGAGTGGCCGTGGTCTGAACTAATTGTGGTAGCATGCAGAAAAAGTGAAAGGATCTCTTTCAGGACAAAAAGGTTGTTACACACCCAAGCATACAGGATTGTTGGCGCAATTTCACATGAACACAAACTGCAGAAGTAGTTTGGTTTTGATCCAAAAATACTGAAGCACTTTTTTTGTTTGTTTGTTTGTTTTGTTTTTGTTTTTGTTTTTGTTTTTTAAGTTGAAAGTATTGATTCAAATACTGGAGTAGGACTTGATGTTAATGTTGTGACACCTACCACCCAACCACTGGTTACACTTAGCCCGAAAATTTTTGAAATTGGACCATATAGAATCAGGAAAACTGGCCAACAACAGATATTGTTTAATCTGTTATGGTCTCTTAAACAAGTCAAATTGCTGATGCAAAACAATATCTGAGAAATACAACCAGCTTGTTCACCCTTTTTGCAGACCTCTTTTCAGGCTTGGACAACCTGGCTGCGACAGTGGAAGCCTCCTAAAAACCGGCTGCCAAGAGACATAACTGGTCTTGTGGGAACAGGATTGGGAATCCTAAATAGTATTGATTCAGAAGTATAAATGAATAAATTGGCTTCCACGACTAAAGATTTAAGCAAAATACAACAACCACTGCAATCGTCCTTATCGGCCTTGGGAACACATCAGTGGTTGCTATCAAACATTCTAGCAAATTGGGAAAAGGTAAATAGGAAAGACCACAAATTGATAATTGATGGACTTAATGCCACGCAAAGCAATGTTTCCTTAGCTCTTAGCTGCATCCAGGCTCAATTATGGATGCAGTCAGTTGCTGCCGCAATTCGAAGAGAAAGTGAAGAAGGCACTTTTCCGACTGAAATTAGGAAAATAGTCTGGGACAGTGCCACTGACTTTGAAAGAGTTTTCCAATCCTGGTGGAATTTAGTGAATTTTACCTATGACCCCAGCATTTGTGCCGACCATAAGTAATGCCTCAGTGCATTTGATATTCCCTAGCATCGCATTAGGATTAAATCATGATGGACCCACTTTCTATCCTTCTGAACACAGAGAATGGGCCCGTCAAATTGATGACAAATGGCAAACTGTCAATTTAGAGTCCTGTACCATCTGAGAACAACTAGGGTTTATCTGTGAAGGTAATGCAATTGTAGCTCAAGATATTTGTCTGGACACAGAACAAAATAGCTGTCATTTTGATAGTCATCTTAACGAGACTTCTGAAACAGTCCTTGTATCTACAGGCAATGGGTGTGCCTGCTTCAGAACCGCTTGTGATACTGTGTTTATACAAAGTACAGTAGTAGCTAGTAAAAATCATTCAAATTTTTGTGCTTGCAGCTTTACTAAAATTGCAGGATGTGATTTTTCTTTTGTAGCTCCAGTTACTTCACATGAACTTTTAGAATCCAATCTCACGATGATTCACAAGCTATCGCCTACTCCCATTGGGATGAACCTTACTCTGGTAAAGCAATTATTACTTCATCAAGATCTGATAGAGATCCTAGGAAAAATCAAGGAGAATGGACAGAAAACTCTGGTAACTGTTCATCATCATGTGCAAGAAATACATCGTGTTGTAGAAAGGGTGAAAAGTGATGCCGAGCACAGGTGGTGGGATACCCTTTTCGGGTGGTCGCTTACCGCCACCGGTGTCCTGAAGAAATTGTGTCATCCCATTGTTGTTCTTTGGATTTTAGTTATGATTGGTTTTGTTTGATCAGTAATCTTGCTCATTGTGAATTGGAGAATGATGAAACGACTAACAAAATTGACATCTCTAATTAATGCACACCACTTGGCCGACATTCTTTACACTATAGATGTTCCCAGGACTGTAGACACAAGAAGATGAAAAGGTTAGAAGATATGTTTTACATAATTTTCTCTTATGATTTGTTCTAATCACGGTTTTAAATTATTTTTTGTTTCTTGATGATAAAATTGTATTGAGTAATATCGATTATTGTTTAATATAGATTATACTGGTTAATTATTTGATCAATCTATTGTTTAATTGATTCATATTGATTATGATCTCAATAATTTATTGTTTAACTAGTATTGATTTAATTAATACTGATTGTATTTTGCTTATGGATTAATTATAATTTGTTTACTGATATGTTGTGATTGTTTTCGTTTTCCTGTTTCTTCTTTCCCTTTTCCTCTTCTCTTTTCCCTGGGACGTGCTGCCAACACTTGACGAGTCCTGAAGACTCCACGACGACACCATGGAACCCTGCTGATGAAGATCTTTCGAGGGCAATCGTCAGTCACGGGGTGGTGTAAGAGCCCGTCTGAAGCCCCTCATTTTCCATTCTGCCTTCCGATTGCCACAAGAAAGAATCCCTTCCCCCACTGCAGTTCCGGCTTAGAACAGGACACAGCACAGCTGGAACCACTGAACCGTCATGCTGGCTGTTCCCAACAAGGCCTGGTAAGAACTTGGCAAGGACTTGACAAAGACCTGACATGGAGCCAGCACGGGACAGCCTGATGCGCGGCCTGCTTCTCTTCTAATCTCCGTTCTTAAGCCGAATGAACTTTTGGGGTGACTCCCGTGGTCCTTCATTGAAGACCCTTCATCTGCCTCGTTACCACTGTGACAAAGAAAGAATGAGAACCCTCCTCCCAAGGGCTGAGACTGAGACCCCTACTGCGGGGAGGAGGGGAAATTGGTGGTCTGACCACTAATGACATGACCTGTTTCCCTTCAGTAATTTTAATGGACTTATTCTTCATTGGATTCGTCTTGCTTTGGTGGTTTCTGTGGACTCACCTGTTCCCGCGTGGCGATTACAATGGACTTTCATTGTTACACTTGTTCCCCCCTCTTTCCTCTGTGGACTAGAACTGGAGCCCCGAGTCGACCAGAACTTCGGAGACTCCCCCGACACGACAGACGGATCCCCATCGTCCGGAGCACTGAGGATCTCGCCTGTGTTGGTAGCTATTCCCATAGCCCTCTCCTCTCTCTCTATCCTTCTATCTCCTTTCTAATCGCCCACTATCGCATTTACGCTTTTGGCCCCTAATAAAGGTGCATTTCTTCTGATTAACTGACAGTCCCTTGTTGTTTGCCTTTGTTGCACTTTTGGGATCGGTGAAAAGAACCATCACGACACCCCGCAAGAAGCGGATCGTGACATTAAAATTGGCGTCACGGACAGGATTTCTGTCTAGACAGAAGGGTTGCAGCTGAAAAGGCACCCACACTGTCTTTGGCAATTCATAAAGGATCCCTTAGTGCAAAAGGCGGGACACTGTTGTTTTGTTGTTGTGTCTATCTGGTCTGGGAAGGAAGGGACAACTTGAAGCAACTAAGCAGAGCCTCCCAGGCAGATTATTGTCCTTTCACCCAGCCAGGGAAGTGAAGGGCGACACAGTGAGGGCTGTGTAGTTTTGTGGAACTTAAGTTTGTAGCTCCCTGTCGTGGTTTTGGTCCCTTCACAAAATGAGTGACAATCTTAGCCTTGAAATGAAAGCTGAATTTTATGCACTACTAGCCAAACACAATGCCAAACCTTCTACGGAAGGAGAAAAATGGGCACAGAGTAATTGGTTGAACTTAGAAAATGTTATTGATAGAGTGTGTTCATTACAACATGAAACAAAATTCAAATTGGGCAAAAAGAAAATGATCTTATGCTCAGTTTTGGGAGCTTGTCTTACGGCAGCTATAGAAAATGGCTTCGAGCGAAGAAGTGAGGAACATGCTATAATAGACTCCCTTCAAAATCTAGTTGAAATTTTGCAAAAACAGTTCTATGAAGCAAAAAATGTGATCTATGCATTGCGAGCTGCCTTAACAGAGGAACATGTTAACAAATCACATCGTGCTGATTCCTCTACAGAGCCTGAGGAGAAGGAAACTCCTCACATTAAACGAATCTATCCTCATCAAGAACTTGAAGCAGCAAGTAATTGTGGGGAACATTGCTGCCATCACTTGAGACCCTTGATTAAAACTATCTCAGTGTATAACTATCTCAGTGATGATGATCTCCAACCTCACATCACAACCAAACACATACCACCACAAGTAAACACTGCCACCGAGCTAGCTAAGCTTAAAAGGGAATACGGACACCCTCCACATGAATCAGAAACAGAATATGTTTTCCGGGTGTCCCTCACTGGTGGTGATCAAATCCAATTAACTGAACAGGAAGCCAGTGGGTACTGGGGACATGGTGTCTTCTTAACAACAGGAGAGAAAGGTGACACATGGTCCCTGACACAGCGTGCAGCTTTTTGGGCCGGGGGAACAAGCCCCTTGGAAAGGGGAGATCCCATAGCTAGAATTAGTACCCCCGACCAGCTCTTGGAAAATGTGCACAAAGCTGCTTGCCTGCAAATGACTCACAAAAAGAAATGAATTCCTGGCTTTGAATCCCTGATGCAATTACCTGTGAAGCCCGAAATAATGACCCCTTGAATTTGTGGGCTTCCAGAATCACTCAAACCTACAGCAATTCTCCTTCCAAAAACGATAGCAGCTGCATCTCCTGTAGAAAGACCAGATAGATTTCCTAGTAACCAGAACGACCCATTTGTTCCCCTTTATGACTTGTTGAGGAAAGGGGTGAAATGGGATTGGAGTCTTTCTCAGGAGTCAGCATTGCAATTGCTGATTTTTGAAGCAACAGCTCATCAAGCACTGGGCCCTATCCATCCTACAGATCCTTTCCAGGTGGAATGGGCATTTGCCTCCTCAGGGCTGTCAGTACACATATGGCAGCGGGGTCCTGAGGCTCCGACAAGACCTGTTGGTTTTGATTCCCGTGGTTCCAAAGATGCTGAGAAAAGATACACTACCTGGGAAAAAGGATTGTTTATGGTTAGCTTAGCTTTCCTAGAAGTAGAAAAAATTGCACGAAAACAACCAATTGTATTGAGAGGCCCCTTCAAGGTTATCAAGACAGTCACTAGTGGGACCCCCCCTCCTGACGGGGTGGCCGAGAGGGCCTCAGTTAGAAAATGGTATGCTCAGGTTGAACATTACTGCAACTTTTTCTCAAGGACAGAAGGAACTTTAGCAGTCCAAGAAACGGAGAGCTTGGACAAACTTGCCTCTGTAATCAAAGTAAGCCCTCCTTTCTGCCCCGAACAATCAGCAAACTCTTGGTTTACTGATGCTTCTGCTAAAGGGGAAGGAAAAGTATGGAGATATAGGGCAGAAGCCCTCCACTTTTCCTCTGGTGAGCAAATGATTACAGAGGGAGAAGGTAGTGTACACGTTGGGGAGCTGATAGCTGTCTGGAGTGTTTTTCAACGAGAAGCACAGAATTCCTCTTTGGTCTGCATCTACACTGACTCCTATGCTCTGTACCAAATGATCCTAATAATCCAGCTCATGACCCTGGCCAACCTGTTCTGGTGGACCTCTCTTACTATAGGACTAGTAGCACTTGTGCTAAAACCCCCTCTGAAGAAATATGCATGGGAAGCCTCTGGTGCTCTAGGCAAAGAGCATTGGACAAATAGATGCTGGATAATTCCATCATTCTAACTTTTCTGCCTCTCGGCAGCAGAATTCTGTTGTGTTTACTTTTTCAGAAGAACTCCGAGGGACATGAAGACCACCTAATCCATGATCAAACTGGTAATATTTTTCTGCATCCTACCACAACCCCATGGCCAGAAAGCAGCTGAGTGGCCGTGGTCTGAACTAATTGTGGTAGCATGCAGAAAAAGTGAAAGGATCTCTTTCAGGACAAAAAGGTTGTTACACACCCAAGCATACAGGATTGTTGGCGCAATTTCACATGAACACAAACTGCAGAAGTAGTTTGGTTTTGATCCAAAAATACTGAAGCACTTTTTTTGTTTGTTTGTTTGTTTTGTTTTTGTTTTTGTTTTTGTTTTTTAAGTTTAAAGTATTGATTCAAATACTGGAGTAGGACTTGATGTTAATGTTGTGACACCTACCACCCAACCACTGGTTACACTTAGCCCGAAAATTTTTGAAATTGGACCATATAGAATCAGGAAAACTGGCCAACAACAGATATTGTTTAATCTGTTATGGTCTCTTAAACAAGTCAAATTGCTGATGCAAAACAATATCTGAGAAATACAACCAGCTTGTTCACCCTTTTTGCAGACCTCTTTTCAGGCTTGGACAACCTGGCTGCGACAGTGGAAGCCTCCTAAAAACCGGCTGCCAAGAGACATAACTGGTCTTGTGGGAACAGGATTGGGAATCCTAAATAGTATTGATTCAGAAGTATAAATGAATAAATTGGCTTCCACGACTAAAGATTTAAGCAAAATACAACAACCACTGCAATCGTCCTTATCGGCCTTGGGAACACATCAGTGGTTGCTATCAAACATTCTAGCAAATTGGGAAAAGGTAAATAGGAAAGACCACAAATTGATAATTGATGGACTTAATGCCACGCAAAGCAATGTTTCCTTAGCTCTTAGCTGCATCCAGGCTCAATTATGGATGCAGTCAGTTGCTGCCGCAATTCGAAGAGAAAGTGAAGAAGGCACTTTTCCGACTGAAATTAGGAAAATAGTCTGGGACAGTGCCACTGACTTTGAAAGAGTTTTCCAATCCTGGTGGAATTTAGTGAATTTTACCTATGACCCCAGCATTTGTGCCGACCATAAGTAATGCCTCAGTGCATTTGATATTCCCTAGCATCGCATTAGGATTAAATCATGATGGACCCACTTTCTATCCTTCTGAACATAGAGAATGGGCCCGTCAAATTGATGACAAATGGCAAACTGTCAATTTAGAGTCCTGTACCATCTGAGAACAACTAGGGTTTATCTGTGAAGGTAATGCAATTGTAGCTCAAGATATTTGTCTGGACACAGAACAAAATAGCTGTCATTTTGATAGTCATCTTAACGAGACTTCTGAAACAGTCCTTGTATCTACAGGCAATGGGTGTGCCTGCTTCAGAACCGCTTGTGATACTGTGTTTATACAAAGTACAGTAGTAGCTAGTAAAAATCATTCAAATTTTTGTGCTTGCAGCTTTACTAAAATTGCAGGATGTGATTTTTCTTTTGTAGCTCCAGTTACTTCACATGAACTTTTAGAATCCAATCTCACGATGGTTCACAAGCTATCGCCTACTCCCATTGGGATGAACCTTACTCTGGTAAAGCAATTATTACTTCATCAAGATCTGATAGAGATCCTAGGAAAAATCAAGGAGAATGGACAGAAAACTCTGGTAACTGTTCATCATCATGTGCAAGAAATACATCGTGTTGTAGAAAGGGTGAAAAGTGATGCCGAGCACAGGTGGTGGGATACCCTTTTCGGGTGGTCGCTTACCGCCACCGGTGTCCTGAACAAATTGTGTCATCCCATTGTTGTTCTTTGGATTTTAGTTATGATTGGTTTTGTTTGATCAGTAATCTTGCTCATTGTGAATTGGAGAATGATGAAACGACTAACAAAATTGACATCTCTAATTAATGCACACCACTTGGCCGACATTCTTTACACTATAGATGTTCCCAGGACTGTAGACACAAGAAGATGAAAAGGTTAGAAGATATGTTTTACATAATTTTCTCTTATGATTTGTTCTAATCACGGTTTTAAATTATTTTTTGTTTCTTGATGATAAAATTGTATTGAGTAATATCGATTATTGTTTAATATAGATTATACTGGTTAATTATTTGATCAATCTATTGTTTAATTGATTCATATTGATTATGATCTCAATAATTTATTGTTTAACTAGTATTGATTTAATTAATACTGATTGTATTTTGCTTATGGATTAATTATAATTTGTTTACTGATATGTTGTGATTGTTTTCGTTTTCCTGTTTCTTCTTTCCCTTTTCCTCTTCTCTTTTCCCTGGGACGTGCTGCCAACACTTGACGAGTCCTGAAGACTCCACGACGACACCATGGAACCCTGCTGATGAAGATCTTTCGAGGGCAATCGTCAGTCACGGGGTGGTGTAAGAGCCCGTCTGAAGCCCCTCATTTTCCATTCTGCCTTCCGATTGCCACAAGAAAGAATCCCTTCCCCCACTGCAGTTCCGGCTTAGAACAGGACACAGCACAGCTGGAACCACTGAACCGTCATGCTGGCTGTTCCCAACAAGGCCTGGTAAGAACTTGGCAAGGACTTGACAAAGACCTGACATGGAGCCAGCACGGGACAGCCTGATGCGCGGCCTGCTTCTCTTCTAATCTCCGTTCTTAAGCCGAATGAACTTTTGGGGTGACTCCCGTGGTCCTTCATTGAAGACCCTTCATCTGCCTCGTTACCACTGTGACAAAGAAAGAATGAGAACCCTCCTCCCAAGGGCTGAGACTGAGACCCCTACTGCGGGGAGGAGGGGAAATTGGTGGTCTGACCACTAATGACATGACCTGTTTCCCTTCAGTAATTTTAATGGACTTATTCTTCATTGGATTCGTCTTGCTTTGGTGGTTTCTGTGGACTCACCTGTTCCCGCGTGGCGATTACAATGGACTTTCATTGTTACACTTGTTCCCCCCTCTTTCCTCTGTGGACTAGAACTGGAGCCCCGAGTCGACCAGAACTTCGGAGACTCCCCCGACACGACAGACGGATCCCCATCGTCCGGAGCACTGAGGATCTCGCCTGTGTTGGTAGCTATTCCCATAGCCCTCTCCTCTCTCTCTATCCTTCTATCTCCTTTCTAATCGCCCACTATCGCATTTACTCTTTTGGCCCCTAATAAAGGTGCATTTCTTCTGATTAACTGACAGTCCCTTGTTGTTTGCCTTTGTTGCACTTTTGGGATCGGTGAAAAGAACCATCACGACACCCCGCAAGAAGCGGATCGTGACATTAAAATTGGCGTCACGGACAGGATTTCTGTCTAGACAGAAGGGTTGCAGCTGAAAAGGCACCCACACTGTCTTTGGCAATTCATAAAGGATCCCTTAGTGCAAAAGGCGGGACACTGTTGTTTTGTTGTTGTGTCTATCTGGTCTGGGAAGGAAGGGACAACTTGAAGCAACTAAGCAGAGCCTCCCAGGCAGATTATTGTCCTTTCACCCAGCCAGGGAAGCGAAGGGCGACACAGTGAGGGCTGTGTAGTTTTGTGGAACTTAAGTTTGTAGCTCCCTGTCGTGGTTTTGGTCCCTTCACAAAATGAGTGACAATCTTAGCCTTGAAATGAAAGCTGAATTTTATGCACTACTAGCCAAACACAATGCCAAACCTTCTACGGAAGGAGAAAAATGGGCACAGAGTAATTGGTTGAACTTAGAAAATGTTATTGATAGAGTGTGTTCATTACAACATGAAACAAAATTCAAATTGGGCAAAAAGAAAATGATCTTATGCTCAGTTTTGGGAGCTTGTCTTACGGCAGCTATAGAAAATGACTTCGAGCGAAGAAGTGAGGAACATGCTATAATAGACTCCCTTCAAAATCTAGTTGAAATTTTGCAAAAACAGTTCTATGAAGCAAAAAATGTGATCTATGCATTGCGAGCTGCCTTAACAGAGGAACATGTTAACAAATCACATCGTGCTGATTCCTCTACAGAGCCTGAGGAGAAGGAAACTCCTCACATTAAACGAATCTATCCTCATCAAGAACTTGAAGCAGCAAGTAATTGTGGGGAACATTGCTGCCATCACTTGAGACCCTTGATTAAAACTATCTCAGTGTATAACTATCTCAGTGATGATGATCTCCAACCTCACATCACAACCAAACACATACCACCACAAGTAAACACTGCCACCGAGCTAGCTAAGCTTAAAAGGGAATACGGACACCCTCCACATGAATCAGAAACAGAATATGTTTTCCGGGTGTCCCTCACTGGTGGTGATCAAATCCAATTAACTGAACAGGAAGCCAGTGGGTACTGGGGACATGGTGTCTTCTTAACAACAGGAGAGAAAGGTGACACATGGTCCCTGACACAGCGTGCAGCTTTTTGGGCCGGGGGAACAAGCCCCTTGGAAAGGGGAGATCCCATAGCTAGAATTAGTACCCCCGACCAGCTCTTGGAAAATGTGCACAAAGCTGCTTGCCTGCAAATGACTCACAAAAAGAAATGAATTCCTGGCTTTGAATCCCTGATGCAATTACCTGTGAAGCCCGAAATAATGACCCCTTGAATTTGTGGGCTTCCAGAATCACTCAAACCTACAGCAATTCTCCTTCCAAAAACGATAGCAGCTGCATCTCCTGTAGAAAGACCAGATAGATTTCCTAGTAACCAGAACGACCCATTTGTTCCCCTTTATGACTTGTTGAGGAAAGGGGTGAAATGGGATTGGAGTCTTTCTCAGGAGTCAGCATTGCAATTGCTGATTTTTGAAGCAACAGCTCATCAAGCACTGGGCCCTATCCATCCTACAGATCCTTTCCAGGTGGAATGGGCATTTGCCTCCTCAGGGCTGTCAGTACACATATGGCAGCGGGGTCCTGAGGCTCCGACAAGACCTGTTGGTTTTGATTCCCGTGGTTCCAAAGATGCTGAGAAAAGATACACTACCTGGGAAAAAGGATTGTTTATGGTTAGCTTAGCTTTCCTAGAAGTAGAAAAAATTGCACGAAAACAACCAATTGTATTGAGAGGCCCCTTCAAGGTTATCAAGACAGTCACTAGTGGGACCCCCCCTCCTGACGGGGTGGCCGAGAGGGCCTCAGTTAGAAAATGGTATGCTCAGGTTGAACATTACTGCAACTTTTTCTCAAGGACAGAAGGAACTTTAGCAGTCCAAGAAACGGAGAGCTTGGACAAACTTGCCTCTGTAATCAAAGTAAGCCCTCCTTTCTGCCCCGAACAATCAGCAAACTCTTGGTTTACTGATGCTTCTGCTAAAGGGGAAGGAAAAGTATGGAGATATAGGGCAGAAGCCCTCCACTTTTCCTCTGGTGAGCAAATGATTACAGAGGGAGAAGGTAGTGTACACGTTGGGGAGCTGATAGCTGTCTGGAGTGTTTTTCAACGAGAAGCACAGAATTCCTCTTTGGTCTGCATCTACACTGACTCCTATGCTCTGTACCAAATGATCCTAATAATCCAGCTCATGACCCTGGCCAACCTGTTCTGGTGGACCTCTCTTACTATAGGACTAGTAGCACTTGTGCTAAAACCCCCTCTGAAGAAATATGCATGGGAAGCCTCTGGTGCTCTAGGCAAAGAGCATTGGACAAATAGATGCTGGATAATTCCATCATTCTAACTTTTCTGCCTCTCGGCAGCAGAATTCTGTTGTGTTTACTTTTTCAGAAGAACTCCGAGGGACATGAAGACCACCTAATCCATGATCAAACTGGTAATATTTTTCTGCATCCTACCACAACCCCATGGCCAGAAAGCAGCTGAGTGGCCGTGGTCTGAACTAATTGTGGTAGCATGCAGAAAAAGTGAAAGGATCTCTTTCAGGACAAAAAGGTTGTTACACACCCAAGCATACAGGATTGTTGGCGCAATTTCACATGAACACAAACTGTAGAAGTAGTTTGGTTTTGATCCAAAAATACTGAAGCACTTTTTTTGTTTGTTTGTTTGTTTTGTTTTTGTTTTTGTTTTTGTTTTTTAAGTTTAAAGTATTGATTCAAATACTGGAGTAGGACTTGATGTTAATGTTGTGACACCTACCACCCAACCACTGGTTACACTTAGCCCGAAAATTTTTGAAATTGGACCATATAGAATCAGGAAAACTGGCCAACAACAGATATTGTTTAATCTGTTATGGTCTCTTAAACAAGTCAAATTGCTGATGCAAAACAATATCTGAGAAATACAACCAGCTTGTTCACCCTTTTTGCAGACCTCTTTTCAGGCTTGGACAACCTGGCTGCGACAGTGGAAGCCTCCTAAAAACCGGCTGCCAAGAGACATAACTGGTCTTGTGGGAACAGGATTGGGAATCCTAAATAGTATTGATTCAGAAGTATAAATGAATAAATTGGCTTCCACGACTAAAGATTTAAGCAAAATACAACAACCACTGCAATCGTCCTTATCGGCCTTGGGAACACATCAGTGGTTGCTATCAAACATTCTAGCAAATTGGGAAAAGGTAAATAGGAAAGACCACAAATTGATAATTGATGGACTTAATGCCACGCAAAGCAATGTTTCCTTAGCTCTTAGCTGCATCCAGGCTCAATTATGGATGCAGTCAGTTGCTGCCGCAATTCGAAGAGAAAGTGAAGAAGGCACTTTTCCGACTGAAATTAGGAAAATAGTCTGGGACAGTGCCACTGACTTTGAAAGAGTTTTCCAATCCTGGTGGAATTTAGTGAATTTTACCTATGACCCCAGCATTTGTGCCGACCATAAGTAATGCCTCAGTGCATTTGATATTCCCTAGCATCGCATTAGGATTAAATCATGATGGACCCACTTTCTATCCTTCTGAACACAGAGAATGGGCCCGTCAAATTGATGACAAATGGCAAACTGTCAATTTAGAGTCCTGTACCATCTGAGAACAACTAGGGTTTATCTGTGAAGGTAATGCAATTGTAGCTCAAGATATTTGTCTGGACACAGAACAAAATAGCTGTCATTTTGATAGTCATCTTAACGAGACTTCTGAAACAGTCCTTGTATCTACAGGCAATGGGTGTGCCTGCTTCAGAACCGCTTGTGATACTGTGTTTATACAAAGTACAGTAGTAGCTAGTAAAAATCATTCAAATTTTTGTGCTTGCAGCTTTACTAAAATTGCAGGATGTGATTTTTCTTTTGTAGCTCCAGTTACTTCACATGAACTTTTAGAATCCAATCTCACGATGATTCACAAGCTATCGCCTACTCCCATTGGGATGAACCTTACTCTGGTAAAGCAATTATTACTTCATCAAGATCTGATAGAGATCCTAGGAAAAATCAAGGAGAATGGACAGAAAACTCTGGTAACTGTTCATCATCATGTGCAAGAAATACATCGTGTTGTAGAAAGGGTGAAAAGTGATGCCGAGCACAGGTGGTGGGATACCCTTTTCGGGTGGTCGCTTACCGCCACCGGTGTCCTGAACAAATTGTGTCATCCCATTGTTGTTCTTTGGATTTTAGTTATGATTGGTTTTGTTTGATCAGTAATCTTGCTCATTGTGAATTGGAGAATGATGAAACGACTAACAAAATTGACATCTCTAATTAATGCACACCACTTGGCCGACATTCTTTACACTATAGATGTTCCCAGGACTGTAGACACAAGAAGATGAAAAGGTTAGAAGATATGTTTTACATAATTTTCTCTTATGATTTGTTCTAATCACGGTTTTAAATTATTTTTTGTTTCTTGATGATAAAATTGTATTGAGTAATATCGATTATTGTTTAATATAGATTATACTGGTTAATTATTTGATCAATCTATTGTTTAATTGATTCATATTGATTATGATCTCAATAATTTATTGTTTAACTAGTATTGATTTAATTAATACTGATTGTATTTTGCTTATGGATTAATTATAATTTGTTTACTGATATGTTGTGATTGTTTTCGTTTTCCTGTTTCTTCTTTCCCTTTTCCTCTTCTCTTTTCCCTGGGACGTGCTGCCAACACTTGACGAGTCCTGAAGACTCCACGACGACACCATGGAACCCTGCTGATGAAGATCTTTCGAGGGCAATCGTCAGTCACGGGGTGGTGTAAGAGCCCGTCTGAAGCCCCTCATTTTCCATTCTGCCTTCCGATTGCCACAAGAAAGAATCCCTTCCCCCACTGCAGTTCCGGCTTAGAACAGGACACAGCACAGCTGGAACCACTGAACCGTCATGCTGGCTGTTCCCAACAAGGCCTGGTAAGAACTTGGCAAGGACTTGACAAAGACCTGACATGGAGCCAGCACGGGACAGCCTGATGCGCGGCCTGCTTCTCTTCTAATCTCCGTTCTTAAGCCGAATGAACTTTTGGGGTGACTCCCGTGGTCCTTCATTGAAGACCCTTCATCTGCCTCGTTACCACTGTGACAAAGAAAGAATGAGAACCCTCCTCCCAAGGGCTGAGACTGAGACCCCTACTGCGGGGAGGAGGGGAAATTGGTGGTCTGACCACTAATGACATGACCTGTTTCCCTTCAGTAATTTTAATGGACTTATTCTTCATTGGATTCGTCTTGCTTTGGTGGTTTCTGTGGACTCACCTGTTCCCGCGTGGCGATTACAATGGACTTTCATTGTTACACTTGTTCCCCCCTCTTTCCTCTGTGGACTAGAACTGGAGCCCCGAGTCGACCAGAACTTCGGAGACTCCCCCGACACGACAGACGGATCCCCATCGTCCGGAGCACTGAGGATCTCGCCTGTGTTGGTAGCTATTCCCATAGCCCTCTCCTCTCTCTCTATCCTTCTATCTCCTTTCTAATCGCCCACTATCGCATTTACTCTTTTGGCCCCTAATAAAGGTGCATTTCTTCTGATTAACTGACAGTCCCTTGTTGTTTGCCTTTGTTGCACTTTTGGGATCGGTGAAAAGAACCATCACGACACCCCGCAAGAAGCGGATCGTGACATTAAAATTGGCGTCACGGACAGGATTTCTGTCTAGACAGAAGGGTTGCAGCTGAAAAGGCACCCACACTGTCTTTGGCAATTCATAAAGGATCCCTTAGTGCAAAAGGCGGGACACTGTTGTTTTGTTGTTGTGTGTATCTGGTCTGGGAAGGAAGGGACAACTTGAAGCAACTAAGCAGAGCCTCCCAGGCAGATTATTGTCCTTTCACCCAGCCAGGGAAGCGAAGGGCGACACAGTGAGGGCTGTGTAGTTTTGTGGAACTTAAGTTTGTAGCTCCCTGTCGTGGTTTTGGTCCCTTCACAAAATGAGTGACAATCTTAGCCTTGAAATGAAAGCTGAATTTTATGCACTACTAGCCAAACACAATGCCAAACCTTCTACGGAAGGAGAAAAATGGGCACAGAGTAATTGGTTGAACTTAGAAAATGTTATTGATAGAGTGTGTTCATTACAACATGAAACAAAATTCAAATTGGGCAAAAAGAAAATGATCTTATGCTCAGTTTTGGGAGCTTGTCTTACGGCAGCTATAGAAAATGGCTTCGAGCGAAGAAGTGAGGAACATGCTATAATAGACTCCCTTCAAAATCTAGTTGAAATTTTGCAAAAACAGTTCTATGAAGCAAAAAATGTGATCTATGCATTGCGAGCTGCCTTAACAGAGGAACATGTTAACAAATCACATCGTGCTGATTCCTCTACAGAGCCTGAGGAGAAGGAAACTCCTCACATTAAACGAATCTATCCTCATCAAGAACTTGAAGCAGCAAGTAATTGTGGGGAACATTGCTGCCATCACTTGAGACCCTTGATTAAAACTATCTCAGTGTATAACTATCTCAGTGATGATGATCTCCAACCTCACATCACAACCAAACACATACCACCACAAGTAAACACTGCCACCGAGCTAGCTAAGCTTAAAAGGGAATACGGACACCCTCCACATGAATCAGAAACAGAATATGTTTTCCGGGTGTCCCTCACTGGTGGTGATCAAATCCAATTAACTGAACAGGAAGCCAGTGGGTACTGGGGACATGGTGTCTTCTTAACAACAGGAGAGAAAGGTGACACATGGTCCCTGACACAGCGTGCAGCTTTTTGGGCCGGGGGAACAAGCCCCTTGGAAAGGGGAGATCCCATAGCTAGAATTAGTACCCCCGACCAGCTCTTGGAAAATGTGCACAAAGCTGCTTGCCTGCAAATGACTCACAAAAAGAAATGAATTCCTGGCTTTGAATCCCTGATGCAATTACCTGTGAAGCCCGAAATAATGACCCCTTGAATTTGTGGGCTTCCAGAATCACTCAAACCTACAGCAATTCTCCTTCCAAAAACGATAGCAGCTGCATCTCCTGTAGAAAGACCAGATAGATTTCCTAGTAACCAGAACGACCCATTTGTTCCCCTTTATGACTTGTTGAGGAAAGGGGTGAAATGGGATTGGAGTCTTTCTCAGGAGTCAGCATTGCAATTGCTGATTTTTGAAGCAACAGCTCATCAAGCACTGGGCCCTATCCATCCTACAGATCCTTTCCAGGTGGAATGGGCATTTGCCTCCTCAGGGCTGTCAGTACACATATGGCAGCGGGGTCCTGAGGCTCCGACAAGACCTGTTGGTTTTGATTCCCGTGGTTCCAAAGATGCTGAGAAAAGATACACTACCTGGGAAAAAGGATTGTTTATGGTTAGCTTAGCTTTCCTAGAAGTAGAAAAAATTGCACGAAAACAACCAATTGTATTGAGAGGCCCCTTCAAGGTTATCAAGACAGTCACTAGTGGGACCCCCCCTCCTGACGGGGTGGCCGAGAGGGCCTCAGTTAGAAAATGGTATGCTCAGGTTGAACATTACTGCAACTTTTTCTCAAGGACAGAAGGAACTTTAGCAGTCCAAGAAACGGAGAGCTTGGACAAACTTGCCTCTGTAATCAAAGTAAGCCCTCCTTTCTGCCCCGAACAATCAGCAAACTCTTGGTTTACTGATGCTTCTGCTAAAGGGGAAGGAAAAGTATGGAGATATAGGGCAGAAGCCCTCCACTTTTCCTCTGGTGAGCAAATGATTACAGAGGGAGAAGGTAGTGTACACGTTGGGGAGCTGATAGCTGTCTGGAGTGTTTTTCAACGAGAAGCACAGAATTCCTCTTTGGTCTGCATCTACACTGACTCCTATGCTCTGTACCAAATGATCCTAATAATCCAGCTCATGACCCTGGCCAACCTGTTCTGGTGGACCTCTCTTACTATAGGACTAGTAGCACTTGTGCTAAAACCCCCTCTGAAGAAATATGCATGGGAAGCCTCTGGTGCTCTAGGCAAAGAGCATTGGACAAATAGATGCTGGATAATTCCATCATTCTAACTTTTCTGCCTCTCGGCAGCAGAATTCTGTTGTGTTTACTTTTTCAGAAGAACTCCGAGGGACATGAAGACCACCTAATCCATGATCAAACTGGTAATATTTTTCTGCATCCTACCACAACCCCATGGCCAGAAAGCAGCTGAGTGGCCGTGGTCTGAACTAATTGTGGTAGCATGCAGAAAAAGTGAAAGGATCTCTTTCAGGACAAAAAGGTTGTTACACACCCAAGCATACAGGATTGTTGGCGCAATTTCACATGAACACAAACTGTAGAAGTAGTTTGGTTTTGATCCAAAAATACTGAAGCACTTTTTTTGTTTGTTTGTTTGTTTTGTTTTTGTTTTTGTTTTTGTTTTTTAAGTTTAAAGTATTGATTCAAATACTGGAGTAGGACTTGATGTTAATGTTGTGACACCTACCACCCAACCACTGGTTACACTTAGCCCGAAAATTTTTGAAATTGGACCATATAGAATCAGGAAAACTGGCCAACAACAGATATTGTTTAATCTGTTATGGTCTCTTAAACAAGTCAAATTGCTGATGCAAAACAATATCTGAGAAATACAACCAGCTTGTTCACCCTTTTTGCAGACCTCTTTTCAGGCTTGGACAACCTGGCTGCGACAGTGGAAGCCTCCTAAAAACCGGCTGCCAAGAGACATAACTGGTCTTGTGGGAACAGGATTGGGAATCCTAAATAGTATTGATTCAGAAGTATAAATGAATAAATTGGCTTCCACGACTAAAGATTTAAGCAAAATACAACAACCACTGCAATCGTCCTTATCGGCCTTGGGAACACATCAGTGGTTGCTATCAAACATTCTAGCAAATTGGGAAAAGGTAAATAGGAAAGACCACAAATTGATAATTGATGGACTTAATGCCACGCAAAGCAATGTTTCCTTAGCTCTTAGCTGCATCCAGGCTCAATTATGGATGCAGTCAGTTGCTGCCGCAATTCGAAGAGAAAGTGAAGAAGGCACTTTTCCGACTGAAATTAGGAAAATAGTCTGGGACAGTGCCACTGACTTTGAAAGAGTTTTCCAATCCTGGTGGAATTTAGTGAATTTTACCTATGACCCCAGCATTTGTGCCGACCATAAGTAATGCCTCAGTGCATTTGATATTCCCTAGCATCGCATTAGGATTAAATCATGATGGACCCACTTTCTATCCTTCTGAACATAGAGAATGGGCCCGTCAAATTGATGACAAATGGCAAACTGTCAATTTAGAGTCCTGTACCATCTGAGAACAACTAGGGTTTATCTGTGAAGGTAATGCAATTGTAGCTCAAGATATTTGTCTGGACACAGAACAAAATAGCTGTCATTTTGATAGTCATCTTAACGAGACTTCTGAAACAGTCCTTGTATCTACAGGCAATGGGTGTGCCTGCTTCAGAACCGCTTGTGATACTGTGTTTATACAAAGTACAGTAGTAGCTAGTAAAAATCATTCAAATTTTTGTGCTTGCAGCTTTACTAAAATTGCAGGATGTGATTTTTCTTTTGTAGCTCCAGTTACTTCACATGAACTTTTAGAATCCAATCTCACGATGGTTCACAAGCTATCGCCTACTCCCATTGGGATGAACCTTACTCTGGTAAAGCAATTATTACTTCATCAAGATCTGATAGAGATCCTAGGAAAAATCAAGGAGAATGGACAGAAAACTCTGGTAACTGTTCATCATCATGTGCAAGAAATACATCGTGTTGTAGAAAGGGTGAAAAGTGATGCCGAGCACAGGTGGTGGGATACCCTTTTCGGGTGGTCGCTTACCGCCACCGGTGTCCTGAAGAAATTGTGTCATCCCATTGTTGTTCTTTGGATTTTAGTTATGATTGGTTTTGTTTGATCAGTAATCTTGCTCATTGTGAATTGGAGAATGATGAAACGACTAACAAAATTGACATCTCTAATTAATGCACACCACTTGGCCGACATTCTTTACACTATAGATGTTCCCAGGACTGTAGACACAAGAAGATGAAAAGGTTAGAAGATATGTTTTACATAATTTTCTCTTATGATTTGTTCTAATCACGGTTTTAAATTATTTTTTGTTTCTTGATGATAAAATTGTATTGAGTAATATCGATTATTGTTTAATATAGATTATACTGGTTAATTATTTGATCAATCTATTGTTTAATTGATTCATATTGATTATGATCTCAATAATTTATTGTTTAACTAGTATTGATTTAATTAATACTGATTGTATTTTGCTTATGGATTAATTATAATTTGTTTACTGATATGTTGTGATTGTTTTCGTTTTCCTGTTTCTTCTTTCCCTTTTCCTCTTCTCTTTTCCCTGGGACGTGCTGCCAACACTTGACGAGTCCTGAAGACTCCACGACGACACCATGGAACCCTGCTGATGAAGATCTTTCGAGGGCAATCGTCAGTCACGGGGTGGTGTAAGAGCCCGTCTGAAGCCCCTCATTTTCCATTCTGCCTTCCGATTGCCACAAGAAAGAATCCCTTCCCCCACTGCAGTTCCGGCTTAGAACAGGACACAGCACAGCTGGAACCACTGAACCGTCATGCTGGCTGTTCCCAACAAGGCCTGGTAAGAACTTGGCAAGGACTTGACAAAGACCTGACATGGAGCCAGCACGGGACAGCCTGATGCGCGGCCTGCTTCTCTTCTAATCTCCGTTCTTAAGCCGAATGAACTTTTGGGGTGACTCCCGTGGTCCTTCATTGAAGACCCTTCATCTGCCTCGTTACCACTGTGACAAAGAAAGAATGAGAACCCTCCTCCCAAGGGCTGAGACTGAGACCCCTACTGCGGGGAGGAGGGGAAATTGGTGGTCTGACCACTAATGACATGACCTGTTTCCCTTCAGTAATTTTAATGGACTTATTCTTCATTGGATTCGTCTTGCTTTGGTGGTTTCTGTGGACTCACCTGTTCCCGCGTGGCGATTACAATGGACTTTCATTGTTACACTTGTTCCCCCCTCTTTCCTCTGTGGACTAGAACTGGAGCCCCGAGTCGACCAGAACTTCGGAGACTCCCCCGACACGACAGACGGATCCCCATCGTCCGGAGCACTGAGGATCTCGCCTGTGTTGGTAGCTATTCCCATAGCCCTCTCCTCTCTCTCTATCCTTCTATCTCCTTTCTAATCGCCCACTATCGCATTTACTCTTTTGGCCCCTAATAAAGGTGCATTTCTTCTGATTAACTGACAGTCCCTTGTTGTTTGCCTTTGTTGCACTTTTGGGATCGGTGAAAAGAACCATCACGACACCCCGCAAGAAGCGGATCGTGACATTAAAATTGGCGTCACGGACAGGATTTCTGTCTAGACAGAAGGGTTGCAGCTGAAAAGGCACCCACACTGTCTTTGGCAATTCATAAAGGATCCCTTAGTGCAAAAGGCGGGACACTGTTGTTTTGTTGTTGTGTCTATCTGGTCTGGGAAGGAAGGGACAACTTGAAGCAACTAAGCAGAGCCTCCCAGGCAGATTATTGTCCTTTCACCCAGCCAGGGAAGCGAAGGGCGACACAGTGAGGGCTGTGTAGTTTTGTGGAACTTAAGTTTGTAGCTCCCTGTCGTGGTTTTGGTCCCTTCACAAAATGAGTGACAATCTTAGCCTTGAAATGAAAGCTGAATTTTATGCACTACTAGCCAAACACAATGCCAAACCTTCTACGGAAGGAGAAAAATGGGCACAGAGTAATTGGTTGAACTTAGAAAATGTTATTGATAGAGTGTGTTCATTACAACATGAAACAAAATTCAAATTGGGCAAAAAGAAAATGATCTTATGCTCAGTTTTGGGAGCTTGTCTTACGGCAGCTATAGAAAATGACTTCGAGCGAAGAAGTGAGGAACATGCTATAATAGACTCCCTTCAAAATCTAGTTGAAATTTTGCAAAAACAGTTCTATGAAGCAAAAAATGTGATCTATGCATTGCGAGCTGCCTTAACAGAGGAACATGTTAACAAATCACATCGTGCTGATTCCTCTACAGAGCCTGAGGAGAAGGAAACTCCTCACATTAAACGAATCTATCCTCATCAAGAACTTGAAGCAGCAAGTAATTGTGGGGAACATTGCTGCCATCACTTGAGACCCTTGATTAAAACTATCTCAGTGTATAACTATCTCAGTGATGATGATCTCCAACCTCACATCACAACCAAACACATACCACCACAAGTAAACACTGCCACCGAGCTAGCTAAGCTTAAAAGGGAATACGGACACCCTCCACATGAATCAGAAACAGAATATGTTTTCCGGGTGTCCCTCAGTGGTGGTGATCAAATCCAATTAACTGAACAGGAAGCCAGTGGGTACTGGGGACATGGTGTCTTCTTAACAACAGGAGAGAAAGGTGACACATGGTCCCTGACACAGCGTGCAGCTTTTTGGGCCGGGGGAACAAGCCCCTTGGAAAGGGGAGATCCCATAGCTAGAATTAGTACCCCCGACCAGCTCTTGGAAAATGTGCACAAAGCTGCTTGCCTGCAAATGACTCACAAAAAGAAATGAATTCCTGGCTTTGAATCCCTGATGCAATTACCTGTGAAGCCCGAAATAATGACCCCTTGAATTTGTGGGCTTCCAGAATCACTCAAACCTACAGCAATTCTCCTTCCAAAAACGATAGCAGCTGCATCTCCTGTAGAAAGACCAGATAGATTTCCTAGTAACCAGAACGACCCATTTGTTCCCCTTTATGACTTGTTGAGGAAAGGGGTGAAATGGGATTGGAGTCTTTCTCAGGAGTCAGCATTGCAATTGCTGATTTTTGAAGCAACAGCTCATCAAGCACTGGGCCCTATCCATCCTACAGATCCTTTCCAGGTGGAATGGGCATTTGCCTCCTCAGGGCTGTCAGTACACATATGGCAGCGGGGTCCTGAGGCTCCGACAAGACCTGTTGGTTTTGATTCCCGTGGTTCCAAAGATGCTGAGAAAAGATACACTACCTGGGAAAAAGGATTGTTTATGGTTAGCTTAGCTTTCCTAGAAGTAGAAAAAATTGCACGAAAACAACCAATTGTATTGAGAGGCCCCTTCAAGGTTATCAAGACAGTCACTAGTGGGACCCCCCCTCCTGACGGGGTGGCCGAGAGGGCCTCAGTTAGAAAATGGTATGCTCAGGTTGAACATTACTGCAACTTTTTCTCAAGGACAGAAGGAACTTTAGCAGTCCAAGAAACGGAGAGCTTGGACAAACTTGCCTCTGTAATCAAAGTAAGCCCTCCTTTCTGCCCCGAACAATCAGCAAACTCTTGGTTTACTGATGCTTCTGCTAAAGGGGAAGGAAAAGTATGGAGATATAGGGCAGAAGCCCTCCACTTTTCCTCTGGTGAGCAAATGATTACAGAGGGAGAAGGTAGTGTACACGTTGGGGAGCTGATAGCTGTCTGGAGTGTTTTTCAACGAGAAGCACAGAATTCCTCTTTGGTCTGCATCTACACTGACTCCTATGCTCTGTACCAAATGATCCTAATAATCCAGCTCATGATTCTGGCCAACCTGTTCTGGTGGACCTCTCTTACTATAGGACTAGTAGCACTTGTGCTAAAACCCCCTCTGAAGAAATATGCATGGGAAGCCTCTGGTGCTCTAGGCAAAGAGCATTGGACAAATAGATGCTGGATAATTCCATCATTCTAACTTTTCTGCCTCTCGGCAGCAGAATTCTGTTGTGTTTACTTTTTCAGAAGAACTCCGAGGGACATGAAGACCACCTAATCCATGATCAAACTGGTAATATTTTTCTGCATCCTACCACAACCCCATGGCCAGAAAGCAGCTGAGTGGCCGTGGTCTGAACTAATTGTGGTAGCATGCAGAAAAAGTGAAAGGATCTCTTTCAGGACAAAAAGGTTGTTACACACCCAAGCATACAGGATTGTTGGCGCAATTTCACATGAACACAAACTGTAGAAGTAGTTTGGTTTTGATCCAAAAATACTGAAGCACTTTTTTTGTTTGTTTGTTTGTTTTGTTTTTGTTTTTGTTTTTGTTTTTTAAGTTTAAAGTATTGATTCAAATACTGGAGTAGGACTTGATGTTAATGTTGTGACACCTACCACCCAACCACTGGTTACACTTAGCCCGAAAATTTTTGAAATTGGACCATATAGAATCAGGAAAACTGGCCAACAACAGATATTGTTTAATCTGTTATGGTCTCTTAAACAAGTCAAATTGCTGATGCAAAACAATATCTGAGAAATACAACCAGCTTGTTCACCCTTTTTGCAGACCTCTTTTCAGGCTTGGACAACCTGGCTGCGACAGTGGAAGCCTCCTAAAAACCGGCTGCCAAGAGACATAACTGGTCTTGTGGGAACAGGATTGGGAATCCTAAATAGTATTGATTCAGAAGTATAAATGAATAAATTGGCTTCCACGACTAAAGATTTAAGCAAAATACAACAACCACTGCAATCGTCCTTATCGGCCTTGGGAACACATCAGTGGTTGCTATCAAACATTCTAGCAAATTGGGAAAAGGTAAATAGGAAAGACCACAAATTGATAATTGATGGACTTAATGCCACGCAAAGCAATGTTTCCTTAGCTCTTAGCTGCATCCAGGCTCAATTATGGATGCAGTCAGTTGCTGCCGCAATTCGAAGAGAAAGTGAAGAAGGCACTTTTCCGACTGAAATTAGGAAAATAGTCTGGGACAGTGCCACTGACTTTGAAAGAGTTTTCCAATCCTGGTGGAATTTAGTGAATTTTACCTATGACCCCAGCATTTGTGCCGACCATAAGTAATGCCTCAGTGCATTTGATATTCCCTAGCATCGCATTAGGATTAAATCATGATGGACCCACTTTCTATCCTTCTGAACACAGAGAATGGGCCCGTCAAATTGATGACAAATGGCAAACTGTCAATTTAGAGTCCTGTACCATCTGAGAACAACTAGGGTTTATCTGTGAAGGTAATGCAATTGTAGCTCAAGATATTTGTCTGGACACAGAACAAAATAGCTGTCATTTTGATAGTCATCTTAACGAGACTTCTGAAACAGTCCTTGTATCTACAGGCAATGGGTGTGCCTGCTTCAGAACCGCTTGTGATACTGTGTTTATACAAAGTACAGTAGTAGCTAGTAAAAATCATTCAAATTTTTGTGCTTGCAGCTTTACTAAAATTGCAGGATGTGATTTTTCTTTTGTAGCTCCAGTTACTTCACATGAACTTTTAGAATCCAATCTCACGATGATTCACAAGCTATCGCCTACTCCCATTGGGATGAACCTTACTCTGGTAAAGCAATTATTACTTCATCAAGATCTGATAGAGATCCTAGGAAAAATCAAGGAGAATGGACAGAAAACTCTGGTAACTGTTCATCATCATGTGCAAGAAATACATCGTGTTGTAGAAAGGGTGAAAAGTGATGCCGAGCACAGGTGGTGGGATACCCTTTTCGGGTGGTCGCTTACCGCCACCGGTGTCCTGAACAAATTGTGTCATCCCATTGTTGTTCTTTGGATTTTAGTTATGATTGGTTTTGTTTGATCAGTAATCTTGCTCATTGTGAATTGGAGAATGATGAAACGACTAACAAAATTGACATCTCTAATTAATGCACACCACTTGGCCGACATTCTTTACACTATAGATGTTCCCAGGACTGTAGACACAAGAAGATGAAAAGGTTAGAAGATATGTTTTACATAATTTTCTCTTATGATTTGTTCTAATCACGGTTTTAAATTATTTTTTGTTTCTTGATGATAAAATTGTATTGAGTAATATCGATTATTGTTTAATATAGATTATACTGGTTAATTATTTGATCAATCTATTGTTTAATTGATTCATATTGATTATGATCTCAATAATTTATTGTTTAACTAGTATTGATTTAATTAATACTGATTGTATTTTGCTTATGGATTAATTATAATTTGTTTACTGATATGTTGTGATTGTTTTCGTTTTCCTGTTTCTTCTTTCCCTTTTCCTCTTCTCTTTTCCCTGGGACGTGCTGCCAACACTTGACGAGTCCTGAAGACTCCACGACGACACCATGGAACCCTGCTGATGAAGATCTTTCGAGGGCAATCGTCAGTCACGGGGTGGTGTAAGAGCCCGTCTGAAGCCCCTCATTTTCCATTCTGCCTTCCGATTGCCACAAGAAAGAATCCCTTCCCCCACTGCAGTTCCGGCTTAGAACAGGACACAGCACAGCTGGAACCACTGAACCGTCATGCTGGCTGTTCCCAACAAGGCCTGGTAAGAACTTGGCAAGGACTTGACAAAGACCTGACATGGAGCCAGCACGGGACAGCCTGATGCGCGGCCTGCTTCTCTTCTAATCTCCGTTCTTAAGCCGAATGAACTTTTGGGGTGACTCCCGTGGTCCTTCATTGAAGACCCTTCATCTGCCTCGTTACCACTGTGACAAAGAAAGAATGAGAACCCTCCTCCCAAGGGCTGAGACTGAGACCCCTACTGCGGGGAGGAGGGGAAATTGGTGGTCTGACCACTAATGACATGACCTGTTTCCCTTCAGTAATTTTAATGGACTTATTCTTCATTGGATTCGTCTTGCTTTGGTGGTTTCTGTGGACTCACCTGTTCCCGCGTGGCGATTACAATGGACTTTCATTGTTACACTTGTTCCCCCCTCTTTCCTCTGTGGACTAGAACTGGAGCCCCGAGTCGACCAGAACTTCGGAGACTCCCCCGACACGACAGACGGATCCCCATCGTCCGGAGCACTGAGGATCTCGCCTGTGTTGGTAGCTATTCCCATAGCCCTCTCCTCTCTCTCTATCCTTCTATCTCCTTTCTAATCGCCCACTATCGCATTTACTCTTTTGGCCCCTAATAAAGGTGCATTTCTTCTGATTAACTGACAGTCCCTTGTTGTTTGCCTTTGTTGCACTTTTGGGATCGGTGAAAAGAACCATCACGACACCCCGCAAGAAGCGGATCGTGACATTAAAATTGGCGTCACGGACAGGATTTCTGTCTAGACAGAAGGGTTGCAGCTGAAAAGGCACCCACACTGTCTTTGGCAATTCATAAAGGATCCCTTAGTGCAAAAGGCGGGACACTGTTGTTTTGTTGTTGTGTGTATCTGGTCTGGGAAGGAAGGGACAACTTGAAGCAACTAAGCAGAGCCTCCCAGGCAGATTATTGTCCTTTCACCCAGCCAGGGAAGCGAAGGGCGACACAGTGAGGGCTGTGTAGTTTTGTGGAACTTAAGTTTGTAGCTCCCTGTCGTGGTTTTGGTCCCTTCACAAAATGAGTGACAATCTTAGCCTTGAAATGAAAGCTGAATTTTATGCACTACTAGCCAAACACAATGCCAAACCTTCTACGGAAGGAGAAAAATGGGCACAGAGTAATTGGTTGAACTTAGAAAATGTTATTGATAGAGTGTGTTCATTACAACATGAAACAAAATTCAAATTGGGCAAAAAGAAAATGATCTTATGCTCAGTTTTGGGAGCTTGTCTTACGGCAGCTATAGAAAATGGCTTCGAGCGAAGAAGTGAGGAACATGCTATAATAGACTCCCTTCAAAATCTAGTTGAAATTTTGCAAAAACAGTTCTATGAAGCAAAAAATGTGATCTATGCATTGCGAGCTGCCTTAACAGAGGAACATGTTAACAAATCACATCGTGCTGATTCCTCTACAGAGCCTGAGGAGAAGGAAACTCCTCACATTAAACGAATCTATCCTCATCAAGAACTTGAAGCAGCAAGTAATTGTGGGGAACATTGCTGCCATCACTTGAGACCCTTGATTAAAACGATCTCAGTGTATAACTATCTCAGTGATGATGATCTCCAACCTCACATCACAACCAAACACATACCACCACAAGTAAACACTGCCACCGAGCTAGCTAAGCTTAAAAGGGAATACGGACACCCTCCACATGAATCAGAAACAGAATATGTTTTCCGGGTGTCCCTCACTGGTGGTGATCAAATCCAATTAACTGAACAGGAAGCCAGTGGGTACTGGGGACATGGTGTCTTCTTAACAACAGGAGAGAAAGGTGACACATGGTCCCTGACACAGCGTGCAGCTTTTTGGGCCGGGGGAACAAGCCCCTTGGAAAGGGGAGATCCCATAGCTAGAATTAGTACCCCCGACCAGCTCTTGGAAAATGTGCACAAAGCTGCTTGCCTGCAAATGACTCACAAAAAGAAATGAATTCCTGGCTTTGAATCCCTGATGCAATTACCTGTGAAGCCCGAAATAATGACCCCTTGAATTTGTGGGCTTCCAGAATCACTCAAACCTACAGCAATTCTCCTTCCAAAAACGATAGCAGCTGCATCTCCTGTAGAAAGACCAGATAGATTTCCTAGTAACCAGAACGACCCATTTGTTCCCCTTTATGACTTGTTGAGGAAAGGGGTGAAATGGGATTGGAGTCTTTCTCAGGAGTCAGCATTGCAATTGCTGATTTTTGAAGCAACAGCTCATCAAGCACTGGGCCCTATCCATCCTACAGATCCTTTCCAGGTGGAATGGGCATTTGCCTCCTCAGGGCTGTCAGTACACATATGGCAGCGGGGTCCTGAGGCTCCGACAAGACCTGTTGGTTTTGATTCCCGTGGTTCCAAAGATGCTGAGAAAAGATACACTACCTGGGAAAAAGGATTGTTTATGGTTAGCTTAGCTTTCCTAGAAGTAGAAAAAATTGCACGAAAACAACCAATTGTATTGAGAGGCCCCTTCAAGGTTATCAAGACAGTCACTAGTGGGACCCCCCCTCCTGACGGGGTGGCCGAGAGGGCCTCAGTTAGAAAATGGTATGCTCAGGTTGAACATTACTGCAACTTTTTCTCAAGGACAGAAGGAACTTTAGCAGTCCAAGAAACGGAGAGCTTGGACAAACTTGCCTCTGTAATCAAAGTAAGCCCTCCTTTCTGCCCCGAACAATCAGCAAACTCTTGGTTTACTGATGCTTCTGCTAAAGGGGAAGGAAAAGTATGGAGATATAGGGCAGAAGCCCTCCACTTTTCCTCTGGTGAGCAAATGATTACAGAGGGAGAAGGTAGTGTACACGTTGGGGAGCTGATAGCTGTCTGGAGTGTTTTTCAACGAGAAGCACAGAATTCCTCTTTGGTCTGCATCTACACTGACTCCTATGCTCTGTACCAAATGATCCTAATAATCCAGCTCATGACCCTGGCCAACCTGTTCTGGTGGACCTCTCTTACTATAGGACTAGTAGCACTTGTGCTAAAACCCCCTCTGAAGAAATATGCATGGGAAGCCTCTGGTGCTCTAGGCAAAGAGCATTGGACAAATAGATGCTGGATAATTCCATCATTCTAACTTTTCTGCCTCTCGGCAGCAGAATTCTGTTGTGTTTACTTTTTCAGAAGAACTCCGAGGGACATGAAGACCACCTAATCCATGATCAAACTGGTAATATTTTTCTGCATCCTACCACAACCCCATGGCCAGAAAGCAGCTGAGTGGCCGTGGTCTGAACTAATTGTGGTAGCATGCAGAAAAAGTGAAAGGATCTCTTTCAGGACAAAAAGGTTGTTACACACCCAAGCATACAGGATTGTTGGCGCAATTTCACATGAACACAAACTGTAGAAGTAGTTTGGTTTTGATCCAAAAATACTGAAGCACTTTTTTTGTTTGTTTGTTTGTTTTGTTTTTGTTTTTGTTTTTGTTTTTTAAGTTGAAAGTATTGATTCAAATACTGGAGTAGGACTTGATGTTAATGTTGTGACACCTACCACCCAACCACTGGTTACACTTAGCCCGAAAATTTTTGAAATTGGACCATATAGAATCAGGAAAACTGGCCAACAACAGATATTGTTTAATCTGTTATGGTCTCTTAAACAAGTCAAATTGCTGATGCAAAACAATATCTGAGAAATACAACCAGCTTGTTCACCCTTTTTGCAGACCTCTTTTCAGGCTTGGACAACCTGGCTGCGACAGTGGAAGCCTCCTAAAAACCGGCTGCCAAGAGACATAACTGGTCTTGTGGGAACAGGATTGGGAATCCTAAATAGTATTGATTCAGAAGTATAAATGAATAAATTGGCTTCCACGACTAAAGATTTAAGCAAAATACAACAACCACTGCAATCGTCC
This sequence comes from Vidua macroura, assembly GCF_024509145.1. Taxonomy (NCBI): domain Eukaryota; kingdom Metazoa; phylum Chordata; class Aves; order Passeriformes; family Viduidae; genus Vidua; species Vidua macroura. Next base: position 4,553,332 of record NC_071579.1, read on the forward strand.
TTATCGGCCTTGGGAACACATCAGTGGTTGCTATCAAACATTCTAGCAAATTGGGAAAAGGTAAATAGGAAAGACCACAAATTGATAATTGATGGACTTAATGCCACGCAAAGCAATGTTTCCTTAGCTCTTAGCTGCATCCAGGCTCAATTATGGATGCAGTCAGTTGCTGCCGCAATTCGAAGAGAAAGTGAAGAAGGCACTTTTCCGACTGAAATTAGGAAAATAGTCTGGGACAGTGCCACTGACTTTGAAAGAGTTTTCCAATCCTGGTGGAATTTAGTGAATTTTACCTATGACCCCAGCATTTGTGCCGACCATAAGTAATGCCTCAGTGCATTTGATATTCCCTAGCATCGCATTAGGATTAAATCATGATGGACCCACTTTCTATCCTTCTGAACACAGAGAATGGGCCCGTCAAATTGATGACAAATGGCAAACTGTCAATTTAGAGTCCTGTACCATCTGAGAACAACTAGGGTTTATCTGTGAAGGTAATGCAATTGTAGCTCAAGATATTTGTCTGGACACAGAACAAAATAGCTGTCATTTTGATAGTCATCTTAACGAGACTTCTGAAACAGTCCTTGTATCTACAGGCAATGGGTGTGCCTGCTTCAGAACCGCTTGTGATACTGTGTTTATACAAAGTACAGTAGTAGCTAGTAAAAATCATTCAAATTTTTGTGCTTGCAGCTTTACTAAAATTGCAGGATGTGATTTTTCTTTTGTAGCTCCAGTTACTTCACATGAACTTTTAGAATCCAATCTCACGATGATTCACAAGCTATCGCCTACTCCCATTGGGATGAACCTTACTCTGGTAAAGCAATTATTACTTCATCAAGATCTGATAGAGATCCTAGGAAAAATCAAGGAGAATGGACAGAAAACTCTGGTAACTGTTCATCATCATGTGCAAGAAATACATCGTGTTGTAGAAAGGGTGAAAAGTGATGCCGAGCACAGGTGGTGGGATACCCTTTTCGGGTGGTCGCTTACCGCCACCGGTGTCCTGAACAAATTGTGTCATCCCATTGTTGTTCTTTGGATTTTAGTTATGATTGGTTTTGTTTGATCAGTAATCTTGCTCATTGTGAATTGGAGAATGATGAAACGACTAACAAAATTGACATCTCTAATTAATGCACACCACTTGGCCGACATTCTTTACACTATAGATGTTCCCAGGACTGTAGACACAAGAAGATGAAAAGGTTAGAAGATATGTTTTACATAATTTTCTCTTATGATTTGTTCTAATCACGGTTTTAAATTATTTTTTGTTTCTTGATGATAAAATTGTATTGAGTAATATCGATTATTGTTTAATATAGATTATACTGGTTAATTATTTGATCAATCTATTGTTTAATTGATTCATATTGATTATGATCTCAATAATTTATTGTTTAACTAGTATTGATTTAATTAATACTGATTGTATTTTGCTTATGGATTAATTATAATTTGTTTACTGATATGTTGTGATTGTTTTCGTTTTCCTGTTTCTTCTTTCCCTTTTCCTCTTCTCTTTTCCCTGGGACGTGCTGCCAACACTTGACGAGTCCTGAAGACTCCACGACGACACCATGGAACCCTGCTGATGAAGATCTTTCGAGGGCAATCGTCAGTCACGGGGTGGTGTAAGAGCCCGTCTGAAGCCCCTCATTTTCCATTCTGCCTTCCGATTGCCACAAGAAAGAATCCCTTCCCCCACTGCAGTTCCGGCTTAGAACAGGACACAGCACAGCTGGAACCACTGAACCGTCATGCTGGCTGTTCCCAACAAGGCCTGGTAAGAACTTGGCAAGGACTTGACAAAGACCTGACATGGAGCCAGCACGGGACAGCCTGATGCGCGGCCTGCTTCTCTTCTAATCTCCGTTCTTAAGCCGAATGAACTTTTGGGGTGACTCCCGTGGTCCTTCATTGAAGACCCTTCATCTGCCTCGTTACCACTGTGACAAAGAAAGAATGAGAACCCTCCTCCCAAGGGCTGAGACTGAGACCCCTACTGCGGGGAGGAGGGGAAATTGGTGGTCTGACCACTAATGACATGACCTGTTTCCCTTCAGTAATTTTAATGGACTTATTCTTCATTGGATTCGTCTTGCTTTGGTGGTTTCTGTGGACTCACCTGTTCCCGCGTGGCGATTACAATGGACTTTCATTGTTACACTTGTTCCCCCCTCTTTCCTCTGTGGACTAGAACTGGAGCCCCGAGTCGACCAGAACTTCGGAGACTCCCCCGACACGACAGACGGATCCCCATCGTCTGGAGCACTGAGGATCTCGCCTGTGTTGGTAGCTATTCCCATAGCCCTCTCCTCTCTCTCTATCCTTCTATCTCCTTTCTAATCGCCCACTATCGCATTTACTCTTTTGGCCCCTAATAAAGGTGCATTTCTTCTGATTAACTGACAGTCCCTTGTTGTTTGCCTTTGTTGCACTTTTGGGATCGGTGAAAAGAACCATCACGACACCCCGCAAGAAGCGGATCGTGACATTAAAATTGGCGTCACGGACAGGATTTCTGTCTAGACAGAAGGGTTGCAGCTGAAAAGGCACCCACACTGTCTTTGGCAATTCATAAAGGATCCCTTAGTGCAAAAGGCGGGACACTGTTGTTTTGTTGTTGTGTGTATCTGGTCTGGGAAGGAAGGGACAACTTGAAGCAACTAAGCAGAGCCTCCCAGGCAGATTATTGTCCTTTCACCCAGCCAGGGAAGCGAAGGGCGACACAGTGAGGGCTGTGTAGTTTTGTGGAACTTAAGTTTGTAGCTCCCTGTCGTGGTTTTGGTCCCTTCACAAAATGAGTGACAATCTTAGCCTTGAAATGAAAGCTGAATTTTATGCACTACTAGCCAAACACAATGCCAAACCTTCTACGGAAGGAGAAAAATGGGCACAGAGTAATTGGTTGAACTTAGAAAATGTTATTGATAGAGTGTGTTCATTACAACATGAAACAAAATTCAAATTGGGCAAAAAGAAAATGATCTTATGCTCAGTTTTGGGAGCTTGTCTTACGGCAGCTATAGAAAATGGCTTCGAGCGAAGAAGTGAGGAACATGCTATAATAGACTCCCTTCAAAATCTAGTTGAAATTTTGCAAAAACAGTTCTATGAAGCAAAAAATGTGATCTATGCATTGCGAGCTGCCTTAACAGAGGAACATGTTAACAAATCACATCGTGCTGATTCCTCTACAGAGCCTGAGGAGAAGGAAACTCCTCACATTAAACGAATCTATCCTCATCAAGAACTTGAAGCAGCAAGTAATTGTGGGGAACATTGCTGCCATCACTTGAGACCCTTGATTAAAACGATCTCAGTGTATAACTATCTCAGTGATGATGATCTCCAACCTCACATCACAACCAAACACATACCACCACAAGTAAACACTGCCACCGAGCTAGCTAAGCTTAAAAGGGAATACGGACACCCTCCACATGAATCAGAAACAGAATATGTTTTCCGGGTGTCCCTCACTGGTGGTGATCAAATCCAATTAACTGAACAGGAAGCCAGTGGGTACTGGGGACATGGTGTCTTCTTAACAACAGGAGAGAAAGGTGACACATGGTCCCTGACACAGCGTGCAGCTTTTTGGGCCGGGGGAACAAGCCCCTTGGAAAGGGGAGATCCCATAGCTAGAATTAGTACCCCCGACCAGCTCTTGGAAAATGTGCACAAAGCTGCTTGCCTGCAAATGACTCACAAAAAGAAATGAATTCCTGGCTTTGAATCCCTGATGCAATTACCTCTGAAGCCCGAAATAATGACCCCTTGAATTTGTGGGCTTCCAGAATCACTCAAACCTACAGCAATTCTCCTTCCAAAAACGATAGCAGCTGCATCTCCTGTAGAAAGACCAGATAGATTTCCTAGTAACCAGAACGACCCATTTGTTCCCCTTTATGACTTGTTGAGGAAAGGGGTGAAATGGGATTGGAGTCTTTCTCAGGAGTCAGCATTGCAATTGCTGATTTTTGAAGCAACAGCTCATCAAGCACTGGGCCCTATCCATCCTACAGATCCTTTCCAGGTGGAATGGGCATTTGCCTCCTCAGGGCTGTCAGTACACATATGGCAGCGGGGTCCTGAGGCTCCGACAAGACCTGTTGGTTTTGATTCCCGTGGTTCCAAAGATGCTGAGAAAAGATACACTACCTGGGAAAAAGGATTGTTTATGGTTAGCTTAGCTTTCCTAGAAGTAGAAAAAATTGCACGAAAACAACCAATTGTATTGAGAGGCCCCTTCAAGGTTATCAAGACAGTCACTAGTGGGACCCCCCCTCCTGACGGGGTGGCCGAGAGGGCCTCAGTTAGAAAATGGTATGCTCAGGTTGAACATTACTGCAACTTTTTCTCAAGGACAGAAGGAACTTTAGCAGTCCAAGAAACGGAGAGCTTGGACAAACTTGCCTCTGTAATCAAAGTAAGCCCTCCTTTCTGCCCCGAACAATCAGCAAACTCTTGGTTTACTGATGCTTCTGCTAAAGGGGAAGGAAAAGTATGGAGATATAGGGCAGAAGCCCTCCACTTTTCCTCTGGTGAGCAAATGATTACAGAGGGAGAAGGTAGTGTACACGTTGGGGAGCTGATAGCTGTCTGGAGTGTTTTTCAACGAGAAGCACAGAATTCCTCTTTGGTCTGCATCTACACTGACTCCTATGCTCTGTACCAAATGATCCTAATAATCCAGCTCATGACCCTGGCCAACCTGTTCTGGTGGACCTCTCTTACTATAGGACTAGTAGCACTTGTGCTAAAACCCCCTCTGAAGAAATATGCATGGGAAGCCTCTGGTGCTCTAGGCAAAGAGCATTGGACAAATAGATGCTGGATAATTCCATCATTCTAACTTTTCTGCCTCTCGGCAGCAGAATTCTGTTGTGTTTACTTTTTCAGAAGAACTCCGAGGGACATGAAGACCACCTAATCCATGATCAAACTGGTAATATTTTTCTGCATCCTACCACAACCCCATGGCCAGAAAGCAGCTGAGTGGCCGTGGTCTGAACTAATTGTGGTAGCATGCAGAAAAAGTGAAAGGATCTCTTTCAGGACAAAAAGGTTGTTACACACCCAAGCATACAGGATTGTTGGCGCAATTTCACATGAACACAAACTGCAGAAGTAGTTTGGTTTTGATCCAAAAATACTGAAGCACTTTTTTTGTTTGTTTGTTTGTTTTGTTTTTGTTTTTGTTTTTGTTTTTTAAGTTGAAAGTATTGATTCAAATACTGGAGTAGGACTTGATGTTAATGTTGTGACACCTACCACCCAACCACTGGTTACACTTAGCCCGAAAATTTTTGAAATTGGACCATATAGAATCAGGAAAACTGGCCAACAACAGATATTGTTTAATCTGTTATGGTCTCTTAAACAAGTCAAATTGCTGATGCAAAACAATATCTGAGAAATACAACCAGCTTGTTCACCCTTTTTGCAGACCTCTTTTCAGGCTTGGACAACCTGGCTGCGACAGTGGAAGCCTCCTAAAAACCGGCTGCCAAGAGACATAACTGGTCTTGTGGGAACAGGATTGGGAATCCTAAATAGTATTGATTCAGAAGTATAAATGAATAAATTGGCTTCCACGACTAAAGATTTAAGCAAAATACAACAACCACTGCAATCGTCCTTATCGGCCTTGGGAACACATCAGTGGTTGCTATCAAACATTCTAGCAAATTGGGAAAAGGTAAATAGGAAAGACCACAAATTGATAATTGATGGACTTAATGCCACGCAAAGCAATGTTTCCTTAGCTCTTAGCTGCATCCAGGCTCAATTATGGATGCAGTCAGTTGCTGCCGCAATTCGAAGAGAAAGTGAAGAAGGCACTTTTCCGACTGAAATTAGGAAAATAGTCTGGGACAGTGCCACTGACTTTGAAAGAGTTTTCCAATCCTGGTGGAATTTAGTGAATTTTACCTATGACCCCAGCATTTGTGCCGACCATAAGTAATGCCTCAGTGCATTTGATATTCCCTAGCATCGCATTAGGATTAAATCATGATGGACCCACTTTCTATCCTTCTGAACACAGAGAATGGGCCCGTCAAATTGATGACAAATGGCAAACTGTCAATTTAGAGTCCTGTACCATCTGAGAACAACTAGGGTTTATCTGTGAAGGTAATGCAATTGTAGCTCAAGATATTTGTCTGGACACAGAACAAAATAGCTGTCATTTTGATAGTCATCTTAACGAGACTTCTGAAACAGTCCTTGTATCTACAGGCAATGGGTGTGCCTGCTTCAGAACCGCTTGTGATACTGTGTTTATACAAAGTACAGTAGTAGCTAGTAAAAATCATTCAAATTTTTGTGCTTGCAGCTTTACTAAAATTGCAGGATGTGATTTTTCTTTTGTAGCTCCAGTTACTTCACATGAACTTTTAGAATCCAATCTCACGATGATTCACAAGCTATCGCCTACTCCCATTGGGATGAACCTTACTCTGGTAAAGCAATTATTACTTCATCAAGATCTGATAGAGATCCTAGGAAAAATCAAGGAGAATGGACAGAAAACTCTGGTAACTGTTCATCATCATGTGCAAGAAATACATCGTGTTGTAGAAAGGGTGAAAAGTGATGCCGAGCACAGGTGGTGGGATACCCTTTTCGGGTGGTCGCTTACCGCCACCGGTGTCCTGAAGAAATTGTGTCATCCCATTGTTGTTCTTTGGATTTTAGTTATGATTGGTTTTGTTTGATCAGTAATCTTGCTCATTGTGAATTGGAGAATGATGAAACGACTAACAAAATTGACATCTCTAATTAATGCACACCACTTGGCCGACATTCTTTACACTATAGATGTTCCCAGGACTGTAGACACAAGAAGATGAAAAGGTTAGAAGATATGTTTTACATAATTTTCTCTTATGATTTGTTCTAATCACGGTTTTAAATTATTTTTTGTTTCTTGATGATAAAATTGTATTGAGTAATATCGATTATTGTTTAATATAGATTATACTGGTTAATTATTTGATCAATCTATTGTTTAATTGATTCATATTGATTATGATCTCAATAATTTATTGTTTAACTAGTATTGATTTAATTAATACTGATTGTATTTTGCTTATGGATTAATTATAATTTGTTTACTGATATGTTGTGATTGTTTTCGTTTTCCTGTTTCTTCTTTCCCTTTTCCTCTTCTCTTTTCCCTGGGACGTGCTGCCAACACTTGACGAGTCCTGAAGACTCCACGACGACACCATGGAACCCTGCTGATGAAGATCTTTCGAGGGCAATCGTCAGTCACGGGGTGGTGTAAGAGCCCGTCTGAAGCCCCTCATTTTCCATTCTGCCTTCCGATTGCCACAAGAAAGAATCCCTTCCCCCACTGCAGTTCCGGCTTAGAACAGGACACAGCACAGCTGGAACCACTGAACCGTCATGCTGGCTGTTCCCAACAAGGCCTGGTAAGAACTTGGCAAGGACTTGACAAAGACCTGACATGGAGCCAGCACGGGACAGCCTGATGCGCGGCCTGCTTCTCTTCTAATCTCCGTTCTTAAGCCGAATGAACTTTTGGGGTGACTCCCGTGGTCCTTCATTGAAGACCCTTCATCTGCCTCGTTACCACTGTGACAAAGAAAGAATGAGAACCCTCCTCCCAAGGGCTGAGACTGAGACCCCTACTGCGGGGAGGAGGGGAAATTGGTGGTCTGACCACTAATGACATGACCTGTTTCCCTTCAGTAATTTTAATGGACTTATTCTTCATTGGATTCGTCTTGCTTTGGTGGTTTCTGTGGACTCACCTGTTCCCGCGTGGCGATTACAATGGACTTTCATTGTTACACTTGTTCCCCCCTCTTTCCTCTGTGGACTAGAACTGGAGCCCCAAGTCGACCAGAACTTCGGAGACTCCCCCGACACGACAGACGGATCCCCATCGTCCGGAGCACTGAGGATCTCGCCTGTGTTGGTAGCTATTCCCATAGCCCTCTCCTCTCTCTCTATCCTTCTATCTCCTTTCTAATCGCCCACTATCGCATTTACGCTTTTGGCCCCTAATAAAGGTGCATTTCTTCTGATTAACTGACAGTCCCTTGTTGTTTGCCTTTGTTGCACTTTTGGGATCGGTGAAAAGAACCATCACGACACCTCGCAATACGCGGATCGTGACACTTGCCAAGCACAGTCAGCTGCCTATGTTCTTGCTTCTTGACCAAGTCACAGTTGCCCTTCTTTTCAGCAGCTGCCACCGTGTTCTCTGCATCTCGGAGCCTCTGGAGAGCAGCACGACTTTCCAAGGAGGGATGCATGACGACTAGGTCAAAACCCAGGAAAGTTGTCCTGGAACACCTCCCATTGGCATGCCAAGAGTGAATTCAAGAGGCAAGAGAGCAGCAGCCACCGTCCTGCAGCAGTCTGCGAGCTTCGCACACAAGCCAGCTTCTTGGCGGCTTCGTTCTTCGCCTCTTGCAAGCTACCGCGATCTCCGGCTGCCGGAGGCCAAGAAGCGGCTACTTCGCGCACAGATCACTGGCGCGGCAGCGGTGCGCTCCCGAGCGCCGCTTTTGCCGAAAGACGCCGGGAAGCGGCTCTTGCTTTCGGCCAGCTCCGGAGCTGCGTATTCTGCCTCTCTAGTCGCCTACATCTTAGCGAAAAGCTTTTCCGCTCCAGTTCTCAAGGAGAAAGTGTACCAGCACTGCTCACTTAGCCCGACCTTGCCAAGAAATGGGATTTGCTGCACATTCCAAGGACACTGCATTTTCTTAGGCAAGCTGCAAACTGCTGACAGATGGCCGTGCTCTCTGACCACTCCTGCCCAGCTCTGGGTAGTAGCGGGCACGTTGTGCCTGGCGAAGGCAAGACACCTGGAGAGCTGTCACAGAGCAGAAGGGCAGCTGAGATGCTGAAAAGCAGCAAAGCTGAACAGCCTGCCTCAGCTTCAGTAGTGTGCAATTGACTGAAGGCGAAAAACGCAGCAGCAGAGCAGCGGGCTTCTGAGCGCACTGAAGGCAATTGCAAGAATCCAGCAGCTGCTCCTTGCGGTAAGAGCCTGTCTGAAGACCCTCATTTTCCATTCTGCCTTCCGATTGCCACAAGAAAGGATCCCTTCCCCCACTGCAGTTCCGGCTTAGAACAGGACACAGCACAGCTGGAACCACTGAACCGTCATGCTGGCTGTTCCCAACAAGGCCTGGTAAGAACTTGGCAAAGAGTTGGCAAGGACTTGGCAAAGACCTGACATGGAGCCAGCACGGGACCGCCTGATGTGCGGCCTGCTTCTCTTCTAATCTCCGTTCTTAAGCCGAATGAACTTTTGGGGTGACTCCCGTGGTCCTTCATTGAAGACCCTTCATCTGCCTCGTTACCACTGTGACAAAGAAAGAATGAGAACCCTCCTCCCAAGGGCTGAGACTGAGACCCCTACTGCGGGGAGGAGGGGAAATTGGTGGTCTGACCACTAATGACATGACCTGTTTCCCTTCAGTAATTTTAATGGACTTATTCTTCATTGGATTCGTCTTGCTTTGGTGGTTTCTGTGGACTCACCTGTTCCCGCGTGGCGATTACAATGGACTTTCATTGTTACACTTGTTCCCCCCTCTTTCCTCTGTGGACTAGAACTGGAGCCCCGAGTCGACCAGAACTTCGGAGACTCCCCCGACACGACAGACGGATCCCCATCGTCCGGAGCACTGAGGATCTCGCCTGTGTTGGTAGCTATTCCCATAGCCCTCTCCTCTCTCTCTATCCTTCTATCTCCTTTCTAATCGCCCACTATCGCATTTACTCTTTTGGCCCCTAATAAAGGTGCATTTCTTCTGATTAACTGACAGTCCCTTGTTGTTTGCCTTTGTTGCACTTTTGGGATCGGTGAAAAGAACCATCACGACACCCCGCAAGAAGCGGATCGTGACATTAAAATTGGCGTCACGGACAGGATTTCTGTCTAGACAGAAGGGTTGCAGCTGAAAAGGCACCCACACTGTCTTTGGCAATTCATAAAGGATCCCTTAGTGCAAAAGGCGGGACACTGTTGTTTTGTTGTTGTGTCTATCTGGTCTGGGAAGGAAGGGACAACTTGAAGCAACTAAGCAGAGCCTCCCAGGCAGATTATTGTCCTTTCACCCAGCCAGGGAAGCGAAGGGCGACACAGTGAGGGCTGTGTAGTTTTGTGGAACTTAAGTTTGTAGCTCCCTGTCGTGGTTTTGGTCCCTTCACAAAATGAGTGACAATCTTAGCCTTGAAATGAAAGCTGAATTTTATGCACTACTAGCCAAACACAATGCCAAACCTTCTACGGAAGGAGAAAAATGGGCACAGAGTAATTGGTTGAACTTAGAAAATGTTATTGATAGAGTGTGTTCATTACAACATGAAACAAAATTCAAATTGGGCAAAAAGAAAATGATCTTATGCTCAGTTTTGGGAGCTTGTCTTACGGCAGCTATAGAAAATGGCTTCGAGCGAAGAAGTGAGGAACATGCTATAATAGACTCCCTTCAAAATCTAGTTGAAATTTTGCAAAAACAGTTCTATGAAGCAAAAAATGTGATCTATGCATTGCGAGCTGCCTTAACAGAGGAACATGTTAACAAATCACATCGTGCTGATTCCTCTACAGAGCCTGAGGAGAAGGAAACTCCTCACATTAAACGAATCTATCCTCATCAAGAACTTGAAGCAGCAAGTAATTGTGGGGAACATTGCTGCCATCACTTGAGACCCTTGATTAAAACGATCTCAGTGTATAACTATCTCAGTGATGATGATCTCCAACCTCACATCACAACCAAACACATACCACCACAAGTAAACACTGCCACCGAGCTAGCTAAGCTTAAAAGGGAATACGGACACCCTCCACATGAATCAGAAACAGAATATGTTTTCCGGGTGTCCCTCACTGGTGGTGATCAAATCCAATTAACTGAACAGGAAGCCAGTGGGTACTGGGGACATGGTGTCTTCTTAACAACAGGAGAGAAAGGTGACACATGGTCCCTGACACAGCGTGCAGCTTTTTGGGCCGGGGGAACAAGCCCCTTGGAAAGGGGAGATCCCATAGCTAGAATTAGTACCCCCGACCAGCTCTTGGAAAATGTGCACAAAGCTGCTTGCCTGCAAATGACTCACAAAAAGAAATGAATTCCTGGCTTTGAATCCCTGATGCAATTACCTGTGAAGCCCGAAATAATGACCCCTTGAATTTGTGGGCTTCCAGAATCACTCAAACCTACAGCAATTCTCCTTCCAAAAACGATAGCAGCTGCATCTCCTGTAGAAAGACCAGATAGATTTCCTAGTAACCAGAACAACCCATTTGTTCCCCTTTATGACTTGTTGAGGAAAGGGGTGAAATGGGATTGGAGTCTTTCTCAGGAGTCAGCATTGCAATTGCTGATTTTTGAAGCAACAGCTCATCAAGCACTGGGCCCTATCCATCCTACAGATCCTTTCCAGGTGGAATGGGCATTTGCCTCCTCAGGGCTGTCAGTACACATATGGCAGCGGGGTCCTGAGGCTCCGACAAGACCTGTTGGTTTTGATTCCCGTGGTTCCAAAGATGCTGAGAAAAGATACACTACCTGGGAAAAAGGATTGTTTATGGTTAGCTTAGCTTTCCTAGAAGTAGAAAAAATTGCACGAAAACAACCAATTGTATTGAGAGGCCCCTTCAAGGTTATCAAGACAGTCACTAGTGGGACCCCCCCTCCTGACGGGGTGGCCGAGAGGGCCTCAGTTAGAAAATGGTATGCTCAGGTTGAACATTACTGCAACTTTTTCTCAAGGACAGCAGGAACTTTAGCAGTCCAAGAAACGGAGAGCTTGGACAAACTTGCCTCTGTAATCAAAGTAAGCCCTCCTTTCTGCCCCGAACAATCAGCAAACTCTTGGTTTACTGATGCTTCTGCTAAAGGGGAAGGAAAAGTATGGAGATATAGGGCAGAAGCCCTCCACTTTTCCTCTGGTGAGCAAATGATTACAGAGGGAGAAGGTAGTGTACACGTTGGGGAGCTGATAGCTGTCTGGAGTGTTTTTCAACGAGAAGCACAGAATTCCTCTTTGGTCTGCATCTACACTGACTCCTATGCTCTGTACCAAATGATCCTAATAATCCAGCTCATGACCCTGGCCAACCTGTTCTGGTGGACCTCTCTTACTATAGGACTAGTAGCACTTGTGCTAAAACCCCCTCTGAAGAAATATGCATGGGAAGCCTCTGGTGCTCTAGGCAAAGAGCATTGGACAAATAGATGCTGGATAATTCCATCATTCTAACTTTTCTGCCTCTCGGCAGCAGAATTCTGTTGTGTTTACTTTTTCAGAAGAACTCCGAGGGACATGAAGACCACCTAATCCATGATCAAACTGGTAATATTTTTCTGCATCCTACCACAACCCCATGGCCAGAAAGCAGCTGAGTGGCCGTGGTCTGAACTAATTGTGGTAGCATGCAGAAAAAGTGAAAGGATCTCTTTCAGGACAAAAAGGTTGTTACACACCCAAGCATACAGGATTGTTGGCGCAATTTCACATGAACACAAACTGTAGAAGTAGTTTGGTTTTGATCCAAAAATACTGAAGCACTTTTTTTGTTTGTTTGTTTGTTTTGTTTTTGTTTTTGTTTTTGTTTTTTAAGTTGAAAGTATTGATTCAAATACTGGAGTAGGACTTGATGTTAATGTTGTGACACCTACCACCCAACCACTGGTTACACTTAGCCCGAAAATTTTTGAAATTGGACCATATAGAATCAGGAAAACTGGCCAACAACAGATATTGTTTAATCTGTTATGGTCTCTTAAACAAGTCAAATTGCTGATGCAAAACAATATCTGAGAAATACAACCAGCTTGTTCACCCTTTTTGCAGACCTCTTTTCAGGCTTGGACAACCTGGCTGCGACAGTGGAAGCCTCCTAAAAACCGGCTGCCAAGAGACATAACTGGTCTTGTGGGAACAGGATTGGGAATCCTAAATAGTATTGATTCAGAAGTATAAATGAATAAATTGGCTTCCACGACTAAAGATTTAAGCAAAATACAACAACCACTGCAATCGTCCTTATCGGCCTGGGGAACACATCAGTGGTTGCTATCAAACATTCTAGCAAATTGGGAAAAGGTAAATAGGAAAGACCACAAATTGATAATTGATGGACTTAATGCCACGCAAAGCAATGTTTCCTTAGCTCTTAGCTGCATCCAGGCTCAATTATGGATGCAGTCAGTTGCTGCCGCAATTCGAAGAGAAAGTGAAGAAGGCACTTTTCCGACTGAAATTAGGAAAATAGTCTGGGACAGTGCCACTGACTTTGAAAGAGTTTTCCAATCCTGGTGGAATTTAGTGAATTTTACCTATGACCCCAGCATTTGTGCCGACCATAAGTAATGCCTCAGTGCATTTGATATTCCCTAGCATCGCATTAGGATTAAATCATGATGGACCCACTTTCTATCCTTCTGAACACAGAGAATGGGCCCGTCAAATTGATGACAAATGGCAAACTGTCAATTTAGAGTCCTGTACCATCTGAGAACAACTAGGGTTTATCTGTGAAGGTAATGCAATTGTAGCTCAAGATATTTGTCTGGACACAGAACAAAATAGCTGTCATTTTGATAGTCATCTTAACGAGACTTCTGAAACAGTCCTTGTATCTACAGGCAATGGGTGTGCCTGCTTCAGAACCGCTTGTGATACTGTGTTTATACAAAGTACAGTAGTAGCTAGTAAAAATCATTCAAATTTTTGTGCTTGCAGCTTTACTAAAATTGCAGGATGTGATTTTTCTTTTGTAGCTCCAGTTACTTCACATGAACTTTTAGAATCCAATCTCACAATGATTCACAAGCTATCGCCTACTCCCATTGGGATGAACCTTACTCTGGTAAAGCAATTATTACTTCATCAAGATCTGATAGAGATCCTAGGAAAAATCAAGGAGAATGGACAGAAAACTCTGGTAACTGTTCATCATCATGTGCAAGAAATACATCGTGTTGTAGAAAGGGTGAAAAGTGATGCCGAGCACAGGTGGTGGGATACCCTTTTCGGGTGGTCGCTTACCGCCACCGGTGTCCTGAAGAAATTGTGTCATCCCATTGTTGTTCTTTGGATTTTAGTTATGATTGGTTTTGTTTGATCAGTAATCTTGCTCATTGTGAATTGGAGAATGATGAAACGACTAACAAAATTGACATCTCTAATTAATGCACACCACTTGGCCGACATTCTTTACACTATAGATGTTCCCAGGACTGTAGACACAAGAAGATGAAAAGGTTAGAAGATATGTTTTACATAATTTTCTCTTATGATTTGTTCTAATCACGGTTTTAAATTATTTTTTGTTTCTTGATGATAAAATTGTATTGAGTAATATCGATTATTGTTTAATATAGATTATACTGGTTAATTATTTGATCAATCTATTGTTTAATTGATTCATATTGATTATGATCTCAATAATTTATTGTTTAACTAGTATTGATTTAATTAATACTGATTGTATTTTGCTTATGGATTAATTATAATTTGTTTACTGATATGTTGTGATTGTTTTCGTTTTCCTGTTTCTTCTTTCCCTTTTCCTCTTCTCTTTTCCCTGGGACGTGCTGCCAACACTTGACGAGTCCTGAAGACTCCACGACGACACCATGGAACCCTGCTGATGAAGATCTTTCGAGGGCAATCGTCAGTCACGGGGTGGTGTAAGAGCCCGTCTGAAGCCCCTCATTTTCCATTCTGCCTTCCGATTGCCACAAGAAAGAATCCCTTCCCCCACTGCAGTTCCGGCTTAGAACAGGACACAGCACAGCTGGAACCACTGAACCGTCATGCTGGCTGTTCCCAACAAGGCCTGGTAAGAACTTGGCAAGGACTTGACAAAGACCTGACATGGAGCCAGCACGGGACAGCCTGATGCGCGGCCTGCTTCTCTTCTAATCTCCGTTCTTAAGCCGAATGAACTTTTGGGGTGACTCCCGTGGTCCTTCATTGAAGACCCTTCATCTGCCTCGTTACCACTGTGACAAAGAAAGAATGAGAACCCTCCTCCCAAGGGCTGAGACTGAGACCCCTACTGCGGGGAGGAGGGGAAATTGGTGGTCTGACCACTAATGACATGACCTGTTTCCCTTCAGTAATTTTAATGGACTTATTCTTCATTGGATTCGTCTTGCTTTGGTGGTTTCTGTGGACTCACCTGTTCCCGCGTGGCGATTACAATGGACTTTCATTGTTACACTTGTTCCCCCCTCTTTCCTCTGTGGACTAGAACTGGAGCCCCGAGTCGACCAGAACTTCGGAGACTCCCCCGACACGACAGACGGATCCCCATCGTCCGGACCACTGAGGATCTCGCCTGTGTTGGTAGCTATTCCCATAGCCCTCTCCTCTCTCTCTATCCTTCTATCTCCTTTCTAATCGCCCACTATCGCATTTACTCTTTTGGCCCCTAATAAAGGTGCATTTCTTCTGATTAACTGACAGTCCCTTGTTGTTTGCCTTTGTTGCACTTTTGGGATCGGTGAAAAGAACCATCACGACACCCCGCAAGAAGCGGATCGTGACATTAAAATTGGCGTCACGGACAGGATTTCTGTCTAGACAGAAGGGTTGCAGCTGAAAAGGCACCCACACTGTCTTTGGCAATTCATAAAGGATCCCTTAGTGCAAAAGGCGGGACACTGTTGTTTTGTTGTTGTGTGTATCTGGTCTGGGAAGGAAGGGACAACTTGAAGCAACTAAGCAGAGCCTCCCAGGCAGATTATTGTCCTTTCACCCAGCCAGGGAAGCGAAGGGCGACACAGTGAGGGCTGTGTAGTTTTGTGGAACTTAAGTTTGTAGCTCCCTGTCGTGGTTTTGGTCCCTTCACAAAATGAGTGACAATCTTAGCCTTGAAATGAAAGCTGAATTTTATGCACTACTAGCCAAACACAATGCCAAACCTTCTACGGAAGGAGAAAAATGGGCACAGAGTAATTGGTTGAACTTAGAAAATGTTATTGATAGAGTGTGTTCATTACAACATGAAACAAAATTCAAATTGGGCAAAAAGAAAATGATCTTATGCTCAGTTTTGGGAGCTTGTCTTACGGCAGCTATAGAAAATGGCTTCGAGCGAAGAAGTGAGGAACATGCTATAATAGACTCCCTTCAAAATCTAGTTGAAATTTTGCAAAAACAGTTCTATGAAGCAAAAAATGTGATCTATGCATTGCGAGCTGCCTTAACAGAGGAACATGTTAACAAATCACATCGTGCTGATTCCTCTACAGAGCCTGAGGAGAAGGAAACTCCTCACATTAAACGAATCTATCCTCATCAAGAACTTGAAGCAGCAAGTAATTGTGGGGAACATTGCTGCCATCACTTGAGACCCTTGATTAAAACTATCTCAGTGTATAACTATCTCAGTGATGATGATCTCCAACCTCACATCACAACCAAACACATACCACCACAAGTAAACACTGCCACCGAGCTAGCTAAGCTTAAAAGGGAATACGGACACCCTCCACATGAATCAGAAACAGAATATGTTTTCCGGGTGTCCCTCAGTGGTGGTGATCAAATCCAATTAACTGAACAGGAAGCCAGTGGGTACTGGGGACATGGTGTCTTCTTAACAACAGGAGAGAAAGGTGACACATGGTCCCTGACACAGCGTGCAGCTTTTTGGGCCGGGGGAACAAGCCCCTTGGAAAGGGGAGATCCCATAGCTAGAATTAGTACCCCCGACCAGCTCTTGGAAAATGTGCACAAAGCTGCTTGCCTGCAAATGACTCACAAAAAGAAATGAATTCCTGGCTTTGAATCCCTGATGCAATTACCTGTGAAGCCCGAAATAATGACCCCTTGAATTTGTGGGCTTCCAGAATCACTCAAACCTACAGCAATTCTCCTTCCAAAAACGATAGCAGCTGCATCTCCTGTAGAAAGACCAGATAGATTTCCTAGTAACCAGAACGACCCATTTGTTCCCCTTTATGACTTGTTGAGGAAAGGGGTGAAATGGGATTGGAGTCTTTCTCAGGAGTCAGCATTGCAATTGCTGATTTTTGAAGCAACAGCTCATCAAGCACTGGGCCCTATCCATCCTACAGATCCTTTCCAGGTGGAATGGGCATTTGCCTCCTCAGGGCTGTCAGTACACATATGGCAGCGGGGTCCTGAGGCTCCGACAAGACCTGTTGGTTTTGATTCCCGTGGTTCCAAAGATGCTGAGAAAAGATACACTACCTGGGAAAAAGGATTGTTTATGGTTAGCTTAGCTTTCCTAGAAGTAGAAAAAATTGCACGAAAACAACCAATTGTATTGAGAGGCCCCTTCAAGGTTATCAAGACAGTCACTAGTGGGACCCCCCCTCCTGACGGGGTGGCCGAGAGGGCCTCAGTTAGAAAATGGTATGCTCAGGTTGAACATTACTGCAACTTTTTCTCAAGGACAGAAGGAACTTTAGCAGTCCAAGAAACGGAGAGCTTGGACAAACTTGCCTCTGTAATCAAAGTAAGCCCTCCTTTCTGCCCCGAACAATCAGCAAACTCTTGGTTTACTGATGCTTCTGCTAAAGGGGAAGGAAAAGTATGGAGATATAGGGCAGAAGCCCTCCACTTTTCCTCTGGTGAGCAAATGATTACAGAGGGAGAAGGTAGTGTACACGTTGGGGAGCTGATAGCTGTCTGGAGTGTTTTTCAACGAGAAGCACAGAATTCCTCTTTGGTCTGCATCTACACTGACTCCTATGCTCTGTACCAAATGATCCTAATAATCCAGCTCATGACCCTGGCCAACCTGTTCTGGTGGACCTCTCTTACTATAGGACTAGTAGCACTTGTGCTAAAACCCCCTCTGAAGAAATATGCATGGGAAGCCTCTGGTGCTCTAGGCAAAGAGCATTGGACAAATAGATGCTGGATAATTCCATCATTCTAACTTTTCTGCCTCTCGGCAGCAGAATTCTGTTGTGTTTACTTTTTCAGAAGAACTCCGAGGGACATGAAGACCACCTAATCCATGATCAAACTGGTAATATTTTTCTGCATCCTACCACAACCTCATGGCCAGAAAGCAGCTGAGTGGCCGTGGTCTGAACTAATTGTGGTAGCATGCAGAAAAAGTGAAAGGATCTCTTTCAGGACAAAAAGGTTGTTACACACCCAAGCATACAGGATTGTTGGCGCAATTTCACATGAACACAAACTGTAGAAGTAGTTTGGTTTTGATCCAAAAATACTGAAGCACTTTTTTTGTTTGTTTGTTTGTTTTGTTTTTGTTTTTGTTTTTGTTTTTTAAGTTGAAAGTATTGATTCAAATACTGGAGTAGGACTTGATGTTAATGTTGTGACACCTACCACCCAACCACTGGTTACACTTAGCCCGAAAATTTTTGAAATTGGACCATATAGAATCAGGAAAACTGGCCAACAACAGATATTGTTTAATCTGTTATGGTCTCTTAAACAAGTCAAATTGCTGATGCAAAACAATATCTGAGAAATACAACCAGCTTGTTCACCCTTTTTGCAGACCTCTTTTCAGGCTTGGACAACCTGGCTGCGACAGTGGAAGCCTCCTAAAAACCGGCTGCCAAGAGACATAACTGGTCTTGTGGGAACAGGATTGGGAATCCTAAATAGTATTGATTCAGAAGTATAAATGAATAAATTGGCTTCCACGACTAAAGATTTAAGCAAAATACAACAACCACTGCAATCGTCCTTATCGGCCTTGGGAACACATCAGTGGTTGCTATCAAACATTCTAGCAAATTGGGAAAAGGTAAATAGGAAAGACCACAAATTGATAATTGATGGACTTAATGCCACGCAAAGCAATGTTTCCTTAGCTCTTAGCTGCATCCAGGCTCAATTATGGATGCAGTCAGTTGCTGCCGCAATTCGAAGAGAAAGTGAAGAAGGCACTTTTCCGACTGAAATTAGGAAAATAGTCTGGGACAGTGCCACTGACTTTGAAAGAGTTTTCCAATCCTGGTGGAATTTAGTGAATTTTACCTATGACCCCAGCATTTGTGCCGACCATAAGTAATGCCTCAGTGCATTTGATATTCCCTAGCATCGCATTAGGATTAAATCATGATGGACCCACTTTCTATCCTTCTGAACATAGAGAATGGGCCCGTCAAATTGATGACAAATGGCAAACTGTCAATTTAGAGTCCTGTACCATCTGAGAACAACTAGGGTTTATCTGTGAAGGTAATGCAATTGTAGCTCAAGATATTTGTCTGGACACAGAACAAAATAGCTGTCATTTTGATAGTCATCTTAACGAGACTTCTGAAACAGTCCTTGTATCTACAGGCAATGGGTGTGCCTGCTTCAGAACCGCTTGTGATACTGTGTTTATACAAAGTACAGTAGTAGCTAGTAAAAATCATTCAAATTTTTGTGCTTGCAGCTTTACTAAAATTGCAGGATGTGATTTTTCTTTTGTAGCTCCAGTTACTTCACATGAACTTTTAGAATCCAATCTCACGATGATTCACAAGCTATCGCCTACTCCCATTGGGATGAACCTTACTCTGGTAAAGCAATTATTACTTCATCAAGATCTGATAGAGATCCTAGGAAAAATCAAGGAGAATGGACAGAAAACTCTGGTAACTGTTCATCATCATGTGCAAGAAATACATCGTGTTGTAGAAAGGGTGAAAAGTGATGCCGAGCACAGGTGGTGGGATACCCTTTTCGGGTGGTCGCTTACCGCCACCGGTGTCCTGAACAAATTGTGTCATCCCATTGTTGTTCTTTGGATTTTAGTTATGATTGGTTTTGTTTGATCAGTAATCTTGCTCATTGTGAATTGGAGAATGATGAAACGACTAACAAAATTGACATCTCTAATTAATGCACACCACTTGGCCGACATTCTTTACACTATAGATGTTCCCAGGACTGTAGACACAAGAAGATGAAAAGGTTAGAAGATATGTTTTACATAATTTTCTCTTATGATTTGTTCTAATCACGGTTTTAAATTATTTTTTGTTTCTTGATGATAAAATTGTATTGAGTAATATCGATTATTGTTTAATATAGATTATACTGGTTAATTATTTGATCAATCTATTGTTTAATTGATTCATATTGATTATGATCTCAATAATTTATTGTTTAACTAGTATTGATTTAATTAATACTGATTGTATTTTGCTTATGGATTAATTATAATTTGTTTACTGATATGTTGTGATTGTTTTCGTTTTCCTGTTTCTTCTTTCCCTTTTCCTCTTCTCTTTTCCCTGGGACGTGCTGCCAACACTTGACGAGTCCTGAAGACTCCACGACGACACCATGGAACCCTGCTGATGAAGATCTTTCGAGGGCAATCGTCAGTCACGGGGTGGTGTAAGAGCCCGTCTGAAGCCCCTCATTTTCCATTCTGCCTTCCGATTGCCACAAGAAAGAATCCCTTCCCCCACTGCAGTTCCGGCTTAGAACAGGACACAGCACAGCTGGAACCACTGAACCGTCATGCTGGCTGTTCCCAACAAGGCCTGGTAAGAACTTGGCAAGGACTTGACAAAGACCTGACATGGAGCCAGCACGGGACAGCCTGATGCGCGGCCTGCTTCTCTTCTAATCTCCGTTCTTAAGCCGAATGAACTTTTGGGGTGACTCCCGTGGTCCTTCATTGAAGACCCTTCATCTGCCTCGTTACCACTGTGACAAAGAAAGAATGAGAACCCTCCTCCCAAGGGCTGAGACTGAGACCCCTACTGCGGGGAGGAGGGGAAATTGGTGGTCTGACCACTAATGACATGACCTGTTTCCCTTCAGTAATTTTAATGGACTTATTCTTCATTGGATTCGTCTTGCTTTGGTGGTTTCTGTGGACTCACCTGTTCCCGCGTGGCGATTACAATGGACTTTCATTGTTACACTTGTTCCCCCCTCTTTCCTCT
Source organism: Vidua macroura (assembly GCF_024509145.1). NCBI lineage: Eukaryota > Metazoa > Chordata > Aves > Passeriformes > Viduidae > Vidua > Vidua macroura. Next base: position 4,574,268 of record NC_071579.1, read on the forward strand.
GTGGACTAGAACTGGAGCCCCGAGTCGACCAGAACTTCGGAGACTCCCCCGACACGACAGACGGATCCCCATCGTCCGGACCACTGAGGATCTCGCCTGTGTTGGTAGCTATTCCCATAGCCCTCTCCTCTCTCTCTATCCTTCTATCTCCTTTCTAATCGCCCACTATCGCATTTACTCTTTTGGCCCCTAATAAAGGTGCATTTCTTCTGATTAACTGACAGTCCCTTGTTGTTTGCCTTTGTTGCACTTTTGGGATCGGTGAAAAGAACCATCACGACACCCCGCAAGAAGCGGATCGTGACATTAAAATTGGCGTCACGGACAGGATTTCTGTCTAGACAGAAGGGTTGCAGCTGAAAAGGCACCCACACTGTCTTTGGCAATTCATAAAGGATCCCTTAGTGCAAAAGGCGGGACACTGTTGTTTTGTTGTTGTGTGTATCTGGTCTGGGAAGGAAGGGACAACTTGAAGCAACTAAGCAGAGCCTCCCAGGCAGATTATTGTCCTTTCACCCAGCCAGGGAAGCGAAGGGCGACACAGTGAGGGCTGTGTAGTTTTGTGGAACTTAAGTTTGTAGCTCCCTGTCGTGGTTTTGGTCCCTTCACAAAATGAGTGACAATCTTAGCCTTGAAATGAAAGCTGAATTTTATGCACTACTAGCCAAACACAATGCCAAACCTTCTACGGAAGGAGAAAAATGGGCACAGAGTAATTGGTTGAACTTAGATAATGTTATTGATAGAGTGTGTTCATTACAACATGAAACAAAATTCAAATTGGGCAAAAAGAAAATGATCTTATGCTCAGTTTTGGGAGCTTGTCTTACGGCAGCTATAGAAAATGGCTTCGAGCGAAGAAGTGAGGAACATGCTATAATAGACTCCCTTCAAAATCTAGTTGAAATTTTGCAAAAACAGTTCTATGAAGCAAAAAATGTGATCTATGCATTGCGAGCTGCCTTAACAGAGGAACATGTTAACAAATCACATCGTGCTGATTCCTCTACAGAGCCTGAGGAGAAGGAAACTCCTCACATTAAACGAATCTATCCTCATCAAGAACTTGAAGCAGCAAGTAATTGTGGGGAACATTGCTGCCATCACTTGAGACCCTTGATTAAAACGATCTCAGTGTATAACTATCTCAGTGATGATGATCTCCAACCTCACATCACAACCAAACACATACCACCACAAGTAAACACTGCCACCGAGCTAGCTAAGCTTAAAAGGGAATACGGACACCCTCCACATGAATCAGAAACAGAATATGTTTTCCGGGTGTCCCTCACTGGTGGTGATCAAATCCAATTAACTGAACAGGAAGCCAGTGGGTACTGGGGACATGGTGTCTTCTTAACAACAGGAGAGAAAGGTGACACATGGTCCCTGACACAGCGTGCAGCTTTTTGGGCCGGGGGAACAAGCCCCTTGGAAAGGGGAGATCCCATAGCTAGAATTAGTACCCCCGACCAGCTCTTGGAAAATGTGCACAAAGCTGCTTGCCTGCAAATGACTCACAAAAAGAAATGAATTCCTGGCTTTGAATCCCTGATGCAATTACCTGTGAAGCCCGAAATAATGACCCCTTGAATTTGTGGGCTTCCAGAATCACTCAAACCTACAGCAATTCTCCTTCCAAAAACGATAGCAGCTGCATCTCCTGTAGAAAGACCAGATAGATTTCCTAGTAACCAGAACGACCCATTTGTTCCCCTTTATGACTTGTTGAGGAAAGGGGTGAAATGGGATTGGAGTCTTTCTCAGGAGTCAGCATTGCAATTGCTGATTTTTGAAGCAACAGCTCATCAAGCACTGGGCCCTATCCATCCTACAGATCCTTTCCAGGTGGAATGGGCATTTGCCTCCTCAGGGCTGTCAGTACACATATGGCAGCGGGGTCCTGAGGCTCCGACAAGACCTGTTGGTTTTGATTCCCGTGGTTCCAAAGATGCTGAGAAAAGATACACTACCTGGGAAAAAGGATTGTTTATGGTTAGCTTAGCTTTCCTAGAAGTAGAAAAAATTGCACGAAAACAACCAATTGTATTGAGAGGCCCCTTCAAGGTTATCAAGACAGTCACTAGTGGGACCCCCCCTCCTGACGGGGTGGCCGAGAGGGCCTCAGTTAGAAAATGGTATGCTCAGGTTGAACATTACTGCAACTTTTTCTCAAGGACAGAAGGAACTTTAGCAGTCCAAGAAACGGAGAGCTTGGACAAACTTGCCTCTGTAATCAAAGTAAGCCCTCCTTTCTGCCCCGAACAATCAGCAAACTCTTGGTTTACTGATGCTTCTGCTAAAGGGGAAGGAAAAGTATGGAGATATAGGGCAGAAGCCCTCCACTTTTCCTCTGGTGAGCAAATGATTACAGAGGGAGAAGGTAGTGTACACGTTGGGGAGCTGATAGCTGTCTGGAGTGTTTTTCAACGAGAAGCACAGAATTCCTCTTTGGTCTGCATCTACACTGACTCCTATGCTCTGTACCAAATGATCCTAATAATCCAGCTCATGACCCTGGCCAACCTGTTCTGGTGGACCTCTCTTACTATAGGACTAGTAGCACTTGTGCTAAAACCCCCTCTGAAGAAATATGCATGGGAAGCCTCTGGTGCTCTAGGCAAAGAGCATTGGACAAATAGATGCTGGATAATTCCATCATTCTAACTTTTCTGCCTCTCGGCAGCAGAATTCTGTTGTGTTTACTTTTTCAGAAGAACTCCGAGGGACATGAAGACCACCTAATCCATGATCAAACTGGTAATATTTTTCTGCATCCTACCACAACCCCATGGCCAGAAAGCAGCTGAGTGGCCGTGGTCTGAACTAATTGTGGTAGCATGCAGAAAAAGTGAAAGGATCTCTTTCAGGACAAAAAGGTTGTTACACACCCAAGCATACAGGATTGTTGGCGCAATTTCACATGAACACAAACTGCAGAAGTAGTTTGGTTTTGATCCAAAAATACTGAAGCACTTTTTTTGTTTGTTTGTTTGTTTTGTTTTTGTTTTTGTTTTTGTTTTTTAAGTTGAAAGTATTGATTCAAATACTGGAGTAGGACTTGATGTTAATGTTGTGACACCTACCACCCAACCACTGGTTACACTTAGCCCGAAAATTTTTGAAATTGGACCATATAGAATCAGGAAAACTGGCCAACAACAGATATTGTTTAATCTGTTATGGTCTCTTAAACAAGTCAAATTGCTGATGCAAAACAATATCTGAGAAATACAACCAGCTTGTTCACCCTTTTTGCAGACCTCTTTTCAGGCTTGGACAACCTGGCTGCGACAGTGGAAGCCTCCTAAAAACCGGCTGCCAAGAGACATAACTGGTCTTGTGGGAACAGGATTGGGAATCCTAAATAGTATTGATTCAGAAGTATAAATGAATAAATTGGCTTCCACGACTAAAGATTTAAGCAAAATACAACAACCACTGCAATCGTCCTTATCGGCCTTGGGAACACATCAGTGGTTGCTATCAAACATTCTAGCAAATTGGGAAAAGGTAAATAGGAAAGACCACAAATTGATAATTGATGGACTTAATGCCACGCAAAGCAATGTTTCCTTAGCTCTTAGCTGCATCCAGGCTCAATTATGGATGCAGTCAGTTGCTGCCGCAATTCGAAGAGAAAGTGAAGAAGGCACTTTTCCGACTGAAATTAGGAAAATAGTCTGGGACAGTGCCACTGACTTTGAAAGAGTTTTCCAATCCTGGTGGAATTTAGTGAATTTTACCTATGACCCCAGCATTTGTGCCGACCATAAGTAATGCCTCAGTGCATTTGATATTCCCTAGCATCGCATTAGGATTAAATCATGATGGACCCACTTTCTATCCTTCTGAACATAGAGAATGGGCCCGTCAAATTGATGACAAATGGCAAACTGTCAATTTAGAGTCCTGTACCATCTGAGAACAACTAGGGTTTATCTGTGAAGGTAATGCAATTGTAGCTCAAGATATTTGTCTGGACACAGAACAAAATAGCTGTCATTTTGATAGTCATCTTAACGAGACTTCTGAAACAGTCCTTGTATCTACAGGCAATGGGTGTGCCTGCTTCAGAACCGCTTGTGATACTGTGTTTATACAAAGTACAGTAGTAGCTAGTAAAAATCATTCAAATTTTTGTGCTTGCAGCTTTACTAAAATTGCAGGATGTGATTTTTCTTTTGTAGCTCCAGTTACTTCACATGAACTTTTAGAATCCAATCTCACGATGATTCACAAGCTATCGCCTACTCCCATTGGGATGAACCTTACTCTGGTAAAGCAATTATTACTTCATCAAGATCTGATAGAGATCCTAGGAAAAATCAAGGAGAATGGACAGAAAACTCTGGTAACTGTTCATCATCATGTGCAAGAAATACATCGTGTTGTAGAAAGGGTGAAAAGTGATGCCGAGCACAGGTGGTGGGATACCCTTTTCGGGTGGTCGCTTACCGCCACCGGTGTCCTGAACAAATTGTGTCATCCCATTGTTGTTCTTTGGATTTTAGTTATGATTGGTTTTGTTTGATCAGTAATCTTGCTCATTGTGAATTGGAGAATGATGAAACGACTAACAAAATTGACATCTCTAATTAATGCACACCACTTGGCCGACATTCTTTACACTATAGATGTTCCCAGGACTGTAGACACAAGAAGATGAAAAGGTTAGAAGATATGTTTTACATAATTTTCTCTTATGATTTGTTCTAATCACGGTTTTAAATTATTTTTTGTTTCTTGATGATAAAATTGTATTGAGTAATATCGATTATTGTTTAATATAGATTATACTGGTTAATTATTTGATCAATCTATTGTTTAATTGATTCATATTGATTATGATCTCAATAATTTATTGTTTAACTAGTATTGATTTAATTAATACTGATTGTATTTTGCTTATGGATTAATTATAATTTGTTTACTGATATGTTGTGATTGTTTTCGTTTTCCTGTTTCTTCTTTCCCTTTTCCTCTTCTCTTTTCCCTGGGACGTGCTGCCAACACTTGACGAGTCCTGAAGACTCCACGACGACACCATGGAACCCTGCTGATGAAGATCTTTCGAGGGCAATCGTCAGTCACGGGGTGGTGTAAGAGCCCGTCTGAAGCCCCTCATTTTCCATTCTGCCTTCCGATTGCCACAAGAAAGAATCCCTTCCCCCACTGCAGTTCCGGCTTAGAACAGGACACAGCACAGCTGGAACCACTGAACCGTCATGCTGGCTGTTCCCAACAAGGCCTGGTAAGAACTTGGCAAGGACTTGACAAAGACCTGACATGGAGCCAGCACGGGACAGCCTGATGCGCGGCCTGCTTCTCTTCTAATCTCCGTTCTTAAGCCGAATGAACTTTTGGGGTGACTCCCGTGGTCCTTCATTGAAGACCCTTCATCTGCCTCGTTACCACTGTGACAAAGAAAGAATGAGAACCCTCCTCCCAAGGGCTGAGACTGAGACCCCTACTGCGGGGAGGAGGGGAAATTGGTGGTCTGACCACTAATGACATGACCTGTTTCCCTTCAGTAATTTTAATGGACTTATTCTTCATTGGATTCGTCTTGCTTTGGTGGTTTCTGTGGACTCACCTGTTCCCGCGTGGCGATTACAATGGACTTTCATTGTTACACTTGTTCCCCCCTCTTTCCTCTGTGGACTAGAACTGGAGCCCCGAGTCGACCAGAACTTCGGAGACTCCCCCGACACGACAGACGGATCCCCATCGTCCGGAGCACTGAGGATCTCGCCTGTGTTGGTAGCTATTCCCATAGCCCTCTCCTCTCTCTCTATCCTTCTATCTCCTTTCTAATCGCCCACTATCGCATTTACTCTTTTGGCCCCTAATAAAGGTGCATTTCTTCTGATTAACTGACAGTCCCTTGTTGTTTGCCTTTGTTGCACTTTTGGGATCGGTGAAAAGAACCATCACGACACCCCGCAAGAAGCGGATCGTGACATTAAAATTGGCGTCACGGACAGGATTTCTGTCTAGACAGAAGGGTTGCAGCTGAAAAGGCACCCACACTGTCTTTGGCAATTCATAAAGGATCCCTTAGTGCAAAAGGCGGGACACTGTTGTTTTGTTGTTGTGTGTATCTGGTCTGGGAAGGAAGGGACAACTTGAAGCAACTAAGCAGAGCCTCCCAGGCAGATTATTGTCCTTTCACCCAGCCAGGGAAGCGAAGGGCGACACAGTGAGGGCTGTGTAGTTTTGTGGAACTTAAGTTTGTAGCTCCCTGTCGTGGTTTTGGTCCCTTCACAAAATGAGTGACAATCTTAGCCTTGAAATGAAAGCTGAATTTTATGCACTACTAGCCAAACACAATGCCAAACCTTCTACGGAAGGAGAAAAATGGGCACAGAGTAATTGGTTGAACTTAGAAAATGTTATTGATAGAGTGTGTTCATTACAACATGAAACAAAATTCAAATTGGGCAAAAAGAAAATGATCTTATGCTCAGTTTTGGGAGCTTGTCTTACGGCAGCTATAGAAAATGGCTTCGAGCGAAGAAGTGAGGAACATGCTATAATAGACTCCCTTCAAAATCTAGTTGAAATTTTGCAAAAACAGTTCTATGAAGCAAAAAATGTGATCTATGCATTGCGAGCTGCCTTAACAGAGGAACATGTTAACAAATCACATCGTGCTGATTCCTCTACAGAGCCTGAGGAGAAGGAAACTCCTCACATTAAACGAATCTATCCTCATCAAGAACTTGAAGCAGCAAGTAATTGTGGGGAACATTGCTGCCATCACTTGAGACCCTTGATTAAAACTATCTCAGTGTATAACTATCTCAGTGATGATGATCTCCAACCTCACATCACAACCAAACACATACCACCACAAGTAAACACTGCCACCGAGCTAGCTAAGCTTAAAAGGGAATACGGACACCCTCCACATGAATCAGAAACAGAATATGTTTTCCGGGTGTCCCTCACTGGTGGTGATCAAATCCAATTAACTGAACAGGAAGCCAGTGGGTACTGGGGACATGGTGTCTTCTTAACAACAGGAGAGAAAGGTGACACATGGTCCCTGACACAGCGTGCAGCTTTTTGGGCCGGGGGAACAAGCCCCTTGGAAAGGGGAGATCCCATAGCTAGAATTAGTACCCCCGACCAGCTCTTGGAAAATGTGCACAAAGCTGCTTGCCTGCAAATGACTCACAAAAAGAAATGAATTCCTGGCTTTGAATCCCTGATGCAATTACCTGTGAAGCCCGAAATAATGACCCCTTGAATTTGTGGGCTTCCAGAATCACTCAAACCTACAGCAATTCTCCTTCCAAAAACGATAGCAGCTGCATCTCCTGTAGAAAGACCAGATAGATTTCCTAGTAACCAGAACGACCCATTTGTTCCCCTTTATGACTTGTTGAGGAAAGGGGTGAAATGGGATTGGAGTCTTTCTCAGGAGTCAGCATTGCAATTGCTGATTTTTGAAGCAACAGCTCATCAAGCACTGGGCCCTATCCATCCTACAGATCCTTTCCAGGTGGAATGGGCATTTGCCTCCTCAGGGCTGTCAGTACACATATGGCAGCGGGGTCCTGAGGCTCCGACAAGACCTGTTGGTTTTGATTCCCGTGGTTCCAAAGATGCTGAGAAAAGATACACTACCTGGGAAAAAGGATTGTTTATGGTTAGCTTAGCTTTCCTAGAAGTAGAAAAAATTGCACGAAAACAACCAATTGTATTGAGAGGCCCCTTCAAGGTTATCAAGACAGTCACTAGTGGGACCCCCCCTCCTGACGGGGTGGCCGAGAGGGCCTCAGTTAGAAAATGGTATGCTCAGGTTGAACATTACTGCAACTTTTTCTCAAGGACAGAAGGAACTTTAGCAGTCCAAGAAACAGAGAGCTTGGACAAACTTGCCTCTGTAATCAAAGTAAGCCCTCCTTTCTGCCCCGAACAATCAGCAAACTCTTGGTTTACTGATGCTTCTGCTAAAGGGGAAGGAAAAGTATGGAGATATAGGGCAGAAGCCCTCCACTTTTCCTCTGGTGAGCAAATGATTACAGAGGGAGAAGGTAGTGTACACGTTGGGGAGCTGATAGCTGTCTGGAGTGTTTTTCAACGAGAAGCACAGAATTCCTCTTTGGTCTGCATCTACACTGACTCCTATGCTCTGTACCAAATGATCCTAATAATCCAGCTCATGACCCTGGCCAACCTGTTCTGGTGGACCTCTCTTACTATAGGACTAGTAGCACTTGTGCTAAAACCCCCTCTGAAGAAATATGCATGGGAAGCCTCTGGTGCTCTAGGCAAAGAGCATTGGACAAATAGATGCTGGATAATTCCATCATTCTAACTTTTCTGCCTCTCGGCAGCAGAATTCTGTTGTGTTTACTTTTTCAGAAGAACTCCGAGGGACATGAAGACCACCTAATCCATGATCAAACTGGTAATATTTTTCTGCATCCTACCACAACCCCATGGCCAGAAAGCAGCTGAGTGGCCGTGGTCTGAACTAATTGTGGTAGCATGCAGAAAAAGTGAAAGGATCTCTTTCAGGACAAAAAGGTTGTTACACACCCAAGCATACAGGATTGTTGGCGCAATTTCACATGAACACAAACTGCAGAAGTAGTTTGGTTTTGATCCAAAAATACTGAAGCACTTTTTTTGTTTGTTTGTTTGTTTTGTTTTTGTTTTTGTTTTTGTTTTTTAAGTTGAAAGTATTGATTCAAATACTGGAGTAGGACTTGATGTTAATGTTGTGACACCTACCACCCAACCACTGGTTACACTTAGCCCGAAAATTTTTGAAATTGGACCATATAGAATCAGGAAAACTGGCCAACAACAGATATTGTTTAATCTGTTATGGTCTCTTAAACAAGTCAAATTGCTGATGCAAAACAATATCTGAGAAATACAACCAGCTTGTTCACCCTTTTTGCAGACCTCTTTTCAGGCTTGGACAACCTGGCTGCGACAGTGGAAGCCTCCTAAAAACCGGCTGCCAAGAGACATAACTGGTCTTGTGGGAACAGGATTGGGAATCCTAAATAGTATTGATTCAGAAGTATAAATGAATAAATTGGCTTCCACGACTAAAGATTTAAGCAAAATACAACAACCACTGCAATCGTCCTTATCGGCCTTGGGAACACATCAGTGGTTGCTATCAAACATTCTAGCAAATTGGGAAAAGGTAAATAGGAAAGACCACAAATTGATAATTGATGGACTTAATGCCACGCAAAGCAATGTTTCCTTAGCTCTTAGCTGCATCCAGGCTCAATTATGGATGCAGTCAGTTGCTGCCGCAATTCGAAGAGAAAGTGAAGAAGGCACTTTTCCGACTGAAATTAGGAAAATAGTCTGGGACAGTGCCACTGACTTTGAAAGAGTTTTCCAATCCTGGTGGAATTTAGTGAATTTTACCTATGACCCCAGCATTTGTGCCGACCATAAGTAATGCCTCAGTGCATTTGATATTCCCTAGCATCGCATTAGGATTAAATCATGATGGACCCACTTTCTATCCTTCTGAACACAGAGAATGGGCCCGTCAAATTGATGACAAATGGCAAACTGTCAATTTAGAGTCCTGTACCATCTGAGAACAACTAGGGTTTATCTGTGAAGGTAATGCAATTGTAGCTCAAGATATTTGTCTGGACACAGAACAAAATAGCTGTCATTTTGATAGTCATCTTAACGAGACTTCTGAAACAGTCCTTGTATCTACAGGCAATGGGTGTGCCTGCTTCAGAACCGCTTGTGATACTGTGTTTATACAAAGTACAGTAGTAGCTAGTAAAAATCATTCAAATTTTTGTGCTTGCAGCTTTACTAAAATTGCAGGATGTGATTTTTCTTTTGTAGCTCCAGTTACTTCACATGAACTTTTAGAATCCAATCTCACGATGATTCACAAGCTATCGCCTACTCCCATTGGGATGAACCTTACTCTGGTAAAGCAATTATTACTTCATCAAGATCTGATAGAGATCCTAGGAAAAATCAAGGAGAATGGACAGAAAACTCTGGTAACTGTTCATCATCATGTGCAAGAAATACATCGTGTTGTAGAAAGGGTGAAAAGTGATGCCGAGCACAGGTGGTGGGATACCCTTTTCGGGTGGTCGCTTACCGCCACCGGTGTCCTGAACAAATTGTGTCATCCCATTGTTGTTCTTTGGATTTTAGTTATGATTGGTTTTGTTTGATCAGTAATCTTGCTCATTGTGAATTGGAGAATGATGAAACGACTAACAAAATTGACATCTCTAATTAATGCACACCACTTGGCCGACATTCTTTACACTATAGATGTTCCCAGGACTGTAGACACAAGAAGATGAAAAGGTTAGAAGATATGTTTTACATAATTTTCTCTTATGATTTGTTCTAATCACGGTTTTAAATTATTTTTTGTTTCTTGATGATAAAATTGTATTGAGTAATATCGATTATTGTTTAATATAGATTATACTGGTTAATTATTTGATCAATCTATTGTTTAATTGATTCATATTGATTATGATCTCAATAATTTATTGTTTAACTAGTATTGATTTAATTAATACTGATTGTATTTTGCTTATGGATTAATTATAATTTGTTTACTGATATGTTGTGATTGTTTTCGTTTTCCTGTTTCTTCTTTCCCTTTTCCTCTTCTCTTTTCCCTGGGACGTGCTGCCAACACTTGACGAGTCCTGAAGACTCCACGACGACACCATGGAACCCTGCTGATGAAGATCTTTCGAGGGCAATCGTCAGTCACGGGGTGGTGTAAGAGCCCGTCTGAAGCCCCTCATTTTCCATTCTGCCTTCCGATTGCCACAAGAAAGAATCCCTTCCCCCACTGCAGTTCCGGCTTAGAACAGGACACAGCACAGCTGGAACCACTGAACCGTCATGCTGGCTGTTCCCAACAAGGCCTGGTAAGAACTTGGCAAGGACTTGACAAAGACCTGACATGGAGCCAGCACGGGACAGCCTGATGCGCGGCCTGCTTCTCTTCTAATCTCCGTTCTTAAGCCGAATGAACTTTTGGGGTGACTCCCGTGGTCCTTCATTGAAGACCCTTCATCTGCCTCGTTACCACTGTGACAAAGAAAGAATGAGAACCCTCCTCCCAAGGGCTGAGACTGAGACCCCTACTGCGGGGAGGAGGGGAAATTGGTGGTCTGACCACTAATGACATGACCTGTTTCCCTTCAGTAATTTTAATGGACTTATTCTTCATTGGATTCGTCTTGCTTTGGTGGTTTCTGTGGACTCACCTGTTCCCGCGTGGCGATTACAATGGACTTTCATTGTTACACTTGTTCCCCCCTCTTTCCTCTGTGGACTAGAACTGGAGCCCCGAGTCGACCAGAACTTCGGAGACTCCCCCGACACGACAGACGGATCCCCATCGTCCGGAGCACTGAGGATCTCGCCTGTGTTGGTAGCTATTCCCATAGCCCTCTCCTCTCTCTCTATCCTTCTATCTCCTTTCTAATCGCCCACTATCGCATTTACTCTTTTGGCCCCTAATAAAGGTGCATTTCTTCTGATTAACTGACAGTCCCTTGTTGTTTGCCTTTGTTGCACTTTTGGGATCGGTGAAAAGAACCATCACGACACCCCGCAAGAAGCGGATCGTGACATTAAAATTGGCGTCACGGACAGGATTTCTGTCTAGACAGAAGGGTTGCAGCTGAAAAGGCACCCACACTGTCTTTGGCAATTCATAAAGGATCCCTTAGTGCAAAAGGCGGGACACTGTTGTTTTGTTGTTGTGTGTATCTGGTCTGGGAAGGAAGGGACAACTTGAAGCAACTAAGCAGAGCCTCCCAGGCAGATTATTGTCCTTTCACCCAGCCAGGGAAGCGAAGGGCGACACAGTGAGGGCTGTGTAGTTTTGTGGAACTTAAGTTTGTAGCTCCCTGTCGTGGTTTTGGTCCCTTCACAAAATGAGTGACAATCTTAGCCTTGAAATGAAAGCTGAATTTTATGCACTACTAGCCAAACACAATGCCAAACCTTCTACGGAAGGAGAAAAATGGGCACAGAGTAATTGGTTGAACTTAGAAAATGTTATTGATAGAGTGTGTTCATTACAACATGAAACAAAATTCAAATTGGGCAAAAAGAAAATGATCTTATGCTCAGTTTTGGGAGCTTGTCTTACGGCAGCTATAGAAAATGGCTTCGAGCGAAGAAGTGAGGAACATGCTATAATAGACTCCCTTCAAAATCTAGTTGAAATTTTGCAAAAACAGTTCTATGAAGCAAAAAATGTGATCTATGCATTGCGAGCTGCCTTAACAGAGGAACATGTTAACAAATCACATCGTGCTGATTCCTCTACAGAGCCTGAGGAGAAGGAAACTCCTCACATTAAACGAATCTATCCTCATCAAGAACTTGAAGCAGCAAGTAATTGTGGGGAACATTGCTGCCATCACTTGAGACCCTTGATTAAAACTATCTCAGTGTATAACTATCTCAGTGATGATGATCTCCAACCTCACATCACAACCAAACACATACCACCACAAGTAAACACTGCCACCGAGCTAGCTAAGCTTAAAAGGGAATACGGACACCCTCCACATGAATCAGAAACAGAATATGTTTTCCGGGTGTCCCTCACTGGTGGTGATCAAATCCAATTAACTGAACAGGAAGCCAGTGGGTACTGGGGACATGGTGTCTTCTTAACAACAGGAGAGAAAGGTGACACATGGTCCCTGACACAGCGTGCAGCTTTTTGGGCCGGGGGAACAAGCCCCTTGGAAAGGGGAGATCCCATAGCTAGAATTAGTACCCCCGACCAGCTCTTGGAAAATGTGCACAAAGCTGCTTGCCTGCAAATGACTCACAAAAAGAAATGAATTCCTGGCTTTGAATCCCTGATGCAATTACCTGTGAAGCCCGAAATAATGACCCCTTGAATTTGTGGGCTTCCAGAATCACTCAAACCTACAGCAATTCTCCTTCCAAAAACGATAGCAGCTGCATCTCCTGTAGAAAGACCAGATAGATTTCCTAGTAACCAGAACGACCCATTTGTTCCCCTTTATGACTTGTTGAGGAAAGGGGTGAAATGGGATTGGAGTCTTTCTCAGGAGTCAGCATTGCAATTGCTGATTTTTGAAGCAACAGCTCATCAAGCACTGGGCCCTATCCATCCTACAGATCCTTTCCAGGTGGAATGGGCATTTGCCTCCTCAGGGCTGTCAGTACACATATGGCAGCGGGGTCCTGAGGCTCCGACAAGACCTGTTGGTTTTGATTCCCGTGGTTCCAAAGATGCTGAGAAAAGATACACTACCTGGGAAAAAGGATTGTTTATGGTTAGCTTAGCTTTCCTAGAAGTAGAAAAAATTGCACGAAAACAACCAATTGTATTGAGAGGCCCCTTCAAGGTTATCAAGACAGTCACTAGTGGGACCCCCCCTCCTGACGGGGTGGCCGAGAGGGCCTCAGTTAGAAAATGGTATGCTCAGGTTGAACATTACTGCAACTTTTTCTCAAGGACAGAAGGAACTTTAGCAGTCCAAGAAACGGAGAGCTTGGACAAACTTGCCTCTGTAATCAAAGTAAGCCCTCCTTTCTGCCCCGAACAATCAGCAAACTCTTGGTTTACTGATGCTTCTGCTAAAGGGGAAGGAAAAGTATGGAGATATAGGGCAGAAGCCCTCCACTTTTCCTCTGGTGAGCAAATGATTACAGAGGGAGAAGGTAGTGTACACGTTGGGGAGCTGATAGCTGTCTGGAGTGTTTTTCAACGAGAAGCACAGAATTCCTCTTTGGTCTGCATCTACACTGACTCCTATGCTCTGTACCAAATGATCCTAATAATCCAGCTCATGACCCTGGCCAACCTGTTCTGGTGGACCTCTCTTACTATAGGACTAGTAGCACTTGTGCTAAAACCCCCTCTGAAGAAATATGCATGGGAAGCCTCTGGTGCTCTAGGCAAAGAGCATTGGACAAATAGATGCTGGATAATTCCATCATTCTAACTTTTCTGCCTCTCGGCAGCAGAATTCTGTTGTGTTTACTTTTTCAGAAGAACTCCGAGGGACATGAAGACCACCTAATCCATGATCAAACTGGTAATATTTTTCTGCATCCTACCACAACCCCATGGCCAGAAAGCAGCTGAGTGGCCGTGGTCTGAACTAATTGTGGTAGCATGCAGAAAAAGTGAAAGGATCTCTTTCAGGACAAAAAGGTTGTTACACACCCAAGCATACAGGATTGTTGGCGCAATTTCACATGAACACAAACTGTAGAAGTAGTTTGGTTTTGATCCAAAAATACTGAAGCACTTTTTTTGTTTGTTTGTTTGTTTTGTTTTTGTTTTTGTTTTTGTTTTTTAAGTTGAAAGTATTGATTCAAATACTGGAGTAGGACTTGATGTTAATGTTGTGACACCTACCACCCAACCACTGGTTACACTTAGCCCGAAAATTTTTGAAATTGGACCATATAGAATCAGGAAAACTGGCCAACAACAGATATTGTTTAATCTGTTATGGTCTCTTAAACAAGTCAAATTGCTGATGCAAAACAATATCTGAGAAATACAACCAGCTTGTTCACCCTTTTTGCAGACCTCTTTTCAGGCTTGGACAACCTGGCTGCGACAGTGGAAGCCTCCTAAAAACCGGCTGCCAAGAGACATAACTGGTCTTGTGGGAACAGGATTGGGAATCCTAAATAGTATTGATTCAGAAGTATAAATGAATAAATTGGCTTCCACGACTAAAGATTTAAGCAAAATACAACAACCACTGCAATCGTCCTTATCGGCCTGGGGAACACATCAGTGGTTGCTATCAAACATTCTAGCAAATTGGGAAAAGGTAAATAGGAAAGACCACAAATTGATAATTGATGGACTTAATGCCACGCAAAGCAATGTTTCCTTAGCTCTTAGCTGCATCCAGGCTCAATTATGGATGCAGTCAGTTGCTGCCGCAATTCGAAGAGAAAGTGAAGAAGGCACTTTTCCGACTGAAATTAGGAAAATAGTCTGGGACAGTGCCACTGACTTTGAAAGAGTTTTCCAATCCTGGTGGAATTTAGTGAATTTTACCTATGACCCCAGCATTTGTGCCGACCATAAGTAATGCCTCAGTGCATTTGATATTCCCTAGCATCGCATTAGGATTAAATCATGATGGACCCACTTTCTATCCTTCTGAACACAGAGAATGGGCCCGTCAAATTGATGACAAATGGCAAACTGTCAATTTAGAGTCCTGTACCATCTGAGAACAACTAGGGTTTATCTGTGAAGGTAATGCAATTGTAGCTCAAGATATTTGTCTGGACACAGAACAAAATAGCTGTCATTTTGATAGTCATCTTAACGAGACTTCTGAAACAGTCCTTGTATCTACAGGCAATGGGTGTGCCTGCTTCAGAACCGCTTGTGATACTGTGTTTATACAAAGTACAGTAGTAGCTAGTAAAAATCATTCAAATTTTTGTGCTTGCAGCTTTACTAAAATTGCAGGATGTGATTTTTCTTTTGTAGCTCCAGTTACTTCACATGAACTTTTAGAATCCAATCTCACGATGATTCACAAGCTATCGCCTACTCCCATTGGGATGAACCTTACTCTGGTAAAGCAATTATTACTTCATCAAGATCTGATAGAGATCCTAGGAAAAATCAAGGAGAATGGACAGAAAACTCTGGTAACTGTTCATCATCATGTGCAAGAAATACATCGTGTTGTAGAAAGGGTGAAAAGTGATGCCGAGCACAGGTGGTGGGATACCCTTTTCGGGTGGTCGCTTACCGCCACCGGTGTCCTGAAGAAATTGTGTCATCCCATTGTTGTTCTTTGGATTTTAGTTATGATTGGTTTTGTTTGATCAGTAATCTTGCTCATTGTGAATTGGAGAATGATGAAACGACTAACAAAATTGACATCTCTAATTAATGCACACCACTTGGCCGACATTCTTTACACTATAGATGTTCCCAGGACTGTAGACACAAGAAGATGAAAAGGTTAGAAGATATGTTTTACATAATTTTCTCTTATGATTTGTTCTAATCACGGTTTTAAATTATTTTTTGTTTCTTGATGATAAAATTGTATTGAGTAATATCGATTATTGTTTAATATAGATTATACTGGTTAATTATTTGATCAATCTATTGTTTAATTGATTCATATTGATTATGATCTCAATAATTTATTGTTTAACTAGTATTGATTTAATTAATACTGATTGTATTTTGCTTATGGATTAATTATAATTTGTTTACTGATATGTTGTGATTGTTTTCGTTTTCCTGTTTCTTCTTTCCCTTTTCCTCTTCTCTTTTCCCTGGGACGTGCTGCCAACACTTGACGAGTCCTGAAGACTCCACGACGACACCATGGAACCCTGCTGATGAAGATCTTTCGAGGGCAATCGTCAGTCACGGGGTGGTGTAAGAGCCCGTCTGAAGCCCCTCATTTTCCATTCTGCCTTCCGATTGCCACAAGAAAGAATCCCTTCCCCCACTGCAGTTCCGGCTTAGAACAGGACACAGCACAGCTGGAACCACTGAACCGTCATGCTGGCTGTTCCCAACAAGGCCTGGTAAGAACTTGGCAAGGACTTGACAAAGACCTGACATGGAGCCAGCACGGGACAGCCTGATGCACGGCCTGCTTCTCTTCTAATCTCCGTTCTTAAGCCGAATGAACTTTTGGGGTGACTCCCGTGGTCCTTCATTGAAGACCCTTCATCTGCCTCGTTACCACTGTGACAAAGAAAGAATGAGAACCCTCCTCCCAAGGGCTGAGACTGAGACCCCTACTGCGGGGAGGAGGGGAAATTGGTGGTCTGACCACTAATGACATGACCTGTTTCCCTTCAGTAATTTTAATGGACTTATTCTTCATTGGATTCGTCTTGCTTTGGTGGTTTCTGTGGACTCACCTGTTCCCGCGTGGCGATTACAATGGACTTTCATTGTTACACTTGTTCCCCCCTCTTTCCTCTGTGGACTAGAACTGGAGCCCCGAGTCGACCAGAACTTCGGAGACTCCCCCGACACGACAGACGGATCCCCATCGTCCGGAGCACTGAGGATCTCGCCTGTGTTGGTAGCTATTCCCATAGCCCTCTCCTCTCTCTCTATCCTTCTATCTCCTTTCTAATCGCCCACTATCGCATTTACTCTTTTGGCCCCTAATAAAGGTGCATTTCTTCTGATTAACTGACAGTCCCTTGTTGTTTGCCTTTGTTGCACTTTTGGGATCGGTGAAAAGAACCATCACGACACCCCGCAAGAAGCGGATCGTGACATTAAAATTGGCGTCACGGACAGGATTTCTGTCTAGACAGAAGGGTTGCAGCTGAAAAGGCACCCACACTGTCTTTGGCAATTCATAAAGGATCCCTTAGTGCAAAAGGCGGGACACTGTTGTTTTGTTGTTGTGTGTATCTGGTCTGGGAAGGAAGGGACAACTTGAAGCAACTAAGCAGAGCCTCCCAGGCAGATTATTGTCCTTTCACCCAGCCAGGGAAGCGAAGGGCGACACAGTGAGGGCTGTGTAGTTTTGTGGAACTTAAGTTTGTAGCTCCCTGTCGTGGTTTTGGTCCCTTCACAAAATGAGTGACAATCTTAGCCTTGAAATGAAAGCTGAATTTTATGCACTACTAGCCAAACACAATGCCAAACCTTCTACGGAAGGAGAAAAATGGGCACAGAGTAATTGGTTGAACTTAGAAAATGTTATTGATAGAGTGTGTTCATTACAACATGAAACAAAATTCAAATTGGGCAAAAAGAAAATGATCTTATGCTCAGTTTTGGGAGCTTGTCTTACGGCAGCTATAGAAAATGGCTTCGAGCGAAGAAGTGAGGAACATGCTATAATAGACTCCCTTCAA
Source organism: Vidua macroura (assembly GCF_024509145.1). Taxonomy (NCBI): domain Eukaryota; kingdom Metazoa; phylum Chordata; class Aves; order Passeriformes; family Viduidae; genus Vidua; species Vidua macroura. The sequence goes on from NC_071579.1 coordinate 4,592,148, forward strand.
AATCTAGTTGAAATTTTGCAAAAACAGTTCTATGAAGCAAAAAATGTGATCTATGCATTGCGAGCTGCCTTAACAGAGGAACATGTTAACAAATCACATCGTGCTGATTCCTCTACAGAGCCTGAGGAGAAGGAAACTCCTCACATTAAACGAATCTATCCTCATCAAGAACTTGAAGCAGCAAGTAATTGTGGGGAACATTGCTGCCATCACTTGAGACCCTTGATTAAAACGATCTCAGTGTATAACTATCTCAGTGATGATGATCTCCAACCTCACATCACAACCAAACACATACCACCACAAGTAAACACTGCCACCGAGCTAGCTAAGCTTAAAAGGGAATACGGACACCCTCCACATGAATCAGAAACAGAATATGTTTTCCGGGTGTCCCTCACTGGTGGTGATCAAATCCAATTAACTGAACAGGAAGCCAGTGGGTACTGGGGACATGGTGTCTTCTTAACAACAGGAGAGAAAGGTGACACATGGTCCCTGACACAGCGTGCAGCTTTTTGGGCCGGGGGAACAAGCCCCTTGGAAAGGGGAGATCCCATAGCTAGAATTAGTACCCCCGACCAGCTCTTGGAAAATGTGCACAAAGCTGCTTGCCTGCAAATGACTCACAAAAAGAAATGAATTCCTGGCTTTGAATCCCTGATGCAATTACCTGTGAAGCCCGAAATAATGACCCCTTGAATTTGTGGGCTTCCAGAATCACTCAAACCTACAGCAATTCTCCTTCCAAAAACGATAGCAGCTGCATCTCCTGTAGAAAGACCAGATAGATTTCCTAGTAACCAGAACGACCCATTTGTTCCCCTTTATGACTTGTTGAGGAAAGGGGTGAAATGGGATTGGAGTCTTTCTCAGGAGTCAGCATTGCAATTGCTGATTTTTGAAGCAACAGCTCATCAAGCACTGGGCCCTATCCATCCTACAGATCCTTTCCAGGTGGAATGGGCATTTGCCTCCTCAGGGCTGTCAGTACACATATGGCAGCGGGGTCCTGAGGCTCCGACAAGACCTGTTGGTTTTGATTCCCGTGGTTCCAAAGATGCTGAGAAAAGATACACTACCTGGGAAAAAGGATTGTTTATGGTTAGCTTAGCTTTCCTAGAAGTAGAAAAAATTGCACGAAAACAACCAATTGTATTGAGAGGCCCCTTCAAGGTTATCAAGACAGTCACTAGTGGGACCCCCCCTCCTGACGGGGTGGCCGAGAGGGCCTCAGTTAGAAAATGGTATGCTCAGGTTGAACATTACTGCAACTTTTTCTCAAGGACAGCAGGAACTTTAGCAGTCCAAGAAACGGAGAGCTTGGACAAACTTGCCTCTGTAATCAAAGTAAGCCCTCCTTTCTGCCCCGAACAATCAGCAAACTCTTGGTTTACTGATGCTTCTGCTAAAGGGGAAGGAAAAGTATGGAGATATAGGGCAGAAGCCCTCCACTTTTCCTCTGGTGAGCAAATGATTACAGAGGGAGAAGGTAGTGTACACGTTGGGGAGCTGATAGCTGTCTGGAGTGTTTTTCAACGAGAAGCACAGAATTCCTCTTTGGTCTGCATCTACACTGACTCCTATGCTCTGTACCAAATGATCCTAATAATCCAGCTCATGACCCTGGCCAACCTGTTCTGGTGGACCTCTCTTACTATAGGACTAGTAGCACTTGTGCTAAAACCCCCTCTGAAGAAATATGCATGGGAAGCCTCTGGTGCTCTAGGCAAAGAGCATTGGACAAATAGATGCTGGATAATTCCATCATTCTAACTTTTCTGCCTCTCGGCAGCAGAATTCTGTTGTGTTTACTTTTTCAGAAGAACTCCGAGGGACATGAAGACCACCTAATCCATGATCAAACTGGTAATATTTTTCTGCATCCTACCACAACCCCATGGCCAGAAAGCAGCTGAGTGGCCGTGGTCTGAACTAATTGTGGTAGCATGCAGAAAAAGTGAAAGGATCTCTTTCAGGACAAAAAGGTTGTTACACACCCAAGCATACAGGATTGTTGGCGCAATTTCACATGAACACAAACTGTAGAAGTAGTTTGGTTTTGATCCAAAAATACTGAAGCACTTTTTTTGTTTGTTTGTTTGTTTTGTTTTTGTTTTTGTTTTTGTTTTTTAAGTTGAAAGTATTGATTCAAATACTGGAGTAGGACTTGATGTTAATGTTGTGACACCTACCACCCAACCACTGGTTACACTTAGCCCGAAAATTTTTGAAATTGGACCATATAGAATCAGGAAAACTGGCCAACAACAGATATTGTTTAATCTGTTATGGTCTCTTAAACAAGTCAAATTGCTGATGCAAAACAATATCTGAGAAATACAACCAGCTTGTTCACCCTTTTTGCAGACCTCTTTTCAGGCTTGGACAACCTGGCTGCGACAGTGGAAGCCTCCTAAAAACCGGCTGCCAAGAGACATAACTGGTCTTGTGGGAACAGGATTGGGAATCCTAAATAGTATTGATTCAGAAGTATAAATGAATAAATTGGCTTCCACGACTAAAGATTTAAGCAAAATACAACAACCACTGCAATCGTCCTTATCGGCCTTGGGAACACATCAGTGGTTGCTATCAAACATTCTAGCAAATTGGGAAAAGGTAAATAGGAAAGACCACAAATTGATAATTGATGGACTTAATGCCACGCAAAGCAATGTTTCCTTAGCTCTTAGCTGCATCCAGGCTCAATTATGGATGCAGTCAGTTGCTGCCGCAATTCGAAGAGAAAGTGAAGAAGGCACTTTTCCGACTGAAATTAGGAAAATAGTCTGGGACAGTGCCACTGACTTTGAAAGAGTTTTCCAATCCTGGTGGAATTTAGTGAATTTTACCTATGACCCCAGCATTTGTGCCGACCATAAGTAATGCCTCAGTGCATTTGATATTCCCTAGCATCGCATTAGGATTAAATCATGATGGACCCACTTTCTATCCTTCTGAACACAGAGAATGGGCCCGTCAAATTGATGACAAATGGCAAACTGTCAATTTAGAGTCCTGTACCATCTGAGAACAACTAGGGTTTATCTGTGAAGGTAATGCAATTGTAGCTCAAGATATTTGTCTGGACACAGAACAAAATAGCTGTCATTTTGATAGTCATCTTAACGAGACTTCTGAAACAGTCCTTGTATCTACAGGCAATGGGTGTGCCTGCTTCAGAACCGCTTGTGATACTGTGTTTATACAAAGTACAGTAGTAGCTAGTAAAAATCATTCAAATTTTTGTGCTTGCAGCTTTACTAAAATTGCAGGATGTGATTTTTCTTTTGTAGCTCCAGTTACTTCACATGAACTTTTAGAATCCAATCTCACGATGATTCACAAGCTATCGCCTACTCCCATTGGGATGAACCTTACTCTGGTAAAGCAATTATTACTTCATCAAGATCTGATAGAGATCCTAGGAAAAATCAAGGAGAATGGACAGAAAACTCTGGTAACTGTTCATCATCATGTGCAAGAAATACATCGTGTTGTAGAAAGGGTGAAAAGTGATGCCGAGCACAGGTGGTGGGATACCCTTTTCGGGTGGTCGCTTACCGCCACCGGTGTCCTGAAGAAATTGTGTCATCCCATTGTTGTTCTTTGGATTTTAGTTATGATTGGTTTTGTTTGATCAGTAATCTTGCTCATTGTGAATTGGAGAATGATGAAACGACTAACAAAATTGACATCTCTAATTAATGCACACCACTTGGCCGACATTCTTTACACTATAGATGTTCCCAGGACTGTAGACACAAGAAGATGAAAAGGTTAGAAGATATGTTTTACATAATTTTCTCTTATGATTTGTTCTAATCACGGTTTTAAATTATTTTTTGTTTCTTGATGATAAAATTGTATTGAGTAATATCGATTATTGTTTAATATAGATTATACTGGTTAATTATTTGATCAATCTATTGTTTAATTGATTCATATTGATTATGATCTCAATAATTTATTGTTTAACTAGTATTGATTTAATTAATACTGATTGTATTTTGCTTATGGATTAATTATAATTTGTTTACTGATATGTTGTGATTGTTTTCGTTTTCCTGTTTCTTCTTTCCCTTTTCCTCTTCTCTTTTCCCTGGGACGTGCTGCCAACACTTGACGAGTCCTGAAGACTCCACGACGACACCATGGAACCCTGCTGATGAAGATCTTTCGAGGGCAATCGTCAGTCACGGGGTGGTGTAAGAGCCCGTCTGAAGCCCCTCATTTTCCATTCTGCCTTCCGATTGCCACAAGAAAGAATCCCTTCCCCCACTGCAGTTCCGGCTTAGAACAGGACACAGCACAGCTGGAACCACTGAACCGTCATGCTGGCTGTTCCCAACAAGGCCTGGTAAGAACTTGGCAAGGACTTGACAAAGACCTGACATGGAGCCAGCACGGGACAGCCTGATGCGCGGCCTGCTTCTCTTCTAATCTCCGTTCTTAAGCCGAATGAACTTTTGGGGTGACTCCCGTGGTCCTTCATTGAAGACCCTTCATCTGCCTCGTTACCACTGTGACAAAGAAAGAATGAGAACCCTCCTCCCAAGGGCTGAGACTGAGACCCCTACTGCGGGGAGGAGGGGAAATTGGTGGTCTGACCACTAATGACATGACCTGTTTCCCTTCAGTAATTTTAATGGACTTATTCTTCATTGGATTCGTCTTGCTTTGGTGGTTTCTGTGGACTCACCTGTTCCCGCGTGGCGATTACAATGGACTTTCATTGTTACACTTGTTCCCCCCTCTTTCCTCTGTGGACTAGAACTGGAGCCCCGAGTCGACCAGAACTTCGGAGACTCCCCCGACACGACAGACGGATCCCCATCGTCCGGACCACTGAGGATCTCGCCTGTGTTGGTAGCTATTCCCATAGCCCTCTCCTCTCTCTCTATCCTTCTATCTCCTTTCTAATCGCCCACTATCGCATTTACTCTTTTGGCCCCTAATAAAGGTGCATTTCTTCTGATTAACTGACAGTCCCTTGTTGTTTGCCTTTGTTGCACTTTTGGGATCGGTGAAAAGAACCATCACGACACCCCGCAAGAAGCGGATCGTGACATTAAAATTGGCGTCACGGACAGGATTTCTGTCTAGACAGAAGGGTTGCAGCTGAAAAGGCACCCACACTGTCTTTGGCAATTCATAAAGGATCCCTTAGTGCAAAAGGCGGGACACTGTTGTTTTGTTGTTGTGTGTATCTGGTCTGGGAAGGAAGGGACAACTTGAAGCAACTAAGCAGAGCCTCCCAGGCAGATTATTGTCCTTTCACCCAGCCAGGGAAGCGAAGGGCGACACAGTGAGGGCTGTGTAGTTTTGTGGAACTTAAGTTTGTAGCTCCCTGTCGTGGTTTTGGTCCCTTCACAAAATGAGTGACAATCTTAGCCTTGAAATGAAAGCTGAATTTTATGCACTACTAGCCAAACACAATGCCAAACCTTCTACGGAAGGAGAAAAATGGGCACAGAGTAATTGGTTGAACTTAGAAAATGTTATTGATAGAGTGTGTTCATTACAACATGAAACAAAATTCAAATTGGGCAAAAAGAAAATGATCTTATGCTCAGTTTTGGGAGCTTGTCTTACGGCAGCTATAGAAAATGGCTTCGAGCGAAGAAGTGAGGAACATGCTATAATAGACTCCCTTCAAAATCTAGTTGAAATTTTGCAAAAACAGTTCTATGAAGCAAAAAATGTGATCTATGCATTGCGAGCTGCCTTAACAGAGGAACATGTTAACAAATCACATCGTGCTGATTCCTCTACAGAGCCTGAGGAGAAGGAAACTCCTCACATTAAACGAATCTATCCTCATCAAGAACTTGAAGCAGCAAGTAATTGTGGGGAACATTGCTGCCATCACTTGAGACCCTTGATTAAAACGATCTCAGTGTATAACTATCTCAGTGATGATGATCTCCAACCTCACATCACAACCAAACACATACCACCACAAGTAAACACTGCCACCGAGCTAGCTAAGCTTAAAAGGGAATACGGACACCCTCCACATGAATCAGAAACAGAATATGTTTTCCGGGTGTCCCTCACTGGTGGTGATCAAATCCAATTAACTGAACAGGAAGCCAGTGGGTACTGGGGACATGGTGTCTTCTTAACAACAGGAGAGAAAGGTGACACATGGTCCCTGACACAGCGTGCAGCTTTTTGGGCCGGGGGAACAAGCCCCTTGGAAAGGGGAGATCCCATAGCTAGAATTAGTACCCCCGACCAGCTCTTGGAAAATGTGCACAAAGCTGCTTGCCTGCAAATGACTCACAAAAAGAAATGAATTCCTGGCTTTGAATCCCTGATGCAATTACCTGTGAAGCCCGAAATAATGACCCCTTGAATTTGTGGGCTTCCAGAATCACTCAAACCTACAGCAATTCTCCTTCCAAAAACGATAGCAGCTGCATCTCCTGTAGAAAGACCAGATAGATTTCCTAGTAACCAGAACGACCCATTTGTTCCCCTTTATGACTTGTTGAGGAAAGGGGTGAAATGGGATTGGAGTCTTTCTCAGGAGTCAGCATTGCAATTGCTGATTTTTGAAGCAACAGCTCATCAAGCACTGGGCCCTATCCATCCTACAGATCCTTTCCAGGTGGAATGGGCATTTGCCTCCTCAGGGCTGTCAGTACACATATGGCAGCGGGGTCCTGAGGCTCCGACAAGACCTGTTGGTTTTGATTCCCGTGGTTCCAAAGATGCTGAGAAAAGATACACTACCTGGGAAAAAGGATTGTTTATGGTTAGCTTAGCTTTCCTAGAAGTAGAAAAAATTGCACGAAAACAACCAATTGTATTGAGAGGCCCCTTCAAGGTTATCAAGACAGTCACTAGTGGGACCCCCCCTCCTGACGGGGTGGCCGAGAGGGCCTCAGTTAGAAAATGGTATGCTCAGGTTGAACATTACTGCAACTTTTTCTCAAGGACAGCAGGAACTTTAGCAGTCCAAGAAACGGAGAGCTTGGACAAACTTGCCTCTGTAATCAAAGTAAGCCCTCCTTTCTGCCCCGAACAATCAGCAAACTCTTGGTTTACTGATGCTTCTGCTAAAGGGGAAGGAAAAGTATGGAGATATAGGGCAGAAGCCCTCCACTTTTCCTCTGGTGAGCAAATGATTACAGAGGGAGAAGGTAGTGTACACGTTGGGGAGCTGATAGCTGTCTGGAGTGTTTTTCAACGAGAAGCACAGAATTCCTCTTTGGTCTGCATCTACACTGACTCCTATGCTCTGTACCAAATGATCCTAATAATCCAGCTCATGACCCTGGCCAACCTGTTCTGGTGGACCTCTCTTACTATAGGACTAGTAGCACTTGTGCTAAAACCCCCTCTGAAGAAATATGCATGGGAAGCCTCTGGTGCTCTAGGCAAAGAGCATTGGACAAATAGATGCTGGATAATTCCATCATTCTAACTTTTCTGCCTCTCGGCAGCAGAATTCTGTTGTGTTTACTTTTTCAGAAGAACTCCGAGGGACATGAAGACCACCTAATCCATGATCAAACTGGTAATATTTTTCTGCATCCTACCACAACCCCATGGCCAGAAAGCAGCTGAGTGGCCGTGGTCTGAACTAATTGTGGTAGCATGCAGAAAAAGTGAAAGGATCTCTTTCAGGACAAAAAGGTTGTTACACACCCAAGCATACAGGATTGTTGGCGCAATTTCACATGAACACAAACTGTAGAAGTAGTTTGGTTTTGATCCAAAAATACTGAAGCACTTTTTTTGTTTGTTTGTTTGTTTTGTTTTTGTTTTTGTTTTTGTTTTTTAAGTTGAAAGTATTGATTCAAATACTGGAGTAGGACTTGATGTTAATGTTGTGACACCTACCACCCAACCACTGGTTACACTTAGCCCGAAAATTTTTGAAATTGGACCATATAGAATCAGGAAAACTGGCCAACAACAGATATTGTTTAATCTGTTATGGTCTCTTAAACAAGTCAAATTGCTGATGCAAAACAATATCTGAGAAATACAACCAGCTTGTTCACCCTTTTTGCAGACCTCTTTTCAGGCTTGGACAACCTGGCTGCGACAGTGGAAGCCTCCTAAAAACCGGCTGCCAAGAGACATAACTGGTCTTGTGGGAACAGGATTGGGAATCCTAAATAGTATTGATTCAGAAGTATAAATGAATAAATTGGCTTCCACGACTAAAGATTTAAGCAAAATACAACAACCACTGCAATCGTCCTTATCGGCCTTGGGAACACATCAGTGGTTGCTATCAAACATTCTAGCAAATTGGGAAAAGGTAAATAGGAAAGACCACAAATTGATAATTGATGGACTTAATGCCACGCAAAGCAATGTTTCCTTAGCTCTTAGCTGCATCCAGGCTCAATTATGGATGCAGTCAGTTGCTGCCGCAATTCGAAGAGAAAGTGAAGAAGGCACTTTTCCGACTGAAATTAGGAAAATAGTCTGGGACAGTGCCACTGACTTTGAAAGAGTTTTCCAATCCTGGTGGAATTTAGTGAATTTTACCTATGACCCCAGCATTTGTGCCGACCATAAGTAATGCCTCAGTGCATTTGATATTCCCTAGCATCGCATTAGGATTAAATCATGATGGACCCACTTTCTATCCTTCTGAACATAGAGAATGGGCCCGTCAAATTGATGACAAATGGCAAACTGTCAATTTAGAGTCCTGTACCATCTGAGAACAACTAGGGTTTATCTGTGAAGGTAATGCAATTGTAGCTCAAGATATTTGTCTGGACACAGAACAAAATAGCTGTCATTTTGATAGTCATCTTAACGAGACTTCTGAAACAGTCCTTGTATCTACAGGCAATGGGTGTGCCTGCTTCAGAACCGCTTGTGATACTGTGTTTATACAAAGTACAGTAGTAGCTAGTAAAAATCATTCAAATTTTTGTGCTTGCAGCTTTACTAAAATTGCAGGATGTGATTTTTCTTTTGTAGCTCCAGTTACTTCACATGAACTTTTAGAATCCAATCTCACGATGATTCACAAGCTATCGCCTACTCCCATTGGGATGAACCTTACTCTGGTAAAGCAATTATTACTTCATCAAGATCTGATAGAGATCCTAGGAAAAATCAAGGAGAATGGACAGAAAACTCTGGTAACTGTTCATCATCATGTGCAAGAAATACATCGTGTTGTAGAAAGGGTGAAAAGTGATGCCGAGCACAGGTGGTGGGATACCCTTTTCGGGTGGTCGCTTACCGCCACCGGTGTCCTGAAGAAATTGTGTCATCCCATTGTTGTTCTTTGGATTTTAGTTATGATTGGTTTTGTTTGATCAGTAATCTTGCTCATTGTGAATTGGAGAATGATGAAACGACTAACAAAATTGACATCTCTAATTAATGCACACCACTTGGCCGACATTCTTTACACTATAGATGTTCCCAGGACTGTAGACACAAGAAGATGAAAAGGTTAGAAGATATGTTTTACATAATTTTCTCTTATGATTTGTTCTAATCACGGTTTTAAATTATTTTTTGTTTCTTGATGATAAAATTGTATTGAGTAATATCGATTATTGTTTAATATAGATTATACTGGTTAATTATTTGATCAATCTATTGTTTAATTGATTCATATTGATTATGATCTCAATAATTTATTGTTTAACTAGTATTGATTTAATTAATACTGATTGTATTTTGCTTATGGATTAATTATAATTTGTTTACTGATATGTTGTGATTGTTTTCGTTTTCCTGTTTCTTCTTTCCCTTTTCCTCTTCTCTTTTCCCTGGGACGTGCTGCCAACACTTGACGAGTCCTGAAGACTCCACGACGACACCATGGAACCCTGCTGATGAAGATCTTTCGAGGGCAATCGTCAGTCACGGGGTGGTGTAAGAGCCCGTCTGAAGCCCCTCATTTTCCATTCTGCCTTCCGATTGCCACAAGAAAGAATCCCTTCCCCCACTGCAGTTCCGGCTTAGAACAGGACACAGCACAGCTGGAACCACTGAACCGTCATGCTGGCTGTTCCCAACAAGGCCTGGTAAGAACTTGGCAAGGACTTGACAAAGACCTGACATGGAGCCAGCACGGGACAGCCTGATGCGCGGCCTGCTTCTCTTCTAATCTCCGTTCTTAAGCCGAATGAACTTTTGGGGTGACTCCCGTGGTCCTTCATTGAAGACCCTTCATCTGCCTCGTTACCACTGTGACAAAGAAAGAATGAGAACCCTCCTCCCAAGGGCTGAGACTGAGACCCCTACTGCGGGGAGGAGGGGAAATTGGTGGTCTGACCACTAATGACATGACCTGTTTCCCTTCAGTAATTTTAATGGACTTATTCTTCATTGGATTCGTCTTGCTTTGGTGGTTTCTGTGGACTCACCTGTTCCCGCGTGGCGATTACAATGGACTTTCATTGTTACACTTGTTCCCCCCTCTTTCCTCTGTGGACTAGAACTGGAGCCCCGAGTCGACCAGAACTTCGGAGACTCCCCCGACACGACAGACGGATCCCCATCGTCCGGAGCACTGAGGATCTCGCCTGTGTTGGTAGCTATTCCCATAGCCCTCTCCTCTCTCTCTATCCTTCTATCTCCTTTCTAATCGCCCACTATCGCATTTACTCTTTTGGCCCCTAATAAAGGTGCATTTCTTCTGATTAACTGACAGTCCCTTGTTGTTTGCCTTTGTTGCACTTTTGGGATCGGTGAAAAGAACCATCACGACACCCCGCAAGAAGCGGATCGTGACATTAAAATTGGCGTCACGGACAGGATTTCTGTCTAGACAGAAGGGTTGCAGCTGAAAAGGCACCCACACTGTCTTTGGCAATTCATAAAGGATCCCTTAGTGCAAAAGGCGGGACACTGTTGTTTTGTTGTTGTGTGTATCTGGTCTGGGAAGGAAGGGACAACTTGAAGCAACTAAGCAGAGCCTCCCAGGCAGATTATTGTCCTTTCACCCAGCCAGGGAAGCGAAGGGCGACACAGTGAGGGCTGTGTAGTTTTGTGGAACTTAAGTTTGTAGCTCCCTGTCGTGGTTTTGGTCCCTTCACAAAATGAGTGACAATCTTAGCCTTGAAATGAAAGCTGAATTTTATGCACTACTAGCCAAACACAATGCCAAACCTTCTACGGAAGGAGAAAAATGGGCACAGAGTAATTGGTTGAACTTAGAAAATGTTATTGATAGAGTGTGTTCATTACAACATGAAACAAAATTCAAATTGGGCAAAAAGAAAATGATCTTATGCTCAGTTTTGGGAGCTTGTCTTACGGCAGCTATAGAAAATGGCTTCGAGCGAAGAAGTGAGGAACATGCTATAATAGACTCCCTTCAAAATCTAGTTGAAATTTTGCAAAAACAGTTCTATGAAGCAAAAAATGTGATCTATGCATTGCGAGCTGCCTTAACAGAGGAACATGTTAACAAATCACATCGTGCTGATTCCTCTACAGAGCCTGAGGAGAAGGAAACTCCTCACATTAAACGAATCTATCCTCATCAAGAACTTGAAGCAGCAAGTAATTGTGGGGAACATTGCTGCCATCACTTGAGACCCTTGATTAAAACGATCTCAGTGTATAACTGTCTCAGTGATGATGATCTCCAACCTCACATCACAACCAAACACATACCACCACAAGTAAACACTGCCACCGAGCTAGCTAAGCTTAAAAGGGAATACGGACACCCTCCACATGAATCAGAAACAGAATATGTTTTCCGGGTGTCCCTCACTGGTGGTGATCAAATCCAATTAACTGAACAGGAAGCCAGTGGGTACTGGGGACATGGTGTCTTCTTAACAACAGGAGAGAAAGGTGACACATGGTCCCTGACACAGCGTGCAGCTTTTTGGGCCGGGGGAACAAGCCCCTTGGAAAGGGGAGATCCCATAGCTAGAATTAGTACCCCCGACCAGCTCTTGGAAAATGTGCACAAAGCTGCTTGCCTGCAAATGACTCACAAAAAGAAATGAATTCCTGGCTTTGAATCCCTGATGCAATTACCTGTGAAGCCCGAAATAATGACCCCTTGAATTTGTGGGCTTCCAGAATCACTCAAACCTACAGCAATTCTCCTTCCAAAAACGATAGCAGCTGCATCTCCTGTAGAAAGACCAGATAGATTTCCTAGTAACCAGAACGACCCATTTGTTCCCCTTTATGACTTGTTGAGGAAAGGGGTGAAATGGGATTGGAGTCTTTCTCAGGAGTCAGCATTGCAATTGCTGATTTTTGAAGCAACAGCTCATCAAGCACTGGGCCCTATCCATCCTACAGATCCTTTCCAGGTGGAATGGGCATTTGCCTCCTCAGGGCTGTCAGTACACATATGGCAGCGGGGTCCTGAGGCTCCGACAAGACCTGTTGGTTTTGATTCCCGTGGTTCCAAAGATGCTGAGAAAAGATACACTACCTGGGAAAAAGGATTGTTTATGGTTAGCTTAGCTTTCCTAGAAGTAGAAAAAATTGCACGAAAACAACCAATTGTATTGAGAGGCCCCTTCAAGGTTATCAAGACAGTCACTAGTGGGACCCCCCCTCCTGACGGGGTGGCCGAGAGGGCCTCAGTTAGAAAATGGTATGCTCAGGTTGAACATTACTGCAACTTTTTCTCAAGGACAGCAGGAACTTTAGCAGTCCAAGAAACGGAGAGCTTGGACAAACTTGCCTCTGTAATCAAAGTAAGCCCTCCTTTCTGCCCCGAACAATCAGCAAACTCTTGGTTTACTGATGCTTCTGCTAAAGGGGAAGGAAAAGTATGGAGATATAGGGCAGAAGCCCTCCACTTTTCCTCTGGTGAGCAAATGATTACAGAGGGAGAAGGTAGTGTACACGTTGGGGAGCTGATAGCTGTCTGGAGTGTTTTTCAACGAGAAGCACAGAATTCCTCTTTGGTCTGCATCTACACTGACTCCTATGCTCTGTACCAAATGATCCTAATAATCCAGCTCATGACCCTGGCCAACCTGTTCTGGTGGACCTCTCTTACTATAGGACTAGTAGCACTTGTGCTAAAACCCCCTCTGAAGAAATATGCATGGGAAGCCTCTGGTGCTCTAGGCAAAGAGCATTGGACAAATAGATGCTGGATAATTCCATCATTCTAACTTTTCTGCCTCTCGGCAGCAGAATTCTGTTGTGTTTACTTTTTCAGAAGAACTCCGAGGGACATGAAGACCACCTAATCCATGATCAAACTGGTAATATTTTTCTGCATCCTACCACAACCCCATGGCCAGAAAGCAGCTGAGTGGCCGTGGTCTGAACTAATTGTGGTAGCATGCAGAAAAAGTGAAAGGATCTCTTTCAGGACAAAAAGGTTGTTACACACCCAAGCATACAGGATTGTTGGCGCAATTTCACATGAACACAAACTGCAGAAGTAGTTTGGTTTTGATCCAAAAATACTGAAGCACTTTTTTTGTTTGTTTGTTTGTTTTGTTTTTGTTTTTGTTTTTGTTTTTTAAGTTGAAAGTATTGATTCAAATACTGGAGTAGGACTTGATGTTAATGTTGTGACACCTACCACCCAACCACTGGTTACACTTAGCCCGAAAATTTTTGAAATTGGACCATATAGAATCAGGAAAACTGGCCAACAACAGATATTGTTTAATCTGTTATGGTCTCTTAAACAAGTCAAATTGCTGATGCAAAACAATATCTGAGAAATACAACCAGCTTGTTCACCCTTTTTGCAGACCTCTTTTCAGGCTTGGACAACCTGGCTGCGACAGTGGAAGCCTCCTAAAAACCGGCTGCCAAGAGACATAACTGGTCTTGTGGGAACAGGATTGGGAATCCTAAATAGTATTGATTCAGAAGTATAAATGAATAAATTGGCTTCCACGACTAAAGATTTAAGCAAAATACAACAACCACTGCAATCGTCCTTATCGGCCTTGGGAACACATCAGTGGTTGCTATCAAACATTCTAGCAAATTGGGAAAAGGTAAATAGGAAAGACCACAAATTGATAATTGATGGACTTAATGCCACGCAAAGCAATGTTTCCTTAGCTCTTAGCTGCATCCAGGCTCAATTATGGATGCAGTCAGTTGCTGCCGCAATTCGAAGAGAAAGTGAAGAAGGCACTTTTCCGACTGAAATTAGGAAAATAGTCTGGGACAGTGCCACTGACTTTGAAAGAGTTTTCCAATCCTGGTGGAATTTAGTGAATTTTACCTATGACCCCAGCATTTGTGCCGACCATAAGTAATGCCTCAGTGCATTTGATATTCCCTAGCATCGCATTAGGATTAAATCATGATGGACCCACTTTCTATCCTTCTGAACACAGAGAATGGGCCCGTCAAATTGATGACAAATGGCAAACTGTCAATTTAGAGTCCTGTACCATCTGAGAACAACTAGGGTTTATCTGTGAAGGTAATGCAATTGTAGCTCAAGATATTTGTCTGGACACAGAACAAAATAGCTGTCATTTTGATAGTCATCTTAACGAGACTTCTGAAACAGTCCTTGTATCTACAGGCAATGGGTGTGCCTGCTTCAGAACCGCTTGTGATACTGTGTTTATACAAAGTACAGTAGTAGCTAGTAAAAATCATTCAAATTTTTGTGCTTGCAGCTTTACTAAAATTGCAGGATGTGATTTTTCTTTTGTAGCTCCAGTTACTTCACATGAACTTTTAGAATCCAATCTCACGATGATTCACAAGCTATCGCCTACTCCCATTGGGATGAACCTTACTCTGGTAAAGCAATTATTACTTCATCAAGATCTGATAGAGATCCTAGGAAAAATCAAGGAGAATGGACAGAAAACTCTGGTAACTGTTCATCATCATGTGCAAGAAATACATCGTGTTGTAGAAAGGGTGAAAAGTGATGCCGAGCACAGGTGGTGGGATACCCTTTTCGGGTGGTCGCTTACCGCCACCGGTGTCCTGAACAAATTGTGTCATCCCATTGTTGTTCTTTGGATTTTAGTTATGATTGGTTTTGTTTGATCAGTAATCTTGCTCATTGTGAATTGGAGAATGATGAAACGACTAACAAAATTGACATCTCTAATTAATGCACACCACTTGGCCGACATTCTTTACACTATAGATGTTCCCAGGACTGTAGACACAAGAAGATGAAAAGGTTAGAAGATATGTTTTACATAATTTTCTCTTATGATTTGTTCTAATCACGGTTTTAAATTATTTTTTGTTTCTTGATGATAAAATTGTATTGAGTAATATCGATTATTGTTTAATATAGATTATACTGGTTAATTATTTGATCAATCTATTGTTTAATTGATTCATATTGATTATGATCTCAATAATTTATTGTTTAACTAGTATTGATTTAATTAATACTGATTGTATTTTGCTTATGGATTAATTATAATTTGTTTACTGATATGTTGTGATTGTTTTCGTTTTCCTGTTTCTTCTTTCCCTTTTCCTCTTCTCTTTTCCCTGGGACGTGCTGCCAACACTTGACGAGTCCTGAAGACTCCACGACGACACCATGGAACCCTGCTGATGAAGATCTTTCGAGGGCAATCGTCAGTCACGGGGTGGTGTAAGAGCCCGTCTGAAGCCCCTCATTTTCCATTCTGCCTTCCGATTGCCACAAGAAAGAATCCCTTCCCCCACTGCAGTTCCGGCTTAGAACAGGACACAGCACAGCTGGAACCACTGAACCGTCATGCTGGCTGTTCCCAACAAGGCCTGGTAAGAACTTGGCAAGGACTTGACAAAGACCTGACATGGAGCCAGCACGGGACAGCCTGATGCGCGGCCTGCTTCTCTTCTAATCTCCGTTCTTAAGCCGAATGAACTTTTGGGGTGACTCCCGTGGTCCTTCATTGAAGACCCTTCATCTGCCTCGTTACCACTGTGACAAAGAAAGAATGAGAACCCTCCTCCCAAGGGCTGAGACTGAGACCCCTACTGCGGGGAGGAGGGGAAATTGGTGGTCTGACCACTAATGACATGACCTGTTTCCCTTCAGTAATTTTAATGGACTTATTCTTCATTGGATTCGTCTTGCTTTGGTGGTTTCTGTGGACTCACCTGTTCCCGCGTGGCGATTACAATGGACTTTCATTGTTACACTTGTTCCCCCCTCTTTCCTCTGTGGACTAGAACTGGAGCCCCGAGTCGACCAGAACTTCGGAGACTCCCCCGACACGACAGACGGATCCCCATCGTCCGGAGCACTGAGGATCTCGCCTGTGTTGGTAGCTATTCCCATAGCCCTCTCCTCTCTCTCTATCCTTCTATCTCCTTTCTAATCGCCCACTATCGCATTTACGCTTTTGGCCCCTAATAAAGGTGCATTTCTTCTGATTAACTGACAGTCCCTTGTTGTTTGCCTTTGTTGCACTTTTGGGATCGGTGAAAAGAACCATCACGACACCTCGCAATACGCGGATCGTGACACTTGCCAAGCACAGTCAGCTGCCTATGTTCTTGCTTCTTGACAAACTCACAGTTGCCCTTCTTTTCAGCAGCTGCCACCGTGTTCTCTGCATCTCGGAGCCTCTGGAGAGCAGCAGGACTTTCCAAGGAGGGATGCATGACGACTATGTCAAAACCCAGGAAAGTTGTCCTGGAACACCTCCCATTGGCATGCCAAGAGTGAATTCAAGAGGCAAGAGAGCAGCAGCCACCGTCCTGCAGCAGTCTGCGAGCTTCGCACACAAGCCAGCTTCTTGGCGGCTTCGTTCTTCGCCTCTTGCAAGCTACCGCGATCTCCGGCTGCCGGAGGCCAAGAAGCGGCTACTTCGCGCACAGATCACTGGCGCGGCAGCGGTGCGCTCCCGAGCGCCGCTTTTGCCGAAAGACGCCGGGAAGCGGCTCTTGCTTTCGGCCAGCTCCGGAGCTGCGTATTCTGCCTCTCTAGTCGCCTACATCTTAGCCAAAAGCTTTTCCGCTCCAGTTCTCAAGGAGAAAGTGTACCAGCACTGCTCACTTAGCCCGACCTTGCCAAGAAATGGGATTTGCTGCACATTCCAAGGACACTGCATTTTCTTAGGCAAGCTGCAAACTGCTGACAGATGGCCGTGCTCTCTGCCCTCTCCTATCCAGCTCTTGGTAGTAGCGGGCACGTTGCAGCCTGGCGAAGGCAAGAAACCTGGAGAGCTGTCACAGAGCAGAAGGGCAGCTGAGATGCTGAAAAGCAGCAAAGCTGAACAGCGTGCCTCAGCTTCAGCAGTGTGCAATTGACTGAAGGCGAAAAACGCAGCAGCAGAGAAGCGGGCTTCTGTGCGCACTGAAGGCAATTGCAAGAATCCAGCAGCTGCTCCTTGCCAAGCACAGGCAGCTGCCTGTGTTCTTGCTTCTTGACCAACTCACAGTTGCCCTTCTTTTCAGCAGCTGCCACCGTGTTCTCTGCATCTCGGAGCCTCTGGAGAGCAGCAGGACTTTCCAAGGAGGGATGCATGACGACTAGGTCAAAACCCAGGAAAGTTGTCCTGGAACACCTCCCATTGGCATGCCAAGAGTGAATTCAACAGGCAGCAGAAGGGCAGCCACCGTCCTGCAGCAGTCTGCGAGCTTCACACACAAGCCGACTTCTTCGCGGCTTCGTTCTTCGCCTCTTGCAAGCTACCGCGATCTCCGGCTGCCGGAGGCCAAGAAGCGGCTACTTCGCGCAGAGATGACTGGAGAGGCAGCGGTACGCTCCGGAGCGGCGCTTTTGCCGAAAGACGCCGGGAAGCGGCACTTGCTTTCGGCCAGCTCCGGAGCTGCGTATTCTGCCTCTCTAGTCGCCTACATCTTAGCCAAAAGCTTTTCCGCTCCAGTTCTCAAGGAGAAAGTGTACCAGCACTGCTCACTTAGCCCGACCTTGCCAAGAAATGGGATTTGCTGCACATTCCAAGGACACTGCATTTTCTTAGGCAAGCCGCAAACTGCTGACAGATGGCCGTGCTCTCTGCCCTCTCCTATCCAGCTCTTGGTAGTAGCGGGCACGTTGCAGCCTGGCGAAGGCAAGAAACCTGGAGAGCTGTCACAGAGCAGAAGGGCAGCTGAGATGCTGAAAAGCAGCAAAGCTGAACAGCCTGCCTCAGCTTCAGTAGTGTGCAATTGACTGAAGGCGAAAAACGCAGCAGCAGAGCAGCGGGCTTCTGAGCGCACTGAAGGCAATTGCAAGAATCCAGCAGTTGCTCCTTGCCAAGCACAGGCAGCTGCCTATGTTCTTGCTTCTTGACCAACTCACAGTTGCCCTTCTTTTCAGCAGCTGCCACCGTGTTTTCTGCATCTCGGAGCCTCTGGAGAGCAGCAGGACTTTCCAAGGAGGGATGCATGGCAACTAAAATAAAAACCCGGGAAAGTTGTCCTGGAACACCTCCCATTGGCATGCCAAGAGTGAATTCAACAGGCAGCAGAAGGGCAGCCAGCGTCCTGCAGCAGTCTGCGAGCTTCGCACACAAGCCGGCTTCTTCGCGGCTTCGTTCTTCGCCTCTTGCAAGCTACCGCGATCTCCGGCTGCCGGAGGCCAAGAAGCGGCTACTTCGCGCACAGATCACTGGAGCGGCAGCGGTGCGCTCCGGAGCGGCGCTTTTGCCGAAAGACGCCGGGAAGCGGCACTTGCTTTCGGCCAGCTCCGGAGCTGTGTATTCTGCCTCTCTAGTCGCCTACATCTTAGCGAAAAGCTTTTCCGCTCCAGTTCTCAAGGAGAAAGTGTACCAGCACTGCTCACTTAGCCCGACCTTGCCAAGAAATGTCATTTGCTGCACATAACAAGGACACTGCATTTTCCTGGGCAAGATGCAACCTGCTGACAGATGACCGTGCTCTCTGCGCTCTCCTATCCAGCTCTTGGTAGTAGCGGGCACGTTGCAGCCTGGCGAAGGCAAGAAACCTGGAGAGCTGTCACAGAGCAGAAGGGCAGCTGAGATGCTGAAAAGCAGCAAAGCTGAACAGCGTGCCTCAGCTTCAGCAGTGTGCAATTGACTGAAGGCGAAAAACGCAGCAGCAGAGCAGCGGGCTTCTGAGCGCACTGAAGGCAATTGCAAGAATCCAGCAGCTGCTCCTTGCCAAGCACAGGCAGCTGCCTGTGTTCTTGCTTCTTGACCAAGTCACAGTTGCCCTTCTTTTCAGCAGCTGCCACCGTGTTCTCTGCATCTCGGAGCCTCTGGAGA
The DNA here is from genome assembly GCF_024509145.1 of Vidua macroura. NCBI lineage: Eukaryota > Metazoa > Chordata > Aves > Passeriformes > Viduidae > Vidua > Vidua macroura. The sequence goes on from NC_071579.1 coordinate 4,611,251, forward strand.
GCAGCACGACTTTCCAAGGAGGGATGCATGACGACTAGGTCAAAACCCAGGAAAGTTGTCCTGGAACACCTCCCATTGGCATGCCAAGAGTGAATTCAAGAGGCAGGAGAGCGGCAGCCACCGTCCTGCAGCTGTCTGCGAGCTTCACACACAAGCCGGCTTCTTCGCGGCTTCGTTCTTCGCCTCTTGCAAGCTACCGCGATCTCCAGCTGCCTGAGGCCAAGAAGCGGCTACTTCGCGCACAGATGACTGGAGAGGCAGCGGTACGCTCCGGAGCGGCGCTTTTGCCGAAAGACGCCGGGAAGCGGCACTTGCTTTCGGCCAGCTCCGGAGCTGCGTATTCTGCCTCTCTAGTCACCTACATCTTAGCCAAAAGCTTTTCCGCTCCAGTTCTCAAGGAGAAAGTCTCCCAGCACTGCTCACTTAGCCCGACCTTGCCAAGAAATGGGATTTGCTGCACATTCCAAGGACACTGCATTTTCCAGGGCAAGCTGCAACCTGCTGGCAGATGGCCGTGCTCTCTGCCCTCTCCTATCCAGCTCTGGGTAGTAGCGGGCACGTTGCAGTCTGGCGAAGGCAAGAAACCTGGAGAGCTGTCACAGAGCAGAAGGGCAGCTGAGATGCTGAAAAGCAGCAAAGCTGAACAGCCTGCCTCAGCTTCAGTAGTGTGCAATTGACTGAAGGCGAAAAACGCAGCAGCAGAGCAGCGGGCTTCTGTGCGCACTGAAGGCAATTGCAAGAATCCAGCAGCTGCTCCTTGCCAAGCACAGGCAGCTGCCTGTGTTCTTGCTTCTTGACCAAGTCACAGTTGCCCTTCTTTTCAGCAGCTGCCACCGTGTTCTCTGCATCTCGGAGCCTCTGGAGAGCAGCACGACTTTCCAAGGAGGGATGCATGGCAACTAAAATAAAAACCCAGGAAAGTTGTCCTGGAACACCTCCCATTGGCATGCCAAGAGTGAATTCAAGAGGCAGGAGAGCGGCAGCCACCGTCCTGCAGCAGTCTGCGAGCTTCGCACACAAGCCGGCTTCTTCGCGGCTTCGTTCTTCGCCTCTTGCAAGCTACGGCGATCTCCGGCTGCCGGAGGCCAAGAAGCGGCTACTTCGCGCACAGATCACTGGAGCGGCAGCGGTACGCTCCGGAGCGCCGCTTTTGCCGAAAGACGCCGGGAAGCGGCTCTTGCTTTCGGCCAGCTCCAGAGCTGCGTATTCTGCCTCTCTAGTCACCTACATCTTAGCGAAAAGCTTTTCCGCTCCAGTTCTCAAGGAGAAAGTCTCCCAGCACTGCTCACTTAGCCCGACCTTGCCAAGAAATGTCATTTGCTGCACATAACAAGGACACTGCATTTTCCTGGGCAAGATGCAACCTGCTGACAGATGACCGTGCTCTCTGCGCTCTCCTATCCAGCTCTCGGTAGTAGCGGGCACGTTGCAGCCTGGCGAAGGCAAGAAACCTGGAGAGCTGTCACAGAGCAGAAGGGCAGCTGAGATGCTGAAAAGCAGCAAAGCTGAACAGCCTGCCTCAGCTTCAGTAGTGTGCAATTGACTGAAGGCGAAAAACGCAGCAGCAGAGCAGCGGGCTTCTGTGCGCACTGAAGGCAATTGCAAGAATCCAGCAGCTGCTCCTTGCCAAGCACAGGCAGCTGCCTGTGTTCTTGCTTCTTGACCAACTCACAGTTGCCCTTCTTTTCAGCAGCTGCCACCGTGTTCTCTGCATCTCGGAGCCTCTGGAGAGCAGCACGACTTTCCAAGGAGGGATGCATGGCAACTAAAATAAAAACCCAGGAAAGTTGTCCTGGAACACCTCCCATTGGCATGCCAAGAGTGAATTCAAGAGGCAGGAGAGCGGCAGCCACCGTCCTGCAGCAGTCTGCGAGCTTCGCACACAAGCTGGCTTCTTCGCGGCTTCGTTCTTCGCCTCTTGCAAGCTACCGCGATCTCCGGCTGCCGGAGGCCAAGAAGCGGCTTCTTCGCGCACAGATGACTGGAGCGGCAGCGGTACGCTCCGGAGCGCCGCTTTTGCCGAAAGACGCCGGGAAGCGGCACTTGCTTTCGGCCAGCTCCGGAGCTGCGTATTCTGCCTCTCTAGTCGCCTACATCTTAGCCAAAAGCTTTTCCGCTCCAGTTCTCAAGGAGAAAGTCTACCAGCACTGCTCACTTAGCCCGACCTTGCCAAGAAATGTCATTTGCTGCACATAACAAGGACACTGCATTTTCCTGGGCAAGATGCAACCTGCTGACAGATGGCCGTGCTCTCTGCCCACTCCTGCCCAGCTCTTGGTAGTAGCGGGCACGTTGCAGCCTGGCGAAGGCAAGAAACCTGGAGAGCTGTCACAGAGCAGAAGGGCAGCTGAGATGCTGAAAAGCAGCAAAGCTGAACAGCCTGCCTCAGCTTCAGCAGTGTGCAATTGACTGAAGGCGAAAAACGCAGCAGCAGAGCAGCGGACTTCTGAGCGCACTGAAGGCAATTGCAAGAATCCAGCAGCTGCTCCTTGCGGTAAGAGCCTGTCTGAAGACCCTCATTTTCCATTCTGCCTTCCGATTGCCACAAGAAAGGATCCCTTCCCCCACTGCAGTTCCGGCTTAGAACAGGACACAGCACAGCTGGAACCACTGAACCGTCATGCTGGCTGTTCCCAACAAGGCCTGGTAAGAACTTGGCAAGGACTTGACAAAGACCTGACATGGAGCCAGCACGGGACAGCCTGATGCGCGGCCTGCTTCTCTTCTAATCTCCGTTCTTAAGCCGAATGAACTTTTGGGGTGACTCCCGTGGTCCTTCATTGAAGACCCTTCATCTGCCTCGTTACCACTGTGACAAAGAAAGAATGAGAACCCTCCTCCCAAGGGCTGAGACTGAGACCCCTACTGCGGGGAGGAGGGGAAATTGGTGGTCTGACCACTAATGACATGACCTGTTTCCCTTCAGTAATTTTAATGGACTTATTCTTCATTGGATTCGTCTTGCTTTGGTGGTTTCTGTGGACTCACCTGTTCCCGCGTGGCGATTACAATGGACTTTCATTGTTACACTTGTTCCCCCCTCTTTCCTCTGTGGACTAGAACTGGAGCCCCGAGTCGACCAGAACTTCGGAGACTCCCCCGACACGACAGACGGATCCCCATCGTCCGGACCACTGAGGATCTCGCCTGTGTTGGTAGCTATTCCCATAGCCCTCTCCTCTCTCTCTATCCTTCTATCTCCTTTCTAATCGCCCACTATCGCATTTACGCTTTTGGCCCCTAATAAAGGTGCATTTCTTCTGATTAACTGACAGTCCCTTGTTGTTTGCCTTTGTTGCACTTTTGGGATCGGTGAAAAGAACCATCACGACACCTCGCAATACGCGGATCGTGACACTTGCCAAGCACAGTCAGCTGCCTATGTTCTTGCTTCTTGACAAACTCACAGTTGCCCTTCTTTTCAGCAGCTGCCACCGTGTTCTCTGCATCTCGGAGCCTCTGGAGAGCAGCAGGACTTTCCAAGGAGGGATGCATGACGACTAGGTCAAAACCCAGGAAAGTTGTCCTGGAACACCTCCCATTGGCATGCCAAGAGTGAATTCAAGAGGCAAGAGAGCAGCAGCCACCGTCCTGCAGCAGTCTGCGAGCTTCGCACACAAGCCAGCTTCTTGGCGGCTTCGTTCTTCGCCTCTTGCAAGCTACCGCGATCTCCGGCTGCCGGAGGCCAAGAAGCGGCTACTTCGCGCACAGATCACTGGCGCGGCAGCGGTGCGCTCCCGAGCGCCGCTTTTGCCGAAAGACGCCGGGAAGCGGCTCTTGCTTTCGGCCAGCTCCGGAGCTGCGTATTCTGCCTCTCTAGTCGCCTACATCTTAGCCAAAAGCTTTTCCGCTCCAGTTCTCAAGGAGAAAGTCTACCAGCACTGCTCACTTAGCCCGACCTTGCCAAGAAATGGGATTTGCTGCACATTCCAAGGACACTGCATTTTCTTAGGCAAGCTGCAAACTGCTGACAGATGGCCGTGCTCTCTGCCCTCTCCTATCTAGCTCTTGGTAGTAGCGGGCACGTTGCAGCCTGGCGAAGGCAAGAAACCTGGAGAGCTGTCACAGAGCAGAAGGGCAGCTGAGATGCTGAAAAGCAGCAAAGCTGAACAGCGTGCCTCAGCTTCAGCAGTGTGCAATTGACTGAAGGCGAAAAACGCAGCAGCAGAGAAGCGGGCTTCTGAGCGCACTGAAGGCAATTGCAAGCATGCAGCAGCTGCTCCTTGCCAAGCACAGGCAGCTGCCTGTGTTCTTGCTTTTTGACCAACTCACAGTTGCCCTTCTTTTCAGCAGCTGCCACCGTGTTCTCTGCATCTCGGAGCCTCTGGAGAGCAGCAGGACTTTCCAAGGAGGGATGCATGAGGACGACGTCAAAACCCAGGAAAGTTGTCCTGGAACACCTCCCATTGGCATGCCAAGAGTGAATTCAACAGGCAGCAGAAGGGCAGCCAGCGTCCTGCAGCAGTCTGCGAGCTTCGCACACAAGCCGGCTTCTTCGCGGCTTCGTTCTTCGCCTCTTGCAAGCTACCGCGATCTCCGGCTGCCGGAGGCCAAGAAGCGGCTTCTTCGCGCACAGATGACTGGAGCGGCAGCGGTACGCTCCGGAGCGCTGCTTTTGCCGAAAGACGCCGGGAAGCGGCACTTGCTTTCGGCCAGCTCCGGAGCTGCGTATTCTGCCTCTCTAGTCGCCTACATCTTAGCCAAAAGCTTTTCCGCTCCAGTTCTCAAGGAGAAAGTCTACCAGCACCGCTCACTTAGCCCGACCTTGCCAGGAAATAAGATTTGCTGCACATTCCAAGGACACTGCATTTTCCTGGGCAAGCTGCAACCTCCTGACTGATGGCCGTGCTCTCTGACCACTCCTGCCCAGCTCTGGGTAGTAGCGGGCACGTTGTGCCTGGCGAAGGCAAGACACCTGGAGAGCTGTCACAGAGCAGAAGGGCAGCTGAGATGCTGAAAAGCAGCAAAGCTGAACAGCCTGCCTCAGCTTCAGTAGTGTGCAATTGACTGAAGGCGAAAAACGCAGCAGCAGAGCAGCGGGCTTCTGAGCGCACTGAAGGCAATTGCAAGAATCCAGCAGCTGCTCCTTGCGGTAAGAGCCTGTCTGAAGACCCTCATTTTCCATTCTGCCTTCCGATTGCCACAAGAAAGGATCCCTTCCCCCACTGCAGTTCCGGCTTAGAACAGGACACAGCACAGCTGGAACCACTGAACCGTCATGCTGGCTGTTCCCAACAAGGCCTGGTAAGAACTTGGCAAAGAGTTGGCAAGGACTTGGCAAAGACCTGACATGGAGCCAGCACGGGACCGCCTGATGTGCGGCCTGCTTCTCTTCTAATCTCCGTTCTTAAGCCGAATGAACTTTTGGGGTGACTCCCGTGGTCCTTCATTGAAGACCCTTCATCTGCCTCGTTACCACTGTGACAAAGAAAGAATGAGAACCCTCCTCCCAAGGGCTGAGACTGAGACCCCTACTGCGGGGAGGAGGGGAAATTGGTGGTCTGACCACTAATGACATGACCTGTTTCCCTTCAGTAATTTTAATGGACTTATTCTTCATTGGATTCGTCTTGCTTTGGTGGTTTCTGTGGACTCACCTGTTCCCGCGTGGCGATTACAATGGACTTTCATTGTTACACTTGTTCCCCCCTCTTTCCTCTGTGGACTAGAACTGGAGCCCCGAGTCGACCAGAACTTCGGAGACTCCCCCGACACGACAGACGGATCCCCATCGTCCGGACCACTGAGGATCTCGCCTGTGTTGGTAGCTATTCCCATAGCCCTCTCCTCTCTCTCTATCCTTCTATCTCCTTTCTAATCGCCCACTATCGCATTTACTCTTTTGGCCCCTAATAAAGGTGCATTTCTTCTGATTAACTGACAGTCCCTTGTTGTTTGCCTTTGTTGCACTTTTGGGATCGGTGAAAAGAACCATCACGACACCCCGCAAGAAGCGGATCGTGACATTAAAATTGGCGTCACGGACAGGATTTCTGTCTAGACAGAAGGGTTGCAGCTGAAAAGGCACCCACACTGTCTTTGGCAATTCATAAAGGATCCCTTAGTGCAAAAGGCGGGACACTGTTGTTTTGTTGTTGTGTGTATCTGGTCTGGGAAGGAAGGGACAACTTGAAGCAACTAAGCAGAGCCTCCCAGGCAGATTATTGTCCTTTCACCCAGCCAGGGAAGCGAAGGGCGACACAGTGAGGGCTGTGTAGTTTTGTGGAACTTAAGTTTGTAGCTCCCTGTCGTGGTTTTGGTCCCTTCACAAAATGAGTGACAATCTTAGCCTTGAAATGAAAGCTGAATTTTATGCACTACTAGCCAAACACAATGCCAAACCTTCTACGGAAGGAGAAAAATGGGCACAGAGTAATTGGTTGAACTTAGAAAATGTTATTGATAGAGTGTGTTCATTACAACATGAAACAAAATTCAAATTGGGCAAAAAGAAAATGATCTTATGCTCAGTTTTGGGAGCTTGTCTTACGGCAGCTATAGAAAATGGCTTCGAGCGAAGAAGTGAGGAACATGCTATAATAGACTCCCTTCAAAATCTAGTTGAAATTTTGCAAAAACAGTTCTATGAAGCAAAAAATGTGATCTATGCATTGCGAGCTGCCTTAACAGAGGAACATGTTAACAAATCACATCGTGCTGATTCCTCTACAGAGCCTGAGGAGAAGGAAACTCCTCACATTAAACGAATCTATCCTCATCAAGAACTTGAAGCAGCAAGTAATTGTGGGGAACATTGCTGCCATCACTTGAGACCCTTGATTAAAACTATCTCAGTGTATAACTATCTCAGTGATGATGATCTCCAACCTCACATCACAACCAAACACATACCACCACAAGTAAACACTGCCACCGAGCTAGCTAAGCTTAAAAGGGAATACGGACACCCTCCACATGAATCAGAAACAGAATATGTTTTCCGGGTGTCCCTCACTGGTGGTGATCAAATCCAATTAACTGAACAGGAAGCCAGTGGGTACTGGGGACATGGTGTCTTCTTAACAACAGGAGAGAAAGGTGACACATGGTCCCTGACACAGCGTGCAGCTTTTTGGGCCGGGGGAACAAGCCCCTTGGAAAGGGGAGATCCCATAGCTAGAATTAGTACCCCCGACCAGCTCTTGGAAAATGTGCACAAAGCTGCTTGCCTGCAAATGACTCACAAAAAGAAATGAATTCCTGGCTTTGAATCCCTGATGCAATTACCTGTGAAGCCCGAAATAATGACCCCTTGAATTTGTGGGCTTCCAGAATCACTCAAACCTACAGCAATTCTCCTTCCAAAAACGATAGCAGCTGCATCTCCTGTAGAAAGACCAGATAGATTTCCTAGTAACCAGAACGACCCATTTGTTCCCCTTTATGACTTGTTGAGGAAAGGGGTGAAATGGGATTGGAGTCTTTCTCAGGAGTCAGCATTGCAATTGCTGATTTTTGAAGCAACAGCTCATCAAGCACTGGGCCCTATCCATCCTACAGATCCTTTCCAGGTGGAATGGGCATTTGCCTCCTCAGGGCTGTCAGTACACATATGGCAGCGGGGTCCTGAGGCTCCGACAAGACCTGTTGGTTTTGATTCCCGTGGTTCCAAAGATGCTGAGAAAAGATACACTACCTGGGAAAAAGGATTGTTTATGGTTAGCTTAGCTTTCCTAGAAGTAGAAAAAATTGCACGAAAACAACCAATTGTATTGAGAGGCCCCTTCAAGGTTATCAAGACAGTCACTAGTGGGACCCCCCCTCCTGACGGGGTGGCCGAGAGGGCCTCAGTTAGAAAATGGTATGCTCAGGTTGAACATTACTGCAACTTTTTCTCAAGGACAGAAGGAACTTTAGCAGTCCAAGAAACGGAGAGCTTGGACAAACTTGCCTCTGTAATCAAAGTAAGCCCTCCTTTCTGCCCCGAACAATCAGCAAACTCTTGGTTTACTGATGCTTCTGCTAAAGGGGAAGGAAAAGTATGGAGATATAGGGCAGAAGCCCTCCACTTTTCCTCTGGTGAGCAAATGATTACAGAGGGAGAAGGTAGTGTACACGTTGGGGAGCTGATAGCTGTCTGGAGTGTTTTTCAACGAGAAGCACAGAATTCCTCTTTGGTCTGCATCTACACTGACTCCTATGCTCTGTACCAAATGATCCTAATAATCCAGCTCATGACCCTGGCCAACCTGTTCTGGTGGACCTCTCTTACTATAGGACTAGTAGCACTTGTGCTAAAACCCCCTCTGAAGAAATATGCATGGGAAGCCTCTGGTGCTCTAGGCAAAGAGCATTGGACAAATAGATGCTGGATAATTCCATCATTCTAACTTTTCTGCCTCTCGGCAGCAGAATTCTGTTGTGTTTACTTTTTCAGAAGAACTCCGAGGGACATGAAGACCACCTAATCCATGATCAAACTGGTAATATTTTTCTGCATCCTACCACAACCCCATGGCCAGAAAGCAGCTGAGTGGCCGTGGTCTGAACTAATTGTGGTAGCATGCAGAAAAAGTGAAAGGATCTCTTTCAGGACAAAAAGGTTGTTACACACCCAAGCATACAGGATTGTTGGCGCAATTTCACATGAACACAAACTGCAGAAGTAGTTTGGTTTTGATCCAAAAATACTGAAGCACTTTTTTTGTTTGTTTGTTTGTTTTGTTTTTGTTTTTGTTTTTGTTTTTTAAGTTGAAAGTATTGATTCAAATACTGGAGTAGGACTTGATGTTAATGTTGTGACACCTACCACCCAACCACTGGTTACACTTAGCCCGAAAATTTTTGAAATTGGACCATATAGAATCAGGAAAACTGGCCAACAACAGATATTGTTTAATCTGTTATGGTCTCTTAAACAAGTCAAATTGCTGATGCAAAACAATATCTGAGAAATACAACCAGCTTGTTCACCCTTTTTGCAGACCTCTTTTCAGGCTTGGACAACCTGGCTGCGACAGTGGAAGCCTCCTAAAAACCGGCTGCCAAGAGACATAACTGGTCTTGTGGGAACAGGATTGGGAATCCTAAATAGTATTGATTCAGAAGTATAAATGAATAAATTGGCTTCCACGACTAAAGATTTAAGCAAAATACAACAACCACTGCAATCGTCCTTATCGGCCTTGGGAACACATCAGTGGTTGCTATCAAACATTCTAGCAAATTGGGAAAAGGTAAATAGGAAAGACCACAAATTGATAATTGATGGACTTAATGCCACGCAAAGCAATGTTTCCTTAGCTCTTAGCTGCATCCAGGCTCAATTATGGATGCAGTCAGTTGCTGCCGCAATTCGAAGAGAAAGTGAAGAAGGCACTTTTCCGACTGAAATTAGGAAAATAGTCTGGGACAGTGCCACTGACTTTGAAAGAGTTTTCCAATCCTGGTGGAATTTAGTGAATTTTACCTATGACCCCAGCATTTGTGCCGACCATAAGTAATGCCTCAGTGCATTTGATATTCCCTAGCATCGCATTAGGATTAAATCATGATGGACCCACTTTCTATCCTTCTGAACATAGAGAATGGGCCCGTCAAATTGATGACAAATGGCAAACTGTCAATTTAGAGTCCTGTACCATCTGAGAACAACTAGGGTTTATCTGTGAAGGTAATGCAATTGTAGCTCAAGATATTTGTCTGGACACAGAACAAAATAGCTGTCATTTTGATAGTCATCTTAACGAGACTTCTGAAACAGTCCTTGTATCTACAGGCAATGGGTGTGCCTGCTTCAGAACCGCTTGTGATACTGTGTTTATACAAAGTACAGTAGTAGCTAGTAAAAATCATTCAAATTTTTGTGCTTGCAGCTTTACTAAAATTGCAGGATGTGATTTTTCTTTTGTAGCTCCAGTTACTTCACATGAACTTTTAGAATCCAATCTCACGATGATTCACAAGCTATCGCCTACTCCCATTGGGATGAACCTTACTCTGGTAAAGCAATTATTACTTCATCAAGATCTGATAGAGATCCTAGGAAAAATCAAGGAGAATGGACAGAAAACTCTGGTAACTGTTCATCATCATGTGCAAGAAATACATCGTGTTGTAGAAAGGGTGAAAAGTGATGCCGAGCACAGGTGGTGGGATACCCTTTTCGGGTGGTCGCTTACCGCCACCGGTGTCCTGAAGAAATTGTGTCATCCCATTGTTGTTCTTTGGATTTTAGTTATGATTGGTTTTGTTTGATCAGTAATCTTGCTCATTGTGAATTGGAGAATGATGAAACGACTAACAAAATTGACATCTCTAATTAATGCACACCACTTGGCCGACATTCTTTACACTATAGATGTTCCCAGGACTGTAGACACAAGAAGATGAAAAGGTTAGAAGATATGTTTTACATAATTTTCTCTTATGATTTGTTCTAATCACGGTTTTAAATTATTTTTTGTTTCTTGATGATAAAATTGTATTGAGTAATATCGATTATTGTTTAATATAGATTATACTGGTTAATTATTTGATCAATCTATTGTTTAATTGATTCATATTGATTATGATCTCAATAATTTATTGTTTAACTAGTATTGATTTAATTAATACTGATTGTATTTTGCTTATGGATTAATTATAATTTGTTTACTGATATGTTGTGATTGTTTTCGTTTTCCTGTTTCTTCTTTCCCTTTTCCTCTTCTCTTTTCCCTGGGACGTGCTGCCAACACTTGACGAGTCCTGAAGACTCCACGACGACACCATGGAACCCTGCTGATGAAGATCTTTCGAGGGCAATCGTCAGTCACGGGGTGGTGTAAGAGCCCGTCTGAAGCCCCTCATTTTCCATTCTGCCTTCCGATTGCCACAAGAAAGAATCCCTTCCCCCACTGCAGTTCCGGCTTAGAACAGGACACAGCACAGCTGGAACCACTGAACCGTCATGCTGGCTGTTCCCAACAAGGCCTGGTAAGAACTTGGCAAGGACTTGACAAAGACCTGACATGGAGCCAGCACGGGACAGCCTGATGCGCGGCCTGCTTCTCTTCTAATCTCCGTTCTTAAGCCGAATGAACTTTTGGGGTGACTCCCGTGGTCCTTCATTGAAGACCCTTCATCTGCCTCGTTACCACTGTGACAAAGAAAGAATGAGAACCCTCCTCCCAAGGGCTGAGACTGAGACCCCTACTGCGGGGAGGAGGGGAAATTGGTGGTCTGACCACTAATGACATGACCTGTTTCCCTTCAGTAATTTTAATGGACTTATTCTTCATTGGATTCGTCTTGCTTTGGTGGTTTCTGTGGACTCACCTGTTCCCGCGTGGCGATTACAATGGACTTTCATTGTTACACTTGTTCCCCCCTCTTTCCTCTGTGGACTAGAACTGGAGCCCCGAGTCGACCAGAACTTCGGAGACTCCCCCGACACGACAGACGGATCCCCATCGTCCGGACCACTGAGGATCTCGCCTGTGTTGGTAGCTATTCCCATAGCCCTCTCCTCTCTCTCTATCCTTCTATCTCCTTTCTAATCGCCCACTATCGCATTTACGCTTTTGGCCCCTAATAAAGGTGCATTTCTTCTGATTAACTGACAGTCCCTTGTTGTTTGCCTTTGTTGCACTTTTGGGATCGGTGAAAAGAACCATCACGACACCTCGCAATACGCGGATCGTGACACTTGCCAAGCACAGTCAGCTGCCTATGTTCTTGCTTCTTGACAAACTCACAGTTGCCCTTCTTTTCAGCAGCTGCCACCGTGTTCTCTGCATCTCGGAGCCTCTGGAGAGCAGCAGGACTTTCCAAGGAGGGATGCATGACGACTATGTCAAAACCCAGGAAAGTTGTCCTGGAACACCTCCCATTGGCATGCCAAGAGTGAATTCAAGAGGCAAGAGAGCAGCAGCCACCGTCCTGCAGCAGTCTGCGAGCTTCGCACACAAGCCAGCTTCTTCGCGGCTTCGTTCTTCGCCTCTTGCAAGCTACCGCGATCTCCGGCTGCCGGAGGCCAAGAAGCGGCTACTTCGCGCACAGATCACTGGCGCGGCAGCGGTGCGCTCCCGAGCGCCGCTTTTGCCGAAAGACGCCGGGAAGCGGCTCTTGCTTTCGGCCAGCTCCGGAGCTGCGTATTCTGCCTCTCTAGTCGCCTACATCTTAGCCAAAAGCTTTTCCGCTCCAGTTCTCAAGGAGAAAGTCTACCAGCACTGCTCACTTAGCCCGACCTTGCCAAGAAATGGGATTTGCTGCACATTCCAAGGACACTGCATTTTCTTAGGCAAGCTGCAAACTGCTGACAGATGGCCGTGCTCTCTGCCCTCTCCTATCTAGCTCTTGGTAGTAGCGGGCACGTTGCAGCCTGGCGAAGGCAAGAAACCTGGAGAGCTGTCACAGAGCAGAAGGGCAGCTGAGATGCTGAAAAGCAGCAAAGCTGAACAGCGTGCCTCAGCTTCAGCAGTGTGCAATTGACTGAAGGCGAAAAACGCAGCAGCAGAGAAGCGGGCTTCTGAGCGCACTGAAGGCAATTCCAAGCATGCAGCAGCTGCTCCTTGCCAAGCACAGGCAGCTGCCTGTGTTCTTGCTTTTTGACCAACTCACAGTTGCCCTTCTTTTCAGCAGCTGCCACCGTGTTCTCTGCATCTCGGAGCCTCTGGAGAGCAGCAGGACTTTCCAAGGAGGGATGCATGAGGACGACGTCAAAACCCAGGAAAGTTGTCCTGGAACACCTCCCATTGGCATGCCAAGAGTGAATTCAACAGGCAGCAGAAGGGCAGCCAGCGTCCTGCAGCAGTCTGCGAGCTTCGCACACAAGCCGGCTTCTTCGCGGCTTCGTTCTTCGCCTCTTGCAAGCTACCGCGATCTCCGGCTGCCGGAGGCCAAGAAGCGGCTTCTTCGCGCACAGATGACTGGAGCGGCAGCGGTACGCTCCGGAGCGCTGCTTTTGCCGAAAGACGCCGGGAAGCGGCACTTGCTTTCGGCCAGCTCCGGAGCTGCGTATTCTGCCTCTCTAGTCGCCTACATCTTAGCCAAAAGCTTTTCCGCTCCAGTTCTCAAGGAGAAAGTCTACCAGCACCGCTCACTTAGCCCGACCTTGCCAGGAAATAAGATTTGCTGCACATTCCAAGGACACTGCATTTTCCTGGGCAAGCTGCAACCTCCTGACTGATGGCCGTGCTCTCTGACCACTCCTGCCCAGCTCTGGGTAGTAGCGGGCACGTTGTGCCTGGCGAAGGCAAGACACCTGGAGAGCTGTCACAGAGCAGAAGGGCAGCTGAGATGCTGAAAAGCAGCAAAGCTGAACAGCCTGCCTCAGCTTCAGTAGTGTGCAATTGACTGAAGGCGAAAAACGCAGCAGCAGAGCAGCGGGCTTCTGAGCGCACTGAAGGCAATTGCAAGAATCCAGCAGCTGCTCCTTGCGGTAAGAGCCTGTCTGAAGACCCTCATTTTCCATTCTGCCTTCCGATTGCCACAAGAAAGGATCCCTTCCCCCACTGCAGTTCCGGCTTAGAACAGGACACAGCACAGCTGGAACCACTGAACCGTCATGCTGGCTGTTCCCAACAAGGCCTGGTAAGAACTTGGCAAAGAGTTGGCAAGGACTTGGCAAAGACCTGACATGGAGCCAGCACGGGACCGCCTGATGTGCGGCCTGCTTCTCTTCTAATCTCCGTTCTTAAGCCGAATGAACTTTTGGGGTGACTCCCGTGGTCCTTCATTGAAGACCCTTCATCTGCCTCGTTACCACTGTGACAAAGAAAGAATGAGAACCCTCCTCCCAAGGGCTGAGACTGAGACCCCTACTGCGGGGAGGAGGGGAAATTGGTGGTCTGACCACTAATGACATGACCTGTTTCCCTTCAGTAATTTTAATGGACTTATTCTTCATTGGATTCGTCTTGCTTTGGTGGTTTCTGTGGACTCACCTGTTCCCGCGTGGCGATTACAATGGACTTTCATTGTTACACTTGTTCCCCCCTCTTTCCTCTGTGGACTAGAACTGGAGCCCCGAGTCGACCAGAACTTCGGAGACTCCCCCGACACGACAGACGGATCCCCATCGTCCGGAGCACTGAGGATCTCGCCTGTGTTGGTAGCTATTCCCATAGCCCTCTCCTCTCTCTCTATCCTTCTATCTCCTTTCTAATCGCCCACTATCGCATTTACTCTTTTGGCCCCTAATAAAGGTGCATTTCTTCTGATTAACTGACAGTCCCTTGTTGTTTGCCTTTGTTGCACTTTTGGGATCGGTGAAAAGAACCATCACGACACCCCGCAAGAAGCGGATCGTGACATTAAAATTGGCGTCACGGACAGGATTTCTGTCTAGACAGAAGGGTTGCAGCTGAAAAGGCACCCACACTGTCTTTGGCAATTCATAAAGGATCCCTTAGTGCAAAAGGCGGGACACTGTTGTTTTGTTGTTGTGTCTATCTGGTCTGGGAAGGAAGGGACAACTTGAAGCAACTAAGCAGAGCCTCCCAGGCAGATTATTGTCCTTTCACCCAGCCAGGGAAGCGAAGGGCGACACAGTGAGGGCTGTGTAGTTTTGTGGAACTTAAGTTTGTAGCTCCCTGTCGTGGTTTTGGTCCCTTCACAAAATGAGTGACAATCTTAGCCTTGAAATGAAAGCTGAATTTTATGCACTACTAGCCAAACACAATGCCAAACCTTCTACGGAAGGAGAAAAATGGGCACAGAGTAATTGGTTGAACTTAGAAAATGTTATTGATAGAGTGTGTTCATTACAACATGAAACAAAATTCAAATTGGGCAAAAAGAAAATGATCTTATGCTCAGTTTTGGGAGCTTGTCTTACGGCAGCTATAGAAAATGGCTTCGAGCGAAGAAGTGAGGAACATGCTATAATAGACTCCCTTCAAAATCTAGTTGAAATTTTGCAAAAACAGTTCTATGAAGCAAAAAATGTGATCTATGCATTGCGAGCTGCCTTAACAGAGGAACATGTTAACAAATCACATCGTGCTGATTCCTCTACAGAGCCTGAGGAGAAGGAAACTCCTCACATTAAACGAATCTATCCTCATCAAGAACTTGAAGCAGCAAGTAATTGTGGGGAACATTGCTGCCATCACTTGAGACCCTTGATTAAAACTATCTCAGTGTATAACTATCTCAGTGATGATGATCTCCAACCTCACATCACAACCAAACACATACCACCACAAGTAAACACTGCCACCGAGCTAGCTAAGCTTAAAAGGGAATACGGACACCCTCCACATGAATCAGAAACAGAATATGTTTTCCGGGTGTCCCTCACTGGTGGTGATCAAATCCAATTAACTGAACAGGAAGCCAGTGGGTACTGGGGACATGGTGTCTTCTTAACAACAGGAGAGAAAGGTGACACATGGTCCCTGACACAGCGTGCAGCTTTTTGGGCCGGGGGAACAAGCCCCTTGGAAAGGGGAGATCCCATAGCTAGAATTAGTACCCCCGACCAGCTCTTGGAAAATGTGCACAAAGCTGCTTGCCTGCAAATGACTCACAAAAAGAAATGAATTCCTGGCTTTGAATCCCTGATGCAATTACCTGTGAAGCCCGAAATAATGACCCCTTGAATTTGTGGGCTTCCAGAATCACTCAAACCTACAGCAATTCTCCTTCCAAAAACGATAGCAGCTGCATCTCCTGTAGAAAGACCAGATAGATTTCCTAGTAACCAGAACGACCCATTTGTTCCCCTTTATGACTTGTTGAGGAAAGGGGTGAAATGGGATTGGAGTCTTTCTCAGGAGTCAGCATTGCAATTGCTGATTTTTGAAGCAACAGCTCATCAAGCACTGGGCCCTATCCATCCTACAGATCCTTTCCAGGTGGAATGGGCATTTGCCTCCTCAGGGCTGTCAGTACACATATGGCAGCGGGGTCCTGAGGCTCCGACAAGACCTGTTGGTTTTGATTCCCGTGGTTCCAAAGATGCTGAGAAAAGATACACTACCTGGGAAAAAGGATTGTTTATGGTTAGCTTAGCTTTCCTAGAAGTAGAAAAAATTGCACGAAAACAACCAATTGTATTGAGAGGCCCCTTCAAGGTTATCAAGACAGTCACTAGTGGGACCCCCCCTCCTGACGGGGTGGCCGAGAGGGCCTCAGTTAGAAAATGGTATGCTCAGGTTGAACATTACTGCAACTTTTTCTCAAGGACAGCAGGAACTTTAGCAGTCCAAGAAACGGAGAGCTTGGACAAACTTGCCTCTGTAATCAAAGTAAGCCCTCCTTTCTGCCCCGAACAATCAGCAAACTCTTGGTTTACTGATGCTTCTGCTAAAGGGGAAGGAAAAGTATGGAGATATAGGGCAGAAGCCCTCCACTTTTCCTCTGGTGAGCAAATGATTACAGAGGGAGAAGGTAGTGTACACGTTGGGGAGCTGATAGCTGTCTGGAGTGTTTTTCAACGAGAAGCACAGAATTCCTCTTTGGTCTGCATCTACACTGACTCCTATGCTCTGTACCAAATGATCCTAATAATCCAGCTCATGACCCTGGCCAACCTGTTCTGGTGGACCTCTCTTACTATAGGACTAGTAGCACTTGTGCTAAAACCCCCTCTGAAGAAATATGCATGGGAAGCCTCTGGTGCTCTAGGCAAAGAGCATTGGACAAATAGATGCTGGATAATTCCATCATTCTAACTTTTCTGCCTCTCGGCAGCAGAATTCTGTTGTGTTTACTTTTTCAGAAGAACTCCGAGGGACATGAAGACCACCTAATCCATGATCAAACTGGTAATATTTTTCTGCATCCTACCACAACCCCATGGCCAGAAAGCAGCTGAGTGGCCGTGGTCTGAACTAATTGTGGTAGCATGCAGAAAAAGTGAAAGGATCTCTTTCAGGACAAAAAGGTTGTTACACACCCAAGCATACAGGATTGTTGGCGCAATTTCACATGAACACAAACTGCAGAAGTAGTTTGGTTTTGATCCAAAAATACTGAAGCACTTTTTTTGTTTGTTTGTTTGTTTTGTTTTTGTTTTTGTTTTTGTTTTTTAAGTTGAAAGTATTGATTCAAATACTGGAGTAGGACTTGATGTTAATGTTGTGACACCTACCACCCAACCACTGGTTACACTTAGCCCGAAAATTTTTGAAATTGGACCATATAGAATCAGGAAAACTGGCCAACAACAGATATTGTTTAATCTGTTATGGTCTCTTAAACAAGTCAAATTGCTGATGCAAAACAATATCTGAGAAATACAACCAGCTTGTTCACCCTTTTTGCAGACCTCTTTTCAGGCTTGGACAACCTGGCTGCGACAGTGGAAGCCTCCTAAAAACCGGCTGCCAAGAGACATAACTGGTCTTGTGGGAACAGGATTGGGAATCCTAAATAGTATTGATTCAGAAGTATAAATGAATAAATTGGCTTCCACGACTAAAGATTTAAGCAAAATACAACAACCACTGCAATCGTCCTTATCGGCCTTGGGAACACATCAGTGGTTGCTATCAAACATTCTAGCAAATTGGGAAAAGGTAAATAGGAAAGACCACAAATTGATAATTGATGGACTTAATGCCACGCAAAGCAATGTTTCCTTAGCTCTTAGCTGCATCCAGGCTCAATTATGGATGCAGTCAGTTGCTGCCGCAATTCGAAGAGAAAGTGAAGAAGGCACTTTTCCGACTGAAATTAGGAAAATAGTCTGGGACAGTGCCACTGACTTTGAAAGAGTTTTCCAATCCTGGTGGAATTTAGTGAATTTTACCTATGACCCCAGCATTTGTGCCGACCATAAGTAATGCCTCAGTGCATTTGATATTCCCTAGCATCGCATTAGGATTAAATCATGATGGACCCACTTTCTATCCTTCTGAACATAGAGAATGGGCCCGTCAAATTGATGACAAATGGCAAACTGTCAATTTAGAGTCCTGTACCATCTGAGAACAACTAGGGTTTATCTGTGAAGGTAATGCAATTGTAGCTCAAGATATTTGTCTGGACACAGAACAAAATAGCTGTCATTTTGATAGTCATCTTAACGAGACTTCTGAAACAGTCCTTGTATCTACAGGCAATGGGTGTGCCTGCTTCAGAACCGCTTGTGATACTGTGTTTATACAAAGTACAGTAGTAGCTAGTAAAAATCATTCAAATTTTTGTGCTTGCAGCTTTACTAAAATTGCAGGATGTGATTTTTCTTTTGTAGCTCCAGTTACTTCACATGAACTTTTAGAATCCAATCTCACGATGATTCACAAGCTATCGCCTACTCCCATTGGGATGAACCTTACTCTGGTAAAGCAATTATTACTTCATCAAGATCTGATAGAGATCCTAGGAAAAATCAAGGAGAATGGACAGAAAACTCTGGTAACTGTTCATCATCATGTGCAAGAAATACATCGTGTTGTAGAAAGGGTGAAAAGTGATGCCGAGCACAGGTGGTGGGATACCCTTTTCGGGTGGTCGCTTACCGCCACCGGTGTCCTGAAGAAATTGTGTCATCCCATTGTTGTTCTTTGGATTTTAGTTATGATTGGTTTTGTTTGATCAGTAATCTTGCTCATTGTGAATTGGAGAATGATGAAACGACTAACAAAATTGACATCTCTAATTAATGCACACCACTTGGCCGACATTCTTTACACTATAGATGTTCCCAGGACTGTAGACACAAGAAGATGAAAAGGTTAGAAGATATGTTTTACATAATTTTCTCTTATGATTTGTTCTAATCACGGTTTTAAATTATTTTTTGTTTCTTGATGATAAAATTGTATTGAGTAATATCGATTATTGTTTAATATAGATTATACTGGTTAATTATTTGATCAATCTATTGTTTAATTGATTCATATTGATTATGATCTCAATAATTTATTGTTTAACTAGTATTGATTTAATTAATACTGATTGTATTTTGCTTATGGATTAATTATAATTTGTTTACTGATATGTTGTGATTGTTTTCGTTTTCCTGTTTCTTCTTTCCCTTTTCCTCTTCTCTTTTCCCTGGGACGTGCTGCCAACACTTGACGAGTCCTGAAGACTCCACGACGACACCATGGAACCCTGCTGATGAAGATCTTTCGAGGGCAATCGTCAGTCACGGGGTGGTGTAAGAGCCCGTCTGAAGCCCCTCATTTTCCATTCTGCCTTCCGATTGCCACAAGAAAGAATCCCTTCCCCCACTGCAGTTCCGGCTTAGAACAGGACACAGCACAGCTGGAACCACTGAACCGTCATGCTGGCTGTTCCCAACAAGGCCTGGTAAGAACTTGGCAAGGACTTGACAAAGACCTGACATGGAGCCAGCACGGGACAGCCTGATGCGCGGCCTGCTTCTCTTCTAATCTCCGTTCTTAAGCCGAATGAACTTTTGGGGTGACTCCCGTGGTCCTTCATTGAAGACCCTTCATCTGCCTCGTTACCACTGTGACAAAGAAAGAATGAGAACCCTCCTCCCAAGGGCTGAGACTGAGACCCCTACTGCGGGGAGGAGGGGAAATTGGTGGTCTGACCACTAATGACATGACCTGTTTCCCTTCAGTAATTTTAATGGACTTATTCTTCATTGGATTCGTCTTGCTTTGGTGGTTTCTGTGGACTCACCTGTTCCCGCGTGGCGATTACAATGGACTTTCATTGTTACACTTGTTCCCCCCTCTTTCCTCTGTGGACTAGAACTGGAGCCCCGAGTCGACCAGAACTTCGGAGACTCCCCCGACACGACAGACGGATCCCCATCGTCCGGACCACTGAGGATCTCGCCTGTGTTGGTAGCTATTCCCATAGCCCTCTCCTCTCTCTCTATCCTTCTATCTCCTTTCTAATCGCCCACTATCGCATTTACGCTTTTGGCCCCTAATAAAGGTGCATTTCTTCTGATTAACTGACAGTCCCTTGTTGTTTGCCTTTGTTGCACTTTTGGGATCGGTGAAAAGAACCATCACGACACCTCGCAATACGCGGATCGTGACACTTGCCAAGCACAGTCAGCTGCCTATGTTCTTGCTTCTTGACAAACTCACAGTTGCCCTTCTTTTCAGCAGCTGCCACCGTGTTCTCTGCATCTCGGAGCCTCTGGAGAGCAGCAGGACTTTCCAAGGAGGGATGCATGACGACTATGTCAAAACCCAGGAAAGTTGTCCTGGAACACCTCCCATTGGCATGCCAAGAGTGAATTCAAGAGGCAAGAGAGCAGCAGCCACCGTCCTGCAGCAGTCTGCGAGCTTCGCACACAAGCCAGCTTCTTGGCGGCTTCGTTCTTCGCCTCTTGCAAGCTACCGCGATCTCCGGCTGCCGGAGGCCAAGAAGCGGCTACTTCGCGCACAGATCACTGGCGCGGCAGCGGTGCGCTCCCGAGCGCCGCTTTTGCCGAAAGACGCCGGGAAGCGGCTCTTGCTTTCGGCCAGCTCCGGAGCTGCGTATTCTGCCTCTCTAGTCGCCTACATCTTAGCCAAAAGCTTTTCCGCTCCAGTTCTCAAGGAGAAAGTCTACCAGCACTGCTCACTTAGCCCGACCTTGCCAAGAAATGGGATTTGCTGCACATTCCAAGGACACTGCATTTTCTTAGGCAAGCTGCAAACTGCTGACAGATGGCCGTGCTCTCTGCCCTCTCCTATCTAGCTCTTGGTAGTAGCGGGCACGTTGCAGCCTGGCGAAGGCAAGAAACCTGGAGAGCTGTCACAGAGCAGAAGGGCAGCTGAGATGCTGAAAAGCAGCAAAGCTGAACAGCGTGCCTCAGCTTCAGCAGTGTGCAATTGACTGAAGGCGAAAAACGCAGCAGCAGAGAAGCGGGCTTCTGAGCGCACTGAAGGCAATTCCAAGCATGCAGCAGCTGCTCCTTGCCAAGCACAGGCAGCTGCCTGTGTTCTTGCTTTTTGACCAACTCACAGTTGCCCTTCTTTTCAGCAGCTGCCACCGTGTTCTCTGCATCTCGGAGCCTCTGGAGAGCAGCAGGACTTTCCAAGGAGGGATGCATGAGGACGACGTCAAAACCCAGGAAAGTTGTCCTGGAACACCTCCCATTGGCATGCCAAGAGTGAATTCAACAGGCAGCAGAAGGGCAGCCAGCGTCCTGCAGCAGTCTGCGAGCTTCGCACACAAGCCGGCTTCTTCGCGGCTTCGTTCTTCGCCTCTTGCAAGCTACCGCGATCTCCGGCTGCCGGAGGCCAAGAAGCGGCTTCTTCGCGCACAGATCACTGGAGCGGCAGCGGTACGCTCCGGAGCGCTGCTTTTGCCGAAAGACGCCGGGAAGCGGCACTTGCTTTCGGCCAGCTCCGGAGCTGCCTATTCTGCCTCTCTAGTCGCCTACATCTTAGCCAAAAGCTTTTCCGCTCCAGTTCTCAAGGAGAAAGTCTACCAGCACCGCTCACTTAGCCCGACCTTGCCAGGAAATAAGATTTGCTGCACATTCCAAGGACACTGCATTTTCCTGGGCAAGCTGCAACCTCCTGACTGATGGCCGTGCTCTCTGACCACTCCTGCCCAGCTCTGGGTAGTAGCGGGCACGTTGTGCCTGGCGAAGGCAAGACACCTGGAGAGCTGTCACAGAGCAGAAGGGCAGCTGAGATGCTGAAAAGCAGCAAAGCTGAACAGCCTGCCTCAGCTTCAGTAGTGTGCAATTGACTGAAGGCGAAAAACGCAGCAGCAGAGCAGCGGGCTTCTGAGCGCACTGAAGGCAATTGCAAGCATCCAGCAGCTGCTCCTTGCGGTAAGAGCCTGTCTGAAGACCCTCATTTTCCATTCTGCCTTCCGATTGCCACAAGAAAGGATCCCTTCCCCCACTGCAGTTCCGGCTTAGAACAGGACACAGCACAGCTGGAACCACTGAACCGTCATGCTGGCTGTTCCCAACAAGGCCTGGTAAGAACTTGGCAAAGAGTTGGCAAGGACTTGGCAAAGACCTGACATGGAGCCAGCACGGGACAGCCTGATGTGCGGCCTGCTTCTCTTCTAATCTCCGTTCTTAAGCCGAATGAACTTTTGGGGTGACTCCCGTGGTCCTTCATTGAAGACCCTTCATCTGCCTCGTTACCACTGTGACAAAGAAAGAATGAGAACCCTCCTCCCAAGGGCTGAGACTGAGACCCCTACTGCGGGGAGGAGGGGAAATTGGTGGTCTGACCACTAATGACATGACCTGTTTCCCTTCAGTAATTTTAATGGACTTATTCTTCATTGGATTCGTCTTGCTTTGGTGGTTTCTGTGGACTCACCTGTTCCCGCGTGGCGATTACAATGGACTTTCATTGTTACACTTGTTCCCCCCTCTTTCCTCTGTGGACTAGAACTGGAGCCCCGAGTCGACCAGAACTTCGGAGACTCCCCCGACACGACAGACGGATCCCCATCGTCCGGAGCACTGAGGATCTCGCCTGTGTTGGTAGCTATTCCCATAGCCCTCTCCTCTCTCTCTATCCTTCTATCTCCTTTCTAATCGCCCACTATCGCATTTACTCTTTTGGCCCCTAATAAAGGTGCATTTCTTCTGATTAACTGACAGTCCCTTGTTGTTTGCCTTTGTTGCACTTTTGGGATCGGTGAAAAGAACCATCACGACACCCCGCAAGAAGCGGATCGTGACATTAAAATTGGCGTCACGGACAGGATTTCTGTCTAGACAGAAGGGTTGCAGCTGAAAAGGCACCCACACTGTCTTTGGCAATTCATAAAGGATCCCTTAGTGCAAAAGGCGGGACACTGTTG
Organism: Vidua macroura; assembly: GCF_024509145.1. Taxonomy (NCBI): domain Eukaryota; kingdom Metazoa; phylum Chordata; class Aves; order Passeriformes; family Viduidae; genus Vidua; species Vidua macroura. The sequence continues at coordinate 4,633,880 of NC_071579.1, forward strand.
TTTTGTTGTTGTGTCTATCTGGTCTGGGAAGGAAGGGACAACTTGAAGCAACTAAGCAGAGCCTCCCAGGCAGATTATTGTCCTTTCACCCAGCCAGGGAAGCGAAGGGCGACACAGTGAGGGCTGTGTAGTTTTGTGGAACTTAAGTTTGTAGCTCCCTGTCGTGGTTTTGGTCCCTTCACAAAATGAGTGACAATCTTAGCCTTGAAATGAAAGCTGAATTTTATGCACTACTAGCCAAACACAATGCCAAACCTTCTACGGAAGGAGAAAAATGGGCACAGAGTAATTGGTTGAACTTAGAAAATGTTATTGATAGAGTGTGTTCATTACAACATGAAACAAAATTCAAATTGGGCAAAAAGAAAATGATCTTATGCTCAGTTTTGGGAGCTTGTCTTACGGCAGCTATAGAAAATGGCTTCGAGCGAAGAAGTGAGGAACATGCTATAATAGACTCCCTTCAAAATCTAGTTGAAATTTTGCAAAAACAGTTCTATGAAGCAAAAAATGTGATCTATGCATTGCGAGCTGCCTTAACAGAGGAACATGTTAACAAATCACATCGTGCTGATTCCTCTACAGAGCCTGAGGAGAAGGAAACTCCTCACATTAAACGAATCTATCCTCATCAAGAACTTGAAGCAGCAAGTAATTGTGGGGAACATTGCTGCCATCACTTGAGACCCTTGATTAAAACTATCTCAGTGTATAACTATCTCAGTGATGATGATCTCCAACCTCACATCACAACCAAACACATACCACCACAAGTAAACACTGCCACCGAGCTAGCTAAGCTTAAAAGGGAATACGGACACCCTCCACATGAATCAGAAACAGAATATGTTTTCCGGGTGTCCCTCACTGGTGGTGATCAAATCCAATTAACTGAACAGGAAGCCAGTGGGTACTGGGGACATGGTGTCTTCTTAACAACAGGAGAGAAAGGTGACACATGGTCCCTGACACAGCGTGCAGCTTTTTGGGCCGGGGGAACAAGCCCCTTGGAAAGGGGAGATCCCATAGCTAGAATTAGTACCCCCGACCAGCTCTTGGAAAATGTGCACAAAGCTGCTTGCCTGCAAATGACTCACAAAAAGAAATGAATTCCTGGCTTTGAATCCCTGATGCAATTACCTGTGAAGCCCGAAATAATGACCCCTTGAATTTGTGGGCTTCCAGAATCACTCAAACCTACAGCAATTCTCCTTCCAAAAACGATAGCAGCTGCATCTCCTGTAGAAAGACCAGATAGATTTCCTAGTAACCAGAACGACCCATTTGTTCCCCTTTATGACTTGTTGAGGAAAGGGGTGAAATGGGATTGGAGTCTTTCTCAGGAGTCAGCATTGCAATTGCTGATTTTTGAAGCAACAGCTCATCAAGCACTGGGCCCTATCCATCCTACAGATCCTTTCCAGGTGGAATGGGCATTTGCCTCCTCAGGGCTGTCAGTACACATATGGCAGCGGGGTCCTGAGGCTCCGACAAGACCTGTTGGTTTTGATTCCCGTGGTTCCAAAGATGCTGAGAAAAGATACACTACCTGGGAAAAAGGATTGTTTATGGTTAGCTTAGCTTTCCTAGAAGTAGAAAAAATTGCACGAAAACAACCAATTGTATTGAGAGGCCCCTTCAAGGTTATCAAGACAGTCACTAGTGGGACCCCCCCTCCTGACGGGGTGGCCGAGAGGGCCTCAGTTAGAAAATGGTATGCTCAGGTTGAACATTACTGCAACTTTTTCTCAAGGACAGAAGGAACTTTAGCAGTCCAAGAAACGGAGAGCTTGGACAAACTTGCCTCTGTAATCAAAGTAAGCCCTCCTTTCTGCCCCGAACAATCAGCAAACTCTTGGTTTACTGATGCTTCTGCTAAAGGGGAAGGAAAAGTATGGAGATATAGGGCAGAAGCCCTCCACTTTTCCTCTGGTGAGCAAATGATTACAGAGGGAGAAGGTAGTGTACACGTTGGGGAGCTGATAGCTGTCTGGAGTGTTTTTCAACGAGAAGCACAGAATTCCTCTTTGGTCTGCATCTACACTGACTCCTATGCTCTGTACCAAATGATCCTAATAATCCAGCTCATGACCCTGGCCAACCTGTTCTGGTGGACCTCTCTTACTATAGGACTAGTAGCACTTGTGCTAAAACCCCCTCTGAAGAAATATGCATGGGAAGCCTCTGGTGCTCTAGGCAAAGAGCATTGGACAAATAGATGCTGGATAATTCCATCATTCTAACTTTTCTGCCTCTCGGCAGCAGAATTCTGTTGTGTTTACTTTTTCAGAAGAACTCCGAGGGACATGAAGACCACCTAATCCATGATCAAACTGGTAATATTTTTCTGCATCCTACCACAACCCCATGGCCAGAAAGCAGCTGAGTGGCCGTGGTCTGAACTAATTGTGGTAGCATGCAGAAAAAGTGAAAGGATCTCTTTCAGGACAAAAAGGTTGTTACACACCCAAGCATACAGGATTGTTGGCGCAATTTCACATGAACACAAACTGCAGAAGTAGTTTGGTTTTGATCCAAAAATACTGAAGCACTTTTTTTGTTTGTTTGTTTGTTTTGTTTTTGTTTTTGTTTTTGTTTTTTAAGTTGAAAGTATTGATTCAAATACTGGAGTAGGACTTGATGTTAATGTTGTGACACCTACCACCCAACCACTGGTTACACTTAGCCCGAAAATTTTTGAAATTGGACCATATAGAATCAGGAAAACTGGCCAACAACAGATATTGTTTAATCTGTTATGGTCTCTTAAACAAGTCAAATTGCTGATGCAAAATAATATCTGAGAAATACAACCAGCTTGTTCACCCTTTTTGCAGACCTCTTTTCAGGCTTGGACAACCTGGCTGCGACAGTGGAAGCCTCCTAAAAACCGGCTGCCAAGAGACATAACTGGTCTTGTGGGAACAGGATTGGGAATCCTAAATAGTATTGATTCAGAAGTATAAATGAATAAATTGGCTTCCACGACTAAAGATTTAAGCAAAATACAACAACCACTGCAATCGTCCTTATCGGCCTTGGGAACACATCAGTGGTTGCTATCAAACATTCTAGCAAATTGGGAAAAGGTAAATAGGAAAGACCACAAATTGATAATTGATGGACTTAATGCCACGCAAAGCAATGTTTCCTTAGCTCTTAGCTGCATCCAGGCTCAATTATGGATGCAGTCAGTTGCTGCCGCAATTCGAAGAGAAAGTGAAGAAGGCACTTTTCCGACTGAAATTAGGAAAATAGTCTGGGACAGTGCCACTGACTTTGAAAGAGTTTTCCAATCCTGGTGGAATTTAGTGAATTTTACCTATGACCCCAGCATTTGTGCCGACCATAAGTAATGCCTCAGTGCATTTGATATTCCCTAGCATCGCATTAGGATTAAATCATGATGGACCCACTTTCTATCCTTCTGAACATAGAGAATGGGCCCGTCAAATTGATGACAAATGGCAAACTGTCAATTTAGAGTCCTGTACCATCTGAGAACAACTAGGGTTTATCTGTGAAGGTAATGCAATTGTAGCTCAAGATATTTGTCTGGACACAGAACAAAATAGCTGTCATTTTGATAGTCATCTTAACGAGACTTCTGAAACAGTCCTTGTATCTACAGGCAATGGGTGTGCCTGCTTCAGAACCGCTTGTGATACTGTGTTTATACAAAGTACAGTAGTAGCTAGTAAAAATCATTCAAATTTTTGTGCTTGCAGCTTTACTAAAATTGCAGGATGTGATTTTTCTTTTGTAGCTCCAGTTACTTCACATGAACTTTTAGAATCCAATCTCACGATGATTCACAAGCTATCGCCTACTCCCATTGGGATGAACCTTACTCTGGTAAAGCAATTATTACTTCATCAAGATCTGATAGAGATCCTAGGAAAAATCAAGGAGAATGGACAGAAAACTCTGGTAACTGTTCATCATCATGTGCAAGAAATACATCGTGTTGTAGAAAGGGTGAAAAGTGATGCCGAGCACAGGTGGTGGGATACCCTTTTCGGGTGGTCGCTTACCGCCACCGGTGTCCTGAAGAAATTGTGTCATCCCATTGTTGTTCTTTGGATTTTAGTTATGATTGGTTTTGTTTGATCAGTAATCTTGCTCATTGTGAATTGGAGAATGATGAAACGACTAACAAAATTGACATCTCTAATTAATGCACACCACTTGGCCGACATTCTTTACACTATAGATGTTCCCAGGACTGTAGACACAAGAAGATGAAAAGGTTAGAAGATATGTTTTACATAATTTTCTCTTATGATTTGTTCTAATCACGGTTTTAAATTATTTTTTGTTTCTTGATGATAAAATTGTATTGAGTAATATCGATTATTGTTTAATATAGATTATACTGGTTAATTATTTGATCAATCTATTGTTTAATTGATTCATATTGATTATGATCTCAATAATTTATTGTTTAACTAGTATTGATTTAATTAATACTGATTGTATTTTGCTTATGGATTAATTATAATTTGTTTACTGATATGTTGTGATTGTTTTCGTTTTCCTGTTTCTTCTTTCCCTTTTCCTCTTCTCTTTTCCCTGGGACGTGCTGCCAACACTTGACGAGTCCTGAAGACTCCACGACGACACCATGGAACCCTGCTGATGAAGATCTTTCGAGGGCAATCGTCAGTCACGGGGTGGTGTAAGAGCCCGTCTGAAGCCCCTCATTTTCCATTCTGCCTTCCGATTGCCACAAGAAAGAATCCCTTCCCCCACTGCAGTTCCGGCTTAGAACAGGACACAGCACAGCTGGAACCACTGAACCGTCATGCTGGCTGTTCCCAACAAGGCCTGGTAAGAACTTGGCAAGGACTTGACAAAGACCTGACATGGAGCCAGCACGGGACAGCCTGATGCGCGGCCTGCTTCTCTTCTAATCTCCGTTCTTAAGCCGAATGAACTTTTGGGGTGACTCCCGTGGTCCTTCATTGAAGACCCTTCATCTGCCTCGTTACCACTGTGACAAAGAAAGAATGAGAACCCTCCTCCCAAGGGCTGAGACTGAGACCCCTACTGCGGGGAGGAGGGGAAATTGGTGGTCTGACCACTAATGACATGACCTGTTTCCCTTCAGTAATTTTAATGGACTTATTCTTCATTGGATTCGTCTTGCTTTGGTGGTTTCTGTGGACTCACCTGTTCCCGCGTGGCGATTACAATGGACTTTCATTGTTACACTTGTTCCCCCCTCTTTCCTCTGTGGACTAGGACTAGAACTGGAGCCCCGAGTCGACCAGAACTTCGGAGACTCCCCCGACACGACAGACGGATCCCCATCGTCCGGACCACTGAGGATCTCGCCTGTGTTGGTAGCTATTCCCATAGCCCTCTCCTCTCTCTCTATCCTTCTATCTCCTTTCTAATCGCCCACTATCGCATTTACGCTTTTGGCCCCTAATAAAGGTGCATTTCTTCTGATTAACTGACAGTCCCTTGTTGTTTGCCTTTGTTGCACTTTTGGGATCGGTGAAAAGAACCATCACGACACCTCGCAATACGCGGATCGTGACACTTGCCAAGCACAGTCAGCTGCCTATGTTCTTGCTTCTTGACAAACTCACAGTTGCCCTTCTTTTCAGCAGCTGCCACCGTGTTCTCTGCATCTCGGAGCCTCTGGAGAGCAGCAGGACTTTCCAAGGAGGGATGCATGACGACTATGTCAAAACCCAGGAAAGTTGTCCTGGAACACCTCCCATTGGCATGCCAAGAGTGAATTCAAGAGGCAAGAGAGCAGCAGCCACCGTCCTGCAGCAGTCTGCGAGCTTCGCACACAAGCCAGCTTCTTGGCGGCTTCGTTCTTCGCCTCTTGCAAGCTACCGCGATCTCCGGCTGCCGGAGGCCAAGAAGCGGCTACTTCGCGCACAGATCACTGGCGCGGCAGCGGTGCGCTCCCGAGCGCCGCTTTTGCCGAAAGACGCCGGGAAGCGGCTCTTGCTTTCGGCCAGCTCCGGAGCTGCGTATTCTGCCTCTCTAGTCGCCTACATCTTAGCCAAAAGCTTTTCCGCTCCAGTTCTCAAGGAGAAAGTCTACCAGCACTGCTCACTTAGCCCGACCTTGCCAAGAAATGGGATTTGCTGCACATTCCAAGGACACTGCATTTTCTTAGGCAAGCTGCAAACTGCTGACAGATGGCCGTGCTCTCTGCCCTCTCCTATCTAGCTCTTGGTAGTAGCGGGCACGTTGCAGCCTGGCGAAGGCAAGAAACCTGGAGAGCTGTCACAGAGCAGAAGGGCAGCTGAGATGCTGAAAAGCAGCAAAGCTGAACAGCGTGCCTCAGCTTCAGCAGTGTGCAATTGACTGAAGGCGAAAAACGCAGCAGCAGAGAAGCGGGCTTCTGAGCGCACTGAAGGCAATTGCAAGCATGCAGCAGCTGCTCCTTGCCAAGCACAGGCAGCTGCCTGTGTTCTTGCTTTTTGACCAACTCACAGTTGCCCTTCTTTTCAGCAGCTGCCACCGTGTTCTCTGCATCTCGGAGCCTCTGGAGAGCAGCAGGACTTTCCAAGGAGGGATGCATGAGGACGACGTCAAAACCCAGGAAAGTTGTCCTGGAACACCTCCCATTGGCATGCCAAGAGTGAATTCAACAGGCAGCAGAAGGGCAGCCAGCGTCCTGCAGCAGTCTGCGAGCTTCGCACACAAGCCGGCTTCTTCGCGGCTTCGTTCTTCGCCTCTTGCAAGCTACCGCGATCTCCGGCTGCCGGAGGCCAAGAAGCGGCTTCTTCGCGCACAGATCACTGGAGCGGCAGCGGTACGCTCCGGAGCGCTGCTTTTGCCGAAAGACGCCGGGAAGCGGCACTTGCTTTCGGCCAGCTCCGGAGCTGCCTATTCTGCCTCTCTAGTCGCCTACATCTTAGCCAAAAGCTTTTCCGCTCCAGTTCTCAAGGAGAAAGTGTACCAGCACCGCTCACTTAGCCCGACCTTGCCAGGAAATAAGATTTGCTGCACATTCCAAGGACACTGCATTTTCCTGGGCAAGCTGCAACCTCCTGACTGATGGCCGTGCTCTCTGACCACTCCTGCCCAGCTCTGGGTAGTAGCGGGCACGTTGTGCCTGGCGAAGGCAAGACACCTGGAGAGCTGTCACAGAGCAGAAGGGCAGCTGAGATGCTGAAAAGCAGCAAAGCTGAACAGCCTGCCTCAGCTTCAGTAGTGTGCAATTGACTGAAGGCGAAAAACGCAGCAGCAGAGCAGCGGGCTTCTGAGCGCACTGAAGGCAATTGCAAGCATCCAGCAGCTGCTCCTTGCGGTAAGAGCCTGTCTGAAGACCCTCATTTTCCATTCTGCCTTCCGATTGCCACAAGAAAGGATCCCTTCCCCCACTGCAGTTCCGGCTTAGAACAGGACACAGCACAGCTGGAACCACTGAACCGTCATGCTGGCTGTTCCCAACAAGGCCTGGTAAGAACTTGGCAAAGAGTTGGCAAGGACTTGGCAAAGACCTGACATGGAGCCAGCACGGGACCGCCTGATGTGCGGCCTGCTTCTCTTCTAATCTCCGTTCTTAAGCCGAATGAACTTTTGGGGTGACTCCCGTGGTCCTTCATTGAAGACCCTTCATCTGCCTCGTTACCACTGTGACAAAGAAAGAATGAGAACCCTCCTCCCAAGGGCTGAGACTGAGACCCCTACTGCGGGGAGGAGGGGAAATTGGTGGTCTGACCACTAATGACATGACCTGTTTCCCTTCAGTAATTTTAATGGACTTATTCTTCATTGGATTCGTCTTGCTTTGGTGGTTTCTGTGGACTCACCTGTTCCCGCGTGGCGATTACAATGGACTTTCATTGTTACACTTGTTCCCCCCTCTTTCCTCTGTGGACTAGAACTGGAGCCCCGAGTCGACCAGAACTTCGGAGACTCCCCCGACACGACAGACGGATCCCCATCGTCCGGAGCACTGAGGATCTCGCCTGTGTTGGTAGCTATTCCCATAGCCCTCTCCTCTCTCTCTATCCTTCTATCTCCTTTCTAATCGCCCACTATCGCATTTACTCTTTTGGCCCCTAATAAAGGTGCATTTCTTCTGATTAACTGACAGTCCCTTGTTGTTTGCCTTTGTTGCACTTTTGGGATCGGTGAAAAGAACCATCACGACACCCCGCAAGAAGCGGATCGTGACATTAAAATTGGCGTCACGGACAGGATTTCTGTCTAGACAGAAGGGTTGCAGCTGAAAAGGCACCCACACTGTCTTTGGCAATTCATAAAGGATCCCTTAGTGCAAAAGGCGGGACACTGTTGTTTTGTTGTTGTGTCTATCTGGTCTGGGAAGGAAGGGACAACTTGAAGCAACTAAGCAGAGCCTCCCAGGCAGATTATTGTCCTTTCACCCAGCCAGGGAAGCGAAGGGCGACACAGTGAGGGCTGTGTAGTTTTGTGGAACTTAAGTTTGTAGCTCCCTGTCGTGGTTTTGGTCCCTTCACAAAATGAGTGACAATCTTAGCCTTGAAATGAAAGCTGAATTTTATGCACTACTAGCCAAACACAATGCCAAACCTTCTACGGAAGGAGAAAAATGGGCACAGAGTAATTGGTTGAACTTAGAAAATGTTATTGATAGAGTGTGTTCATTACAACATGAAACAAAATTCAAATTGGGCAAAAAGAAAATGATCTTATGCTCAGTTTTGGGAGCTTGTCTTACGGCAGCTATAGAAAATGGCTTCGAGCGAAGAAGTGAGGAACATGCTATAATAGACTCCCTTCAAAATCTAGTTGAAATTTTGCAAAAACAGTTCTATGAAGCAAAAAATGTGATCTATGCATTGCGAGCTGCCTTAACAGAGGAACATGTTAACAAATCACATCGTGCTGATTCCTCTACAGAGCCTGAGGAGAAGGAAACTCCTCACATTAAACGAATCTATCCTCATCAAGAACTTGAAGCAGCAAGTAATTGTGGGGAACATTGCTGCCATCACTTGAGACCCTTGATTAAAACTATCTCAGTGTATAACTATCTCAGTGATGATGATCTCCAACCTCACATCACAACCAAACACATACCACCACAAGTAAACACTGCCACCGAGCTAGCTAAGCTTAAAAGGGAATACGGACACCCTCCACATGAATCAGAAACAGAATATGTTTTCCGGGTGTCCCTCACTGGTGGTGATCAAATCCAATTAACTGAACAGGAAGCCAGTGGGTACTGGGGACATGGTGTCTTCTTAACAACAGGAGAGAAAGGTGACACATGGTCCCTGACACAGCGTGCAGCTTTTTGGGCCGGGGGAACAAGCCCCTTGGAAAGGGGAGATCCCATAGCTAGAATTAGTACCCCCGACCAGCTCTTGGAAAATGTGCACAAAGCTGCTTGCCTGCAAATGACTCACAAAAAGAAATGAATTCCTGGCTTTGAATCCCTGATGCAATTACCTGTGAAGCCCGAAATAATGACCCCTTGAATTTGTGGGCTTCCAGAATCACTCAAACCTACAGCAATTCTCCTTCCAAAAACGATAGCAGCTGCATCTCCTGTAGAAAGACCAGATAGATTTCCTAGTAACCAGAACGACCCATTTGTTCCCCTTTATGACTTGTTGAGGAAAGGGGTGAAATGGGATTGGAGTCTTTCTCAGGAGTCAGCATTGCAATTGCTGATTTTTGAAGCAACAGCTCATCAAGCACTGGGCCCTATCCATCCTACAGATCCTTTCCAGGTGGAATGGGCATTTGCCTCCTCAGGGCTGTCAGTACACATATGGCAGCGGGGTCCTGAGGCTCCGACAAGACCTGTTGGTTTTGATTCCCGTGGTTCCAAAGATGCTGAGAAAAGATACACTACCTGGGAAAAAGGATTGTTTATGGTTAGCTTAGCTTTCCTAGAAGTAGAAAAAATTGCACGAAAACAACCAATTGTATTGAGAGGCCCCTTCAAGGTTATCAAGACAGTCACTAGTGGGACCCCCCCTCCTGACGGGGTGGCCGAGAGGGCCTCAGTTAGAAAATGGTATGCTCAGGTTGAACATTACTGCAACTTTTTCTCAAGGACAGAAGGAACTTTAGCAGTCCAAGAAACGGAGAGCTTGGACAAACTTGCCTCTGTAATCAAAGTAAGCCCTCCTTTCTGCCCCGAACAATCAGCAAACTCTTGGTTTACTGATGCTTCTGCTAAAGGGGAAGGAAAAGTATGGAGATATAGGGCAGAAGCCCTCCACTTTTCCTCTGGTGAGCAAATGATTACAGAGGGAGAAGGTAGTGTACACGTTGGGGAGCTGATAGCTGTCTGGAGTGTTTTTCAACGAGAAGCACAGAATTCCTCTTTGGTCTGCATCTACACTGACTCCTATGCTCTGTACCAAATGATCCTAATAATCCAGCTCATGACCCTGGCCAACCTGTTCTGGTGGACCTCTCTTACTATAGGACTAGTAGCACTTGTGCTAAAACCCCCTCTGAAGAAATATGCATGGGAAGCCTCTGGTGCTCTAGGCAAAGAGCATTGGACAAATAGATGCTGGATAATTCCATCATTCTAACTTTTCTGCCTCTCGGCAGCAGAATTCTGTTGTGTTTACTTTTTCAGAAGAACTCCGAGGGACATGAAGACCACCTAATCCATGATCAAACTGGTAATATTTTTCTGCATCCTACCACAACCCCATGGCCAGAAAGCAGCTGAGTGGCCGTGGTCTGAACTAATTGTGGTAGCATGCAGAAAAAGTGAAAGGATCTCTTTCAGGACAAAAAGGTTGTTACACACCCAAGCATACAGGATTGTTGGCGCAATTTCACATGAACACAAACTGCAGAAGTAGTTTGGTTTTGATCCAAAAATACTGAAGCACTTTTTTTGTTTGTTTGTTTGTTTTGTTTTTGTTTTTGTTTTTGTTTTTTAAGTTGAAAGTATTGATTCAAATACTGGAGTAGGACTTGATGTTAATGTTGTGACACCTACCACCCAACCACTGGTTACACTTAGCCCGAAAATTTTTGAAATTGGACCATATAGAATCAGGAAAACTGGCCAACAACAGATATTGTTTAATCTGTTATGGTCTCTTAAACAAGTCAAATTGCTGATGCAAAACAATATCTGAGAAATACAACCAGCTTGTTCACCCTTTTTGCAGACCTCTTTTCAGGCTTGGACAACCTGGCTGCGACAGTGGAAGCCTCCTAAAAACCGGCTGCCAAGAGACATAACTGGTCTTGTGGGAACAGGATTGGGAATCCTAAATAGTATTGATTCAGAAGTATAAATGAATAAATTGGCTTCCACGACTAAAGATTTAAGCAAAATACAACAACCACTGCAATCGTCCTTATCGGCCTTGGGAACACATCAGTGGTTGCTATCAAACATTCTAGCAAATTGGGAAAAGGTAAATAGGAAAGACCACAAATTGATAATTGATGGACTTAATGCCACGCAAAGCAATGTTTCCTTAGCTCTTAGCTGCATCCAGGCTCAATTATGGATGCAGTCAGTTGCTGCCGCAATTCGAAGAGAAAGTGAAGAAGGCACTTTTCCGACTGAAATTAGGAAAATAGTCTGGGACAGTGCCACTGACTTTGAAAGAGTTTTCCAATCCTGGTGGAATTTAGTGAATTTTACCTATGACCCCAGCATTTGTGCCGACCATAAGTAATGCCTCAGTGCATTTGATATTCCCTAGCATCGCATTAGGATTAAATCATGATGGACCCACTTTCTATCCTTCTGAACATAGAGAATGGGCCCGTCAAATTGATGACAAATGGCAAACTGTCAATTTAGAGTCCTGTACCATCTGAGAACAACTAGGGTTTATCTGTGAAGGTAATGCAATTGTAGCTCAAGATATTTGTCTGGACACAGAACAAAATAGCTGTCATTTTGATAGTCATCTTAACGAGACTTCTGAAACAGTCCTTGTATCTACAGGCAATGGGTGTGCCTGCTTCAGAACCGCTTGTGATACTGTGTTTATACAAAGTACAGTAGTAGCTAGTAAAAATCATTCAAATTTTTGTGCTTGCAGCTTTACTAAAATTGCAGGATGTGATTTTTCTTTTGTAGCTCCAGTTACTTCACATGAACTTTTAGAATCCAATCTCACGATGATTCACAAGCTATCGCCTACTCCCATTGGGATGAACCTTACTCTGGTAAAGCAATTATTACTTCATCAAGATCTGATAGAGATCCTAGGAAAAATCAAGGAGAATGGACAGAAAACTCTGGTAACTGTTCATCATCATGTGCAAGAAATACATCGTGTTGTAGAAAGGGTGAAAAGTGATGCCGAGCACAGGTGGTGGGATACCCTTTTCGGGTGGTCGCTTACCGCCACCGGTGTCCTGAAGAAATTGTGTCATCCCATTGTTGTTCTTTGGATTTTAGTTATGATTGGTTTTGTTTGATCAGTAATCTTGCTCATTGTGAATTGGAGAATGATGAAACGACTAACAAAATTGACATCTCTAATTAATGCACACCACTTGGCCGACATTCTTTACACTATAGATGTTCCCAGGACTGTAGACACAAGAAGATGAAAAGGTTAGAAGATATGTTTTACATAATTTTCTCTTATGATTTGTTCTAATCACGGTTTTAAATTATTTTTTGTTTCTTGATGATAAAATTGTATTGAGTAATATCGATTATTGTTTAATATAGATTATACTGGTTAATTATTTGATCAATCTATTGTTTAATTGATTCATATTGATTATGATCTCAATAATTTATTGTTTAACTAGTATTGATTTAATTAATACTGATTGTATTTTGCTTATGGATTAATTATAATTTGTTTACTGATATGTTGTGATTGTTTTCGTTTTCCTGTTTCTTCTTTCCCTTTTCCTCTTCTCTTTTCCCTGGGACGTGCTGCCAACACTTGACGAGTCCTGAAGACTCCACGACGACACCATGGAACCCTGCTGATGAAGATCTTTCGAGGGCAATCGTCAGTCACGGGGTGGTGTAAGAGCCCGTCTGAAGCCCCTCATTTTCCATTCTGCCTTCCGATTGCCACAAGAAAGAATCCCTTCCCCCACTGCAGTTCCGGCTTAGAACAGGACACAGCACAGCTGGAACCACTGAACCGTCATGCTGGCTGTTCCCAACAAGGCCTGGTAAGAACTTGGCAAGGACTTGACAAAGACCTGACATGGAGCCAGCACGGGACAGCCTGATGCGCGGCCTGCTTCTCTTCTAATCTCCGTTCTTAAGCCGAATGAACTTTTGGGGTGACTCCCGTGGTCCTTCATTGAAGACCCTTCATCTGCCTCGTTACCACTGTGACAAAGAAAGAATGAGAACCCTCCTCCCAAGGGCTGAGACTGAGACCCCTACTGCGGGGAGGAGGGGAAATTGGTGGTCTGACCACTAATGACATGACCTGTTTCCCTTCAGTAATTTTAATGGACTTATTCTTCATTGGATTCGTCTTGCTTTGGTGGTTTCTGTGGACTCACCTGTTCCCGCGTGGCGATTACAATGGACTTTCATTGTTACACTTGTTCCCCCCTCTTTCCTCTGTGGACTAGAACTGGAGCCCCGAGTCGACCAGAACTTCGGAGACTCCCCCGACACGACAGACGGATCCCCATCGTCCGGACCACTGAGGATCTCGCCTGTGTTGGTAGCTATTCCCATAGCCCTCTCCTCTCTCTCTATCCTTCTATCTCCTTTCTAATCGCCCACTATCGCATTTACGCTTTTGGCCCCTAATAAAGGTGCATTTCTTCTGATTAACTGACAGTCCCTTGTTGTTTGCCTTTGTTGCACTTTTGGGATCGGTGAAAAGAACCATCACGACACCTCGCAATACGCGGATCGTGACACTTGCCAAGCACAGTCAGCTGCCTATGTTCTTGCTTCTTGACAAACTCACAGTTGCCCTTCTTTTCAGCAGCTGCCACCGTGTTCTCTGCATCTCGGAGCCTCTGGAGAGCAGCAGGACTTTCCAAGGAGGGATGCATGACGACTATGTCAAAACCCAGGAAAGTTGTCCTGGAACACCTCCCATTGGCATGCCAAGAGTGAATTCAAGAGGCAAGAGAGCAGCAGCCACCGTCCTGCAGCAGTCTGCGAGCTTCGCACACAAGCCAGCTTCTTGGCGGCTTCGTTCTTCGCCTCTTGCAAGCTACCGCGATCTCCGGCTGCCGGAGGCCAAGAAGCGGCTACTTCGCGCACAGATCACTGGCGCGGCAGCGGTGCGCTCCCGAGCGCCGCTTTTGCCGAAAGACGCCGGGAAGCGGCTCTTGCTTTCGGCCAGCTCCGGAGCTGCGTATTCTGCCTCTCTAGTCGCCTACATCTTAGCCAAAAGCTTTTCCGCTCCAGTTCTCAAGGAGAAAGTCTACCAGCACTGCTCACTTAGCCCGACCTTGCCAAGAAATGGGATTTGCTGCACATTCCAAGGACACTGCATTTTCTTAGGCAAGCTGCAAACTGCTGACAGATGGCCGTGCTCTCTGCCCTCTCCTATCTAGCTCTTGGTAGTAGCGGGCACGTTGCAGCCTGGCGAAGGCAAGAAACCTGGAGAGCTGTCACAGAGCAGAAGGGCAGCTGAGATGCTGAAAAGCAGCAAAGCTGAACAGCGTGCCTCAGCTTCAGCAGTGTGCAATTGACTGAAGGCGAAAAACGCAGCAGCAGAGAAGCGGGCTTCTGAGCGCACTGAAGGCAATTGCAAGCATGCAGCAGCTGCTCCTTGCCAAGCACAGGCAGCTGCCTGTGTTCTTGCTTTTTGACCAACTCACAGTTGCCCTTCTTTTCAGCAGCTGCCACCGTGTTCTCTGCATCTCGGAGCCTCTGGAGAGCAGCAGGACTTTCCAAGGAGGGATGCATGAGGACGACGTCAAAACCCAGGAAAGTTGTCCTGGAACACCTCCCATTGGCATGCCAAGAGTGAATTCAACAGGCAGCAGAAGGGCAGCCAGCGTCCTGCAGCAGTCTGCGAGCTTCGCACACAAGCCGGCTTCTTCGCGGCTTCGTTCTTCGCCTCTTGCAAGCTACCGCGATCTCCGGCTGCCGGAGGCCAAGAAGCGGCTTCTTCGCGCACAGATCACTGGAGCGGCAGCGGTACGCTCCGGAGCGCTGCTTTTGCCGAAAGACGCCGGGAAGCGGCACTTGCTTTCGGCCAGCTCCGGAGCTGCCTATTCTGCCTCTCTAGTCGCCTACATCTTAGCCAAAAGCTTTTCCGCTCCAGTTCTCAAGGAGAAAGTCTACCAGCACCGCTCACTTAGCCCGACCTTGCCAGGAAATAAGATTTGCTGCACATTCCAAGGACACTGCATTTTCCTGGGCAAGCTGCAACCTCCTGACTGATGGCCGTGCTCTCTGACCACTCCTGCCCAGCTCTGGGTAGTAGCGGGCACGTTGTGCCTGGCGAAGGCAAGACACCTGGAGAGCTGTCACAGAGCAGAAGGGCAGCTGAGATGCTGAAAAGCAGCAAAGCTGAACAGCCTGCCTCAGCTTCAGTAGTGTGCAATTGACTGAAGGCGAAAAACGCAGCAGCAGAGCAGCGGGCTTCTGAGCGCACTGAAGGCAATTGCAAGCATCCAGCAGCTGCTCCTTGCGGTAAGAGCCTGTCTGAAGACCCTCATTTTCCATTCTGCCTTCCGATTGCCACAAGAAAGGATCCCTTCCCCCACTGCAGTTCCGGCTTAGAACAGGACACAGCACAGCTGGAACCACTGAACCGTCATGCTGGCTGTTCCCAACAAGGCCTGGTAAGAACTTGGCAAAGAGTTGGCAAGGACTTGGCAAAGACCTGACATGGAGCCAGCACGGGACAGCCTGATGTGCGGCCTGCTTCTCTTCTAATCTCCGTTCTTAAGCCGAATGAACTTTTGGGGTGACTCCCGTGGTCCTTCATTGAAGACCCTTCATCTGCCTCGTTACCACTGTGACAAAGAAAGAATGAGAACCCTCCTCCCAAGGGCTGAGACTGAGACCCCTACTGCGGGGAGGAGGGGAAATTGGTGGTCTGACCACTAATGACATGACCTGTTTCCCTTCAGTAATTTTAATGGACTTATTCTTCATTGGATTCGTCTTGCTTTGGTGGTTTCTGTGGACTCACCTGTTCCCGCGTGGCGATTACAATGGACTTTCATTGTTACACTTGTTCCCCCCTCTTTCCTCTGTGGACTAGAACTGGAGCCCCGAGTCGACCAGAACTTCGGAGACTCCCCCGAC
The DNA here is from genome assembly GCF_024509145.1 of Vidua macroura. Classification (NCBI taxonomy): domain Eukaryota; kingdom Metazoa; phylum Chordata; class Aves; order Passeriformes; family Viduidae; genus Vidua; species Vidua macroura. Next base: position 4,650,054 of record NC_071579.1, read on the forward strand.
ACGACAGACGGATCCCCATCGTCCGGAGCACTGAGGATCTCGCCTGTGTTGGTAGCTATTCCCATAGCCCTCTCCTCTCTCTCTATCCTTCTATCTCCTTTCTAATCGCCCACTATCGCATTTACTCTTTTGGCCCCTAATAAAGGTGCATTTCTTCTGATTAACTGACAGTCCCTTGTTGTTTGCCTTTGTTGCACTTTTGGGATCGGTGAAAAGAACCATCACGACACCCCGCAAGAAGCGGATCGTGACATTAAAATTGGCGTCACGGACAGGATTTCTGTCTAGACAGAAGGGTTGCAGCTGAAAAGGCACCCACACTGTCTTTGGCAATTCATAAAGGATCCCTTAGTGCAAAAGGCGGGACACTGTTGTTTTGTTGTTGTGTCTATCTGGTCTGGGAAGGAAGGGACAACTTGAAGCAACTAAGCAGAGCCTCCCAGGCAGATTATTGTCCTTTCACCCAGCCAGGGAAGCGAAGGGCGACACAGTGAGGGCTGTGTAGTTTTGTGGAACTTAAGTTTGTAGCTCCCTGTCGTGGTTTTGGTCCCTTCACAAAATGAGTGACAATCTTAGCCTTGAAATGAAAGCTGAATTTTATGCACTACTAGCCAAACACAATGCCAAACCTTCTACGGAAGGAGAAAAATGGGCACAGAGTAATTGGTTGAACTTAGAAAATGTTATTGATAGAGTGTGTTCATTACAACATGAAACAAAATTCAAATTGGGCAAAAAGAAAATGATCTTATGCTCAGTTTTGGGAGCTTGTCTTACGGCAGCTATAGAAAATGGCTTCGAGCGAAGAAGTGAGGAACATGCTATAATAGACTCCCTTCAAAATCTAGTTGAAATTTTGCAAAAACAGTTCTATGAAGCAAAAAATGTGATCTATGCATTGCGAGCTGCCTTAACAGAGGAACATGTTAACAAATCACATCGTGCTGATTCCTCTACAGAGCCTGAGGAGAAGGAAACTCCTCACATTAAACGAATCTATCCTCATCAAGAACTTGAAGCAGCAAGTAATTGTGGGGAACATTGCTGCCATCACTTGAGACCCTTGATTAAAACTATCTCAGTGTATAACTATCTCAGTGATGATGATCTCCAACCTCACATCACAACCAAACACATACCACCACAAGTAAACACTGCCACCGAGCTAGCTAAGCTTAAAAGGGAATACGGACACCCTCCACATGAATCAGAAACAGAATATGTTTTCCGGGTGTCCCTCACTGGTGGTGATCAAATCCAATTAACTGAACAGGAAGCCAGTGGGTACTGGGGACATGGTGTCTTCTTAACAACAGGAGAGAAAGGTGACACATGGTCCCTGACACAGCGTGCAGCTTTTTGGGCCGGGGGAACAAGCCCCTTGGAAAGGGGAGATCCCATAGCTAGAATTAGTACCCCCGACCAGCTCTTGGAAAATGTGCACAAAGCTGCTTGCCTGCAAATGACTCACAAAAAGAAATGAATTCCTGGCTTTGAATCCCTGATGCAATTACCTGTGAAGCCCGAAATAATGACCCCTTGAATTTGTGGGCTTCCAGAATCACTCAAACCTACAGCAATTCTCCTTCCAAAAACGATAGCAGCTGCATCTCCTGTAGAAAGACCAGATAGATTTCCTAGTAACCAGAACGACCCATTTGTTCCCCTTTATGACTTGTTGAGGAAAGGGGTGAAATGGGATTGGAGTCTTTCTCAGGAGTCAGCATTGCAATTGCTGATTTTTGAAGCAACAGCTCATCAAGCACTGGGCCCTATCCATCCTACAGATCCTTTCCAGGTGGAATGGGCATTTGCCTCCTCAGGGCTGTCAGTACACATATGGCAGCGGGGTCCTGAGGCTCCGACAAGACCTGTTGGTTTTGATTCCCGTGGTTCCAAAGATGCTGAGAAAAGATACACTACCTGGGAAAAAGGATTGTTTATGGTTAGCTTAGCTTTCCTAGAAGTAGAAAAAATTGCACGAAAACAACCAATTGTATTGAGAGGCCCCTTCAAGGTTATCAAGACAGTCACTAGTGGGACCCCCCCTCCTGACGGGGTGGCCGAGAGGGCCTCAGTTAGAAAATGGTATGCTCAGGTTGAACATTACTGCAACTTTTTCTCAAGGACAGCAGGAACTTTAGCAGTCCAAGAAACGGAGAGCTTGGACAAACTTGCCTCTGTAATCAAAGTAAGCCCTCCTTTCTGCCCCGAACAATCAGCAAACTCTTGGTTTACTGATGCTTCTGCTAAAGGGGAAGGAAAAGTATGGAGATATAGGGCAGAAGCCCTCCACTTTTCCTCTGGTGAGCAAATGATTACAGAGGGAGAAGGTAGTGTACACGTTGGGGAGCTGATAGCTGTCTGGAGTGTTTTTCAACGAGAAGCACAGAATTCCTCTTTGGTCTGCATCTACACTGACTCCTATGCTCTGTACCAAATGATCCTAATAATCCAGCTCATGACCCTGGCCAACCTGTTCTGGTGGACCTCTCTTACTATAGGACTAGTAGCACTTGTGCTAAAACCCCCTCTGAAGAAATATGCATGGGAAGCCTCTGGTGCTCTAGGCAAAGAGCATTGGACAAATAGATGCTGGATAATTCCATCATTCTAACTTTTCTGCCTCTCGGCAGCAGAATTCTGTTGTGTTTACTTTTTCAGAAGAACTCCGAGGGACATGAAGACCACCTAATCCATGATCAAACTGGTAATATTTTTCTGCATCCTACCACAACCCCATGGCCAGAAAGCAGCTGAGTGGCCGTGGTCTGAACTAATTGTGGTAGCATGCAGAAAAAGTGAAAGGATCTCTTTCAGGACAAAAAGGTTGTTACACACCCAAGCATACAGGATTGTTGGCGCAATTTCACATGAACACAAACTGTAGAAGTAGTTTGGTTTTGATCCAAAAATACTGAAGCACTTTTTTTGTTTGTTTGTTTGTTTTGTTTTTGTTTTTGTTTTTGTTTTTTAAGTTGAAAGTATTGATTCAAATACTGGAGTAGGACTTGATGTTAATGTTGTGACACCTACCACCCAACCACTGGTTACACTTAGCCCGAAAATTTTTGAAATTGGACCATATAGAATCAGGAAAACTGGCCAACAACAGATATTGTTTAATCTGTTATGGTCTCTTAAACAAGTCAAATTGCTGATGCAAAACAATATCTGAGAAATACAACCAGCTTGTTCACCCTTTTTGCAGACCTCTTTTCAGGCTTGGACAACCTGGCTGCGACAGTGGAAGCCTCCTAAAAACCGGCTGCCAAGAGACATAACTGGTCTTGTGGGAACAGGATTGGGAATCCTAAATAGTATTGATTCAGAAGTATAAATGAATAAATTGGCTTCCACGACTAAAGATTTAAGCAAAATACAACAACCACTGCAATCGTCCTTATCGGCCTTGGGAACACATCAGTGGTTGCTATCAAACATTCTAGCAAATTGGGAAAAGGTAAATAGGAAAGACCACAAATTGATAATTGATGGACTTAATGCCACGCAAAGCAATGTTTCCTTAGCTCTTAGCTGCATCCAGGCTCAATTATGGATGCAGTCAGTTGCTGCCGCAATTCGAAGAGAAAGTGAAGAAGGCACTTTTCCGACTGAAATTAGGAAAATAGTCTGGGACAGTGCCACTGACTTTGAAAGAGTTTTCCAATCCTGGTGGAATTTAGTGAATTTTACCTATGACCCCAGCATTTGTGCCGACCATAAGTAATGCCTCAGTGCATTTGATATTCCCTAGCATCGCATTAGGATTAAATCATGATGGACCCACTTTCTATCCTTCTGAACATAGAGAATGGGCCCGTCAAATTGATGACAAATGGCAAACTGTCAATTTAGAGTCCTGTACCATCTGAGAACAACTAGGGTTTATCTGTGAAGGTAATGCAATTGTAGCTCAAGATATTTGTCTGGACACAGAACAAAATAGCTGTCATTTTGATAGTCATCTTAACGAGACTTCTGAAACAGTCCTTGTATCTACAGGCAATGGGTGTGCCTGCTTCAGAACCGCTTGTGATACTGTGTTTATACAAAGTACAGTAGTAGCTAGTAAAAATCATTCAAATTTTTGTGCTTGCAGCTTTACTAAAATTGCAGGATGTGATTTTTCTTTTGTAGCTCCAGTTACTTCACATGAACTTTTAGAATCCAATCTCACGATGATTCACAAGCTATCGCCTACTCCCATTGGGATGAACCTTACTCTGGTAAAGCAATTATTACTTCATCAAGATCTGATAGAGATCCTAGGAAAAATCAAGGAGAATGGACAGAAAACTCTGGTAACTGTTCATCATCATGTGCAAGAAATACATCGTGTTGTAGAAAGGGTGAAAAGTGATGCCGAGCACAGGTGGTGGGATACCCTTTTCGGGTGGTCGCTTACCGCCACCGGTGTCCTGAAGAAATTGTGTCATCCCATTGTTGTTCTTTGGATTTTAGTTATGATTGGTTTTGTTTGATCAGTAATCTTGCTCATTGTGAATTGGAGAATGATGAAACGACTAACAAAATTGACATCTCTAATTAATGCACACCACTTGGCCGACATTCTTTACACTATAGATGTTCCCAGGACTGTAGACACAAGAAGATGAAAAGGTTAGAAGATATGTTTTACATAATTTTCTCTTATGATTTGTTCTAATCACGGTTTTAAATTATTTTTTGTTTCTTGATGATAAAATTGTATTGAGTAATATCGATTATTGTTTAATATAGATTATACTGGTTAATTATTTGATCAATCTATTGTTTAATTGATTCATATTGATTATGATCTCAATAATTTATTGTTTAACTAGTATTGATTTAATTAATACTGATTGTATTTTGCTTATGGATTAATTATAATTTGTTTACTGATATGTTGTGATTGTTTTCGTTTTCCTGTTTCTTCTTTCCCTTTTCCTCTTCTCTTTTCCCTGGGACGTGCTGCCAACACTTGACGAGTCCTGAAGACTCCACGACGACACCATGGAACCCTGCTGATGAAGATCTTTCGAGGGCAATCGTCAGTCACGGGGTGGTGTAAGAGCCCGTCTGAAGCCCCTCATTTTCCATTCTGCCTTCCGATTGCCACAAGAAAGAATCCCTTCCCCCACTGCAGTTCCGGCTTAGAACAGGACACAGCACAGCTGGAACCACTGAACCGTCATGCTGGCTGTTCCCAACAAGGCCTGGTAAGAACTTGGCAAGGACTTGACAAAGACCTGACATGGAGCCAGCACGGGACAGCCTGATGCGCGGCCTGCTTCTCTTCTAATCTCCGTTCTTAAGCCGAATGAACTTTTGGGGTGACTCCCGTGGTCCTTCATTGAAGACCCTTCATCTGCCTCGTTACCACTGTGACAAAGAAAGAATGAGAACCCTCCTCCCAAGGGCTGAGACTGAGACCCCTACTGCGGGGAGGAGGGGAAATTGGTGGTCTGACCACTAATGACATGACCTGTTTCCCTTCAGTAATTTTAATGGACTTATTCTTCATTGGATTCGTCTTGCTTTGGTGGTTTCTGTGGACTCACCTGTTCCCGCGTGGCGATTACAATGGACTTTCATTGTTACACTTGTTCCCCCCTCTTTCCTCTGTGGACTAGAACTGGAGCCCCGAGTCGACCAGAACTTCGGAGACTCCCCCGACACGACAGACGGATCCCCATCGTCCGGAGCACTGAGGATCTCGCCTGTGTTGGTAGCTATTCCCATAGCCCTCTCCTCTCTCTCTATCCTTCTATCTCCTTTCTAATCGCCCACTATCGCATTTACGCTTTTGGCCCCTAATAAAGGTGCATTTCTTCTGATTAACTGACAGTCCCTTGTTGTTTGCCTTTGTTGCACTTTTGGGATCGGTGAAAAGAACCATCACGACACCTCGCAATACGCGGATCGTGACACTTGCCAAGCACAGTCAGCTGCCTATGTTCTTGCTTCTTGACAAACTCACAGTTGCCCTTCTTTTCAGCAGCTGCCACCGTGTTCTCTGCATCTCGGAGCCTCTGGAGAGCAGCAGGACTTTCCAAGGAGGGATGCATGACGACTAGGTCAAAACCCAGGAAAGTTGTCCTGGAACACCTCCCATTGGCATGCCAAGAGTGAATTCAAGAGGCAAGAGAGCAGCAGCCACCGTCCTGCAGCAGTCTGCGAGCTTCGCACACAAGCCAGCTTCTTGGCGGCTTCGTTCTTCGCCTCTTGCAAGCTACCGCGATCTCCGGCTGCCGGAGGCCAAGAAGCGGCTACTTCGCGCACAGATCACTGGCGCGGCAGCGGTGCGCTCCCGAGCGCCGCTTTTGCCGAAAGACGCCGGGAAGCGGCTCTTGCTTTCGGCCAGCTCCGGAGCTGCGTATTCTGCCTCTCTAGTCGCCTACATCTTAGCCAAAAGCTTTTCCGCTCCAGTTCTCAAGGAGAAAGTCTACCAGCACTGCTCACTTAGCCCGACCTTGCCAAGAAATGGGATTTGCTGCACATTCCAAGGACACTGCATTTTCTTAGGCAAGCTGCAAACTGCTGACAGATGGCCGTGCTCTCTGCCCTCTCCTATCTAGCTCTTGGTAGTAGCGGGCACGTTGCAGCCTGGCGAAGGCAAGAAACCTGGAGAGCTGTCACAGAGCAGAAGGGCAGCTGAGATGCTGAAAAGCAGCAAAGCTGAACAGCGTGCCTCAGCTTCAGCAGTGTGCAATTGACTGAAGGCGAAAAACGCAGCAGCAGAGAAGCGGGCTTCTGAGCGCACTGAAGGCAATTGCAAGCATGCAGCAGCTGCTCCTTGCCAAGCACAGGCAGCTGCCTGTGTTCTTGCTTTTTGACCAACTCACAGTTGCCCTTCTTTTCAGCAGCTGCCACCGTGTTCTCTGCATCTCGGAGCCTCTGGAGAGCAGCAGGACTTTCCAAGGAGGGATGCATGAGGACGACGTCAAAACCCAGGAAAGTTGTCCTGGAACACCTCCCATTGGCATGCCAAGAGTGAATTCAACAGGCAGCAGAAGGGCAGCCAGCGTCCTGCAGCAGTCTGCGAGCTTCGCACACAAGCCGGCTTCTTCGCGGCTTCGTTCTTCGCCTCTTGCAAGCTACCGCGATCTCCGGCTGCCGGAGGCCAAGAAGCGGCTTCTTCGCGCACAGATGACTGGAGCGGCAGCGGTACGCTCCGGAGCGCTGCTTTTGCCGAAAGACGCCGGGAAGCGGCACTTGCTTTCGGCCAGCTCCGGAGCTGCGTATTCTGCCTCTCTAGTCGCCTACATCTTAGCCAAAAGCTTTTCCGCTCCAGTTCTCAAGGAGAAAGTCTACCAGCACCGCTCACTTAGCCCGACCTTGCCCGGAAATAAGATTTGCTGCACATTCCAAGGACACTGCATTTTCCTGGGCAAGCTGCAACCTCCTGACTGATGGCCGTGCTCTCTGACCACTCCTGCCCAGCTCTGGGTAGTAGCGGGCACGTTGTGCCTGGCGAAGGCAAGACACCTGGAGAGCTGTCACAGAGCAGAAGGGCAGCTGAGATGCTGAAAAGCAGCAAAGCTGAACAGCCTGCCTCAGCTTCAGTAGTGTGCAATTGACTGAAGGCGAAAAACGCAGCAGCAGAGCAGCGGGCTTCTGAGCGCACTGAAGGCAATTGCAAGAATCCAGCAGCTGCTCCTTGCGGTAAGAGCCTGTCTGAAGACCCTCATTTTCCATTCTGCCTTCCGATTGCCACAAGAAAGGATCCCTTCCCCCACTGCAGTTCCGGCTTAGAACAGGACACAGCACAGCTGGAACCACTGAACCGTCATGCTGGCTGTTCCCAACAAGGCCTGGTAAGAACTTGGCAAAGAGTTGGCAAGGACTTGGCAAAGACCTGACATGGAGCCAGCACGGGACCGCCTGATGTGCGGCCTGCTTCTCTTCTAATCTCCGTTCTTAAGCCGAATGAACTTTTGGGGTGACTCCCGTGGTCCTTCATTGAAGACCCTTCATCTGCCTCGTTACCACTGTGACAAAGAAAGAATGAGAACCCTCCTCCCAAGGGCTGAGACTGAGACCCCTACTGCGGGGAGGAGGGGAAATTGGTGGTCTGACCACTAATGACATGACCTGTTTCCCTTCAGTAATTTTAATGGACTTATTCTTCATTGGATTCGTCTTGCTTTGGTGGTTTCTGTGGACTCACCTGTTCCCGCGTGGCGATTACAATGGACTTTCATTGTTACACTTGTTCCCCCCTCTTTCCTCTGTGGACTAGAACTGGAGCCCCGAGTCGACCAGAACTTCGGAGACTCCCCCGACACGACAGACGGATCCCCATCGTCCGGACCACTGAGGATCTCGCCTGTGTTGGTAGCTATTCCCATAGCCCTCTCCTCTCTCTCTATCCTTCTATCTCCTTTCTAATCGCCCACTATCGCATTTACTCTTTTGGCCCCTAATAAAGGTGCATTTCTTCTGATTAACTGACAGTCCCTTGTTGTTTGCCTTTGTTGCACTTTTGGGATCGGTGAAAAGAACCATCACGACACCCCGCAAGAAGCGGATCGTGACATTAAAATTGGCGTCACGGACAGGATTTCTGTCTAGACAGAAGGGTTGCAGCTGAAAAGGCACCCACACTGTCTTTGGCAATTCATAAAGGATCCCTTAGTGCAAAAGGCGGGACACTGTTGTTTTGTTGTTGTGTCTATCTGGTCTGGGAAGGAAGGGACAACTTGAAGCAACTAAGCAGAGCCTCCCAGGCAGATTATTGTCCTTTCACCCAGCCAGGGAAGCGAAGGGCGACACAGTGAGGGCTGTGTAGTTTTGTGGAACTTAAGTTTGTAGCTCCCTGTCGTGGTTTTGGTCCCTTCACAAAATGAGTGACAATCTTAGCCTTGAAATGAAAGCTGAATTTTATGCACTACTAGCCAAACACAATGCCAAACCTTCTACGGAAGGAGAAAAATGGGCACAGAGTAATTGGTTGAACTTAGAAAATGTTATTGATAGAGTGTGTTCATTACAACATGAAACAAAATTCAAATTGGGCAAAAAGAAAATGATCTTATGCTCAGTTTTGGGAGCTTGTCTTACGGCAGCTATAGAAAATGGCTTCGAGCGAAGAAGTGAGGAACATGCTATAATAGACTCCCTTCAAAATCTAGTTGAAATTTTGCAAAAACAGTTCTATGAAGCAAAAAATGTGATCTATGCATTGCGAGCTGCCTTAACAGAGGAACATGTTAACAAATCACATCGTGCTGATTCCTCTACAGAGCCTGAGGAGAAGGAAACTCCTCACATTAAACGAATCTATCCTCATCAAGAACTTGAAGCAGCAAGTAATTGTGGGGAACATTGCTGCCATCACTTGAGACCCTTGATTAAAACTATCTCAGTGTATAACTATCTCAGTGATGATGATCTCCAACCTCACATCACAACCAAACACATACCACCACAAGTAAACACTGCCACCGAGCTAGCTAAGCTTAAAAGGGAATACGGACACCCTCCACATGAATCAGAAACAGAATATGTTTTCCGGGTGTCCCTCACTGGTGGTGATCAAATCCAATTAACTGAACAGGAAGCCAGTGGGTACTGGGGACATGGTGTCTTCTTAACAACAGGAGAGAAAGGTGACACATGGTCCCTGACACAGCGTGCAGCTTTTTGGGCCGGGGGAACAAGCCCCTTGGAAAGGGGAGATCCCATAGCTAGAATTAGTACCCCCGACCAGCTCTTGGAAAATGTGCACAAAGCTGCTTGCCTGCAAATGACTCACAAAAAGAAATGAATTCCTGGCTTTGAATCCCTGATGCAATTACCTGTGAAGCCCGAAATAATGACCCCTTGAATTTGTGGGCTTCCAGAATCACTCAAACCTACAGCAATTCTCCTTCCAAAAACGATAGCAGCTGCATCTCCTGTAGAAAGACCAGATAGATTTCCTAGTAACCAGAACGACCCATTTGTTCCCCTTTATGACTTGTTGAGGAAAGGGGTGAAATGGGATTGGAGTCTTTCTCAGGAGTCAGCATTGCAATTGCTGATTTTTGAAGCAACAGCTCATCAAGCACTGGGCCCTATCCATCCTACAGATCCTTTCCAGGTGGAATGGGCATTTGCCTCCTCAGGGCTGTCAGTACACATATGGCAGCGGGGTCCTGAGGCTCCGACAAGACCTGTTGGTTTTGATTCCCGTGGTTCCAAAGATGCTGAGAAAAGATACACTACCTGGGAAAAAGGATTGTTGATGGTTAGCTTAGCTTTCCTAGAAGTAGAAAAAATTGCACGAAAACAACCAATTGTATTGAGAGGCCCCTTCAAGGTTATCAAGACAGTCACTAGTGGGACCCCCCCTCCTGACGGGGTGGCCGAGAGGGCCTCAGTTAGAAAATGGTATGCTCAGGTTGAACATTACTGCAACTTTTTCTCAAGGACAGCAGGAACTTTAGCAGTCCAAGAAACGGAGAGCTTGGACAAACTTGCCTCTGTAATCAAAGTAAGCCCTCCTTTCTGCCCCGAACAATCAGCAAACTCTTGGTTTACTGATGCTTCTGCTAAAGGGGAAGGAAAAGTATGGAGATATAGGGCAGAAGCCCTCCACTTTTCCTCTGGTGAGCAAATGATTACAGAGGGAGAAGGTAGTGTACACGTTGGGGAGCTGATAGCTGTCTGGAGTGTTTTTCAACGAGAAGCACAGAATTCCTCTTTGGTCTGCATCTACACTGACTCCTATGCTCTGTACCAAATGATCCTAATAATCCAGCTCATGACCCTGGCCAACCTGTTCTGGTGGACCTCTCTTACTATAGGACTAGTAGCACTTGTGCTAAAACCCCCTCTGAAGAAATATGCATGGGAAGCCTCTGGTGCTCTAGGCAAAGAGCATTGGACAAATAGATGCTGGATAATTCCATCATTCTAACTTTTCTGCCTCTCGGCAGCAGAATTCTGTTGTGTTTACTTTTTCAGAAGAACTCCGAGGGACATGAAGACCACCTAATCCATGATCAAACTGGTAATATTTTTCTGCATCCTACCACAACCCCATGGCCAGAAAGCAGCTGAGTGGCCGTGGTCTGAACTAATTGTGGTAGCATGCAGAAAAAGTGAAAGGATCTCTTTCAGGACAAAAAGGTTGTTACACACCCAAGCATACAGGATTGTTGGCGCAATTTCACATGAACACAAACTGCAGAAGTAGTTTGGTTTTGATCCAAAAATACTGAAGCACTTTTTTTGTTTGTTTGTTTGTTTTGTTTTTGTTTTTGTTTTTGTTTTTTAAGTTGAAAGTATTGATTCAAATACTGGAGTAGGACTTGATGTTAATGTTGTGACACCTACCACCCAACCACTGGTTACACTTAGCCCGAAAATTTTTGAAATTGGACCATATAGAATCAGGAAAACTGGCCAACAACAGATATTGTTTAATCTGTTATGGTCTCTTAAACAAGTCAAATTGCTGATGCAAAACAATATCTGAGAAATACAACCAGCTTGTTCACCCTTTTTGCAGACCTCTTTTCAGGCTTGGACAACCTGGCTGCGACAGTGGAAGCCTCCTAAAAACCGGCTGCCAAGAGACATAACTGGTCTTGTGGGAACAGGATTGGGAATCCTAAATAGTATTGATTCAGAAGTATAAATGAATAAATTGGCTTCCACGACTAAAGATTTAAGCAAAATACAACAACCACTGCAATCGTCCTTATCGGCCTTGGGAACACATCAGTGGTTGCTATCAAACATTCTAGCAAATTGGGAAAAGGTAAATAGGAAAGACCACAAATTGATAATTGATGGACTTAATGCCACGCAAAGCAATGTTTCCTTAGCTCTTAGCTGCATCCAGGCTCAATTATGGATGCAGTCAGTTGCTGCCGCAATTCGAAGAGAAAGTGAAGAAGGCACTTTTCCGACTGAAATTAGGAAAATAGTCTGGGACAGTGCCACTGACTTTGAAAGAGTTTTCCAATCCTGGTGGAATTTAGTGAATTTTACCTATGACCCCAGCATTTGTGCCGACCATAAGTAATGCCTCAGTGCATTTGATATTCCCTAGCATCGCATTAGGATTAAATCATGATGGACCCACTTTCTATCCTTCTGAACATAGAGAATGGGCCCGTCAAATTGATGACAAATGGCAAACTGTCAATTTAGAGTCCTGTACCATCTGAGAACAACTAGGGTTTATCTGTGAAGGTAATGCAATTGTAGCTCAAGATATTTGTCTGGACACAGAACAAAATAGCTGTCATTTTGATAGTCATCTTAACGAGACTTCTGAAACAGTCCTTGTATCTACAGGCAATGGGTGTGCCTGCTTCAGAACCGCTTGTGATACTGTGTTTATACAAAGTACAGTAGTAGCTAGTAAAAATCATTCAAATTTTTGTGCTTGCAGCTTTACTAAAATTGCAGGATGTGATTTTTCTTTTGTAGCTCCAGTTACTTCACATGAACTTTTAGAATCCAATCTCACGATGATTCACAAGCTATCGCCTACTCCCATTGGGATGAACCTTACTCTGGTAAAGCAATTATTACTTCATCAAGATCTGATAGAGATCCTAGGAAAAATCAAGGAGAATGGACAGAAAACTCTGGTAACTGTTCATCATCATGTGCAAGAAATACATCGTGTTGTAGAAAGGGTGAAAAGTGATGCCGAGCACAGGTGGTGGGATACCCTTTTCGGGTGGTCGCTTACCGCCACCGGTGTCCTGAACAAATTGTGTCATCCCATTGTTGTTCTTTGGATTTTAGTTATGATTGGTTTTGTTTGATCAGTAATCTTGCTCATTGTGAATTGGAGAATGATGAAACGACTAACAAAATTGACATCTCTAATTAATGCACACCACTTGGCCGACATTCTTTACACTATAGATGTTCCCAGGACTGTAGACACAAGAAGATGAAAAGGTTAGAAGATATGTTTTACATAATTTTCTCTTATGATTTGTTCTAATCACGGTTTTAAATTATTTTTTGTTTCTTGATGATAAAATTGTATTGAGTAATATCGATTATTGTTTAATATAGATTATACTGGTTAATTATTTGATCAATCTATTGTTTAATTGATTCATATTGATTATGATCTCAATAATTTATTGTTTAACTAGTATTGATTTAATTAATACTGATTGTATTTTGCTTATGGATTAATTATAATTTGTTTACTGATATGTTGTGATTGTTTTCGTTTTCCTGTTTCTTCTTTCCCTTTTCCTCTTCTCTTTTCCCTGGGACGTGCTGCCAACACTTGACGAGTCCTGAAGACTCCACGACGACACCATGGAACCCTGCTGATGAAGATCTTTCGAGGGCAATCGTCAGTCACGGGGTGGTGTAAGAGCCCGTCTGAAGCCCCTCATTTTCCATTCTGCCTTCCGATTGCCACAAGAAAGAATCCCTTCCCCCACTGCAGTTCCGGCTTAGAACAGGACACAGCACAGCTGGAACCACTGAACCGTCATGCTGGCTGTTCCCAACAAGGCCTGGTAAGAACTTGGCAAGGACTTGACAAAGACCTGACATGGAGCCAGCACGGGACAGCCTGATGCGCGGCCTGCTTCTCTTCTAATCTCCGTTCTTAAGCCGAATGAACTTTTGGGGTGACTCCCGTGGTCCTTCATTGAAGACCCTTCATCTGCCTCGTTACCACTGTGACAAAGAAAGAATGAGAACCCTCCTCCCAAGGGCTGAGACTGAGACCCCTACTGCGGGGAGGAGGGGAAATTGGTGGTCTGACCACTAATGACATGACCTGTTTCCCTTCAGTAATTTTAATGGACTTATTCTTCATTGGATTCGTCTTGCTTTGGTGGTTTCTGTGGACTCACCTGTTCCCGCGTGGCGATTACAATGGACTTTCATTGTTACACTTGTTCCCCCCTCTTTCCTCTGTGGACTAGAACTGGAGCCCCGAGTCGACCAGAACTTCGGAGACTCCCCCGACACGACAGACGGATCCCCATCGTCCGGACCACTGAGGATCTCGCCTGTGTTGGTAGCTATTCCCATAGCCCTCTCCTCTCTCTCTATCCTTCTATCTCCTTTCTAATCGCCCACTATCGCATTTACGCTTTTGGCCCCTAATAAAGGTGCATTTCTTCTGATTAACTGACAGTCCCTTGTTGTTTGCCTTTGTTGCACTTTTGGGATCGGTGAAAAGAACCATCACGACACCTCGCAATACGCGGATCGTGACACTTGCCAAGCACAGTCAGCTGCCTATGTTCTTGCTTCTTGACAAACTCACAGTTGCCCTTCTTTTCAGCAGCTGCCACCGTGTTCTCTGCATCTCGGAGCCTCTGGAGAGCAGCAGGACTTTCCAAGGAGGGATGCATGACGACTATGTCAAAACCCAGGAAAGTTGTCCTGGAACACCTCCCATTGGCATGCCAAGAGTGAATTCAAGAGGCAAGAGAGCAGCAGCCACCGTCCTGCAGCAGTCTGCGAGCTTCGCACACAAGCCAGCTTCTTGGCGGCTTCGTTCTTCGCCTCTTGCAAGCTACCGCGATCTCCGGCTGCCGGAGGCCAAGAAGCGGCTACTTCGCGCACAGATCACTGGCGCGGCAGCGGTGCGCTCCCGAGCGCCGCTTTTGCCGAAAGACGCCGGGAAGCGGCTCTTGCTTTCGGCCAGCTCCGGAGCTGCGTATTCTGCCTCTCTAGTCGCCTACATCTTAGCCAAAAGCTTTTCCGCTCCAGTTCTCAAGGAGAAAGTCTACCAGCACTGCTCACTTAGCCCGACCTTGCCAAGAAATGGGATTTGCTGCACATTCCAAGGACACTGCATTTTCTTAGGCAAGCTGCAAACTGCTGACAGATGGCCGTGCTCTCTGCCCTCTCCTATCTAGCTCTTGGTAGTAGCGGGCACGTTGCAGCCTGGCGAAGGCAAGAAACCTGGAGAGCTGTCACAGAGCAGAAGGGCAGCTGAGATGCTGAAAAGCAGCAAAGCTGAACAGCGTGCCTCAGCTTCAGCAGTGTGCAATTGACTGAAGGCGAAAAACGCAGCAGCAGAGAAGCGGGCTTCTGAGCGCACTGAAGGCAATTGCAAGCATGCAGCAGCTGCTCCTTGCCAAGCACAGGCAGCTGCCTGTGTTCTTGCTTTTTGACCAACTCACAGTTGCCCTTCTTTTCAGCAGCTGCCACCGTGTTCTCTGCATCTCGGAGCCTCTGGAGAGCAGCAGGACTTTCCAAGGAGGGATGCATGAGGACAACGTCAAAACCCAGGAAAGTTGTCCTGGAACACCTCCCATTGGCATGCCAAGAGTGAATTCAACAGGCAGCAGAAGGGCAGCCAGCGTCCTGCAGCAGTCTGCGAGCTTCGCACACAAGCCGGCTTCTTCGCGGCTTCGTTCTTCGCCTCTTGCAAGCTACCGCGATCTCCGGCTGCCGGAGGCCAAGAAGCGGCTTCTTCGCGCACAGATGACTGGAGCGGCAGCGGTACGCTCCGGAGCGCTGCTTTTGCCGAAAGACGCCGGGAAGCGGCACTTGCTTTCGGCCAGCTCCGGAGCTGCCTATTCTGCCTCTCTAGTCGCCTACATCTTAGCCAAAAGCTTTTCCGCTCCAGTTCTCAAGGAGAAAGTCTACCAGCACCGCTCACTTAGCCCGACCTTGCCAGGAAATAAGATTTGCTGCACATTCCAAGGACACTGCATTTTCCTGGGCAAGCTGCAACCTCCTGACTGATGGCCGTGCTCTCTGACCACTCCTGCCCAGCTCTGGGTAGTAGCGGGCACGTTGTGCCTGGCGAAGGCAAGACACCTGGAGAGCTGTCACAGAGCAGAAGGGCAGCTGAGATGCTGAAAAGCAGCAAAGCTGAACAGCCTGCCTCAGCTTCAGTAGTGTGCAATTGACTGAAGGCGAAAAACGCAGCAGCAGAGCAGCGGGCTTCTGAGCGCACTGAAGGCAATTGCAAGCATCCAGCAGCTGCTCCTTGCGGTAAGAGCCTGTCTGAAGACCCTCATTTTCCATTCTGCCTTCCGATTGCCACAAGAAAGGATCCCTTCCCCCACTGCAGTTCCGGCTTAGAACAGGACACAGCACAGCTGGAACCACTGAACCGTCATGCTGGCTGTTCCCAACAAGGCCTGGTAAGAACTTGGCAAAGAGTTGGCAAGGACTTGGCAAAGACCTGACATGGAGCCAGCACGGGACAGCCTGATGTGCGGCCTGCTTCTCTTCTAATCTCCGTTCTTAAGCCGAATGAACTTTTGGGGTGACTCCCGTGGTCCTTCATTGAAGACCCTTCATCTGCCTCGTTACCACTGTGACAAAGAAAGAATGAGAACCCTCCTCCCAAGGGCTGAGACTGAGACCCCTACTGCGGGGAGGAGGGGAAATTGGTGGTCTGACCACTAATGACATGACCTGTTTCCCTTCAGTAATTTTAATGGACTTATTCTTCATTGGATTCGTCTTGCTTTGGTGGTTTCTGTGGACTCACCTGTTCCCGCGTGGCGATTACAATGGACTTTCATTGTTACACTTGTTCCCCCCTCTTTCCTCTGTGGACTAGAACTGGAGCCCCGAGTCGACCAGAACTTCGGAGACTCCCCCGACACGACAGACGGATCCCCATCGTCCGGAGCACTGAGGATCTCGCCTGTGTTGGTAGCTATTCCCATAGCCCTCTCCTCTCTCTCTATCCTTCTATCTCCTTTCTAATCGCCCACTATCGCATTTACTCTTTTGGCCCCTAATAAAGGTGCATTTCTTCTGATTAACTGACAGTCCCTTGTTGTTTGCCTTTGTTGCACTTTTGGGATCGGTGAAAAGAACCATCACGACACCCCGCAAGAAGCGGATCGTGACATTAAAATTGGCGTCACGGACAGGATTTCTGTCTAGACAGAAGGGTTGCAGCTGAAAAGGCACCCACACTGTCTTTGGCAATTCATAAAGGATCCCTTAGTGCAAAAGGCGGGACACTGTTGTTTTGTTGTTGTGTGTATCTGGTCTGGGAAGGAAGGGACAACTTGAAGCAACTAAGCAGAGCCTCCCAGGCAGATTATTGTCCTTTCACCCAGCCAGGGAAGCGAAGGGCGACACAGTGAGGGCTGTGTAGTTTTGTGGAACTTAAGTTTGTAGCTCCCTGTCGTGGTTTTGGTCCCTTCACAAAATGAGTGACAATCTTAGCCTTGAAATGAAAGCTGAATTTTATGCACTACTAGCCAAACACAATGCCAAACCTTCTACGGAAGGAGAAAAATGGGCACAGAGTAATTGGTTGAACTTAGAAAATGTTATTGATAGAGTGTGTTCATTACAACATGAAACAAAATTCAAATTGGGCAAAAAGAAAATGATCTTATGCTCAGTTTTGGGAGCTTGTCTTACGGCAGCTATAGAAAATGGCTTCGAGCGAAGAAGTGAGGAACATGCTATAATAGACTCCCTTCAAAATCTAGTTGAAATTTTGCAAAAACAGTTCTATGAAGCAAAAAATGTGATCTATGCATTGCGAGCTGCCTTAACAGAGGAACATGTTAACAAATCACATCGTGCTGATTCCTCTACAGAGCCTGAGGAGAAGGAAACTCCTCACATTAAACGAATCTATCCTCATCAAGAACTTGAAGCAGCAAGTAATTGTGGGGAACATTGCTGCCATCACTTGAGACCCTTGATTAAAACGATCTCAGTGTATAACTATCTCAGTGATGATGATCTCCAACCTCACATCACAACCAAACACATACCACCACAAGTAAACACTGCCACCGAGCTAGCTAAGCTTAAAAGGGAATACGGACACCCTCCACATGAATCAGAAACAGAATATGTTTTCCGGGTGTCCCTCACTGGTGGTGATCAAATCCAATTAACTGAACAGGAAGCCAGTGGGTACTGGGGACATGGTGTCTTCTTAACAACAGGAGAGAAAGGTGACACATGGTCCCTGACACAGCGTGCAGCTTTTTGGGCCGGGGGAACAAGCCCCTTGGAAAGGGGAGATCCCATAGCTAGAATTAGTACCCCCGACCAGCTCTTGGAAAATGTGCACAAAGCTGCTTGCCTGCAAATGACTCACAAAAAGAAATGAATTCCTGGCTTTGAATCCCTGATGCAATTACCTGTGAAGCCCGAAATAATGACCCCTTGAATTTGTGGGCTTCCAGAATCACTCAAACCTACAGCAATTCTCCTTCCAAAAACGATAGCAGCTGCATCTCCTGTAGAAAGACCAGATAGATTTCCTAGTAACCAGAACGACCCATTTGTTCCCCTTTATGACTTGTTGAGGAAAGGGGTGAAATGGGATTGGAGTCTTTCTCAGGAGTCAGCATTGCAATTGCTGATTTTTGAAGCAACAGCTCATCAAGCACTGGGCCCTATCCATCCTACAGATCCTTTCCAGGTGGAATGGGCATTTGCCTCCTCAGGGCTGTCAGTACACATATGGCAGCGGGGTCCTGAGGCTCCGACAAGACCTGTTGGTTTTGATTCCCGTGGTTCCAAAGATGCTGAGAAAAGATACACTACCTGGGAAAAAGGATTGTTTATGGTTAGCTTAGCTTTCCTAGAAGTAGAAAAAATTGCACGAAAACAACCAATTGTATTGAGAGGCCCCTTCAAGGTTATCAAGACAGTCACTAGTGGGACCCCCCCTCCTGACGGGGTGGCCGAGAGGGCCTCAGTTAGAAAATGGTATGCTCAGGTTGAACATTACTGCAACTTTTTCTCAAGGACAGAAGGAACTTTAGCAGTCCAAGAAACGGAGAGCTTGGACAAACTTGCCTCTGTAATCAAAGTAAGCCCTCCTTTCTGCCCCGAACAATCAGCAAACTCTTGGTTTACTGATGCTTCTGCTAAAGGGGAAGGAAAAGTATGGAGATATAGGGCAGAAGCCCTCCACTTTTCCTCTGGTGAGCAAATGATTACAGAGGGAGAAGGTAGTGTACACGTTGGGGAGCTGATAGCTGTCTGGAGTGTTTTTCAACGAGAAGCACAGAATTCCTCTTTGGTCTGCATCTACACTGACTCCTATGCTCTGTACCAAATGATCCTAATAATCCAGCTCATGACCCTGGCCAACCTGTTCTGGTGGACCTCTCTTACTATAGGACTAGTAGCACTTGTGCTAAAACCCCCTCTGAAGAAATATGCATGGGAAGCCTCTGGTGCTCTAGGCAAAGAGCATTGGACAAATAGATGCTGGATAATTCCATCATTCTAACTTTTCTGCCTCTCGGCAGCAGAATTCTGTTGTGTTTACTTTTTCAGAAGAACTCCGAGGGACATGAAGACCACCTAATCCATGATCAAACTGGTAATATTTTTCTGCATCCTACCACAACCCCATGGCCAGAAAGCAGCTGAGTGGCCGTGGTCTGAACTAA
The DNA here is from genome assembly GCF_024509145.1 of Vidua macroura. Lineage (NCBI taxonomy): Eukaryota > Metazoa > Chordata > Aves > Passeriformes > Viduidae > Vidua > Vidua macroura. The sequence continues at coordinate 4,669,376 of NC_071579.1, forward strand.
TTGTGGTAGCATGCAGAAAAAGTGAAAGGATCTCTTTCAGGACAAAAAGGTTGTTACACACCCAAGCATACAGGATTGTTGGCGCAATTTCACATGAACACAAACTGCAGAAGTAGTTTGGTTTTGATCCAAAAATACTGAAGCACTTTTTTTGTTTGTTTGTTTGTTTTGTTTTTGTTTTTGTTTTTGTTTTTTAAGTTGAAAGTATTGATTCAAATACTGGAGTAGGACTTGATGTTAATGTTGTGACACCTACCACCCAACCACTGGTTACACTTAGCCCGAAAATTTTTGAAATTGGACCATATAGAATCAGGAAAACTGGCCAACAACAGATATTGTTTAATCTGTTATGGTCTCTTAAACAAGTCAAATTGCTGATGCAAAACAATATCTGAGAAATACAACCAGCTTGTTCACCCTTTTTGCAGACCTCTTTTCAGGCTTGGACAACCTGGCTGCGACAGTGGAAGCCTCCTAAAAACCGGCTGCCAAGAGACATAACTGGTCTTGTGGGAACAGGATTGGGAATCCTAAATAGTATTGATTCAGAAGTATAAATGAATAAATTGGCTTCCACGACTAAAGATTTAAGCAAAATACAACAACCACTGCAATCGTCCTTATCGGCCTTGGGAACACATCAGTGGTTGCTATCAAACATTCTAGCAAATTGGGAAAAGGTAAATAGGAAAGACCACAAATTGATAATTGATGGACTTAATGCCACGCAAAGCAATGTTTCCTTAGCTCTTAGCTGCATCCAGGCTCAATTATGGATGCAGTCAGTTGCTGCCGCAATTCGAAGAGAAAGTGAAGAAGGCACTTTTCCGACTGAAATTAGGAAAATAGTCTGGGACAGTGCCACTGACTTTGAAAGAGTTTTCCAATCCTGGTGGAATTTAGTGAATTTTACCTATGACCCCAGCATTTGTGCCGACCATAAGTAATGCCTCAGTGCATTTGATATTCCCTAGCATCGCATTAGGATTAAATCATGATGGACCCACTTTCTATCCTTCTGAACATAGAGAATGGGCCCGTCAAATTGATGACAAATGGCAAACTGTCAATTTAGAGTCCTGTACCATCTGAGAACAACTAGGGTTTATCTGTGAAGGTAATGCAATTGTAGCTCAAGATATTTGTCTGGACACAGAACAAAATAGCTGTCATTTTGATAGTCATCTTAACGAGACTTCTGAAACAGTCCTTGTATCTACAGGCAATGGGTGTGCCTGCTTCAGAACCGCTTGTGATACTGTGTTTATACAAAGTACAGTAGTAGCTAGTAAAAATCATTCAAATTTTTGTGCTTGCAGCTTTACTAAAATTGCAGGATGTGATTTTTCTTTTGTAGCTCCAGTTACTTCACATGAACTTTTAGAATCCAATCTCACGATGATTCACAAGCTATCGCCTACTCCCATTGGGATGAACCTTACTCTGGTAAAGCAATTATTACTTCATCAAGATCTGATAGAGATCCTAGGAAAAATCAAGGAGAATGGACAGAAAACTCTGGTAACTGTTCATCATCATGTGCAAGAAATACATCGTGTTGTAGAAAGGGTGAAAAGTGATGCCGAGCACAGGTGGTGGGATACCCTTTTCGGGTGGTCGCTTACCGCCACCGGTGTCCTGAACAAATTGTGTCATCCCATTGTTGTTCTTTGGATTTTAGTTATGATTGGTTTTGTTTGATCAGTAATCTTGCTCATTGTGAATTGGAGAATGATGAAACGACTAACAAAATTGACATCTCTAATTAATGCACACCACTTGGCCGACATTCTTTACACTATAGATGTTCCCAGGACTGTAGACACAAGAAGATGAAAAGGTTAGAAGATATGTTTTACATAATTTTCTCTTATGATTTGTTCTAATCACGGTTTTAAATTATTTTTTGTTTCTTGATGATAAAATTGTATTGAGTAATATCGATTATTGTTTAATATAGATTATACTGGTTAATTATTTGATCAATCTATTGTTTAATTGATTCATATTGATTATGATCTCAATAATTTATTGTTTAACTAGTATTGATTTAATTAATACTGATTGTATTTTGCTTATGGATTAATTATAATTTGTTTACTGATATGTTGTGATTGTTTTCGTTTTCCTGTTTCTTCTTTCCCTTTTCCTCTTCTCTTTTCCCTGGGACGTGCTGCCAACACTTGACGAGTCCTGAAGACTCCACGACGACACCATGGAACCCTGCTGATGAAGATCTTTCGAGGGCAATCGTCAGTCACGGGGTGGTGTAAGAGCCCGTCTGAAGCCCCTCATTTTCCATTCTGCCTTCCGATTGCCACAAGAAAGAATCCCTTCCCCCACTGCAGTTCCGGCTTAGAACAGGACACAGCACAGCTGGAACCACTGAACCGTCATGCTGGCTGTTCCCAACAAGGCCTGGTAAGAACTTGGCAAGGACTTGACAAAGACCTGACATGGAGCCAGCACGGGACAGCCTGATGCGCGGCCTGCTTCTCTTCTAATCTCCGTTCTTAAGCCGAATGAACTTTTGGGGTGACTCCCGTGGTCCTTCATTGAAGACCCTTCATCTGCCTCGTTACCACTGTGACAAAGAAAGAATGAGAACCCTCCTCCCAAGGGCTGAGACTGAGACCCCTACTGCGGGGAGGAGGGGAAATTGGTGGTCTGACCACTAATGACATGACCTGTTTCCCTTCAGTAATTTTAATGGACTTATTCTTCATTGGATTCGTCTTGCTTTGGTGGTTTCTGTGGACTCACCTGTTCCCGCGTGGCGATTACAATGGACTTTCATTGTTACACTTGTTCCCCCCTCTTTCCTCTGTGGACTAGAACTGGAGCCCCGAGTCGACCAGAACTTCGGAGACTCCCCCGACACGACAGACGGATCCCCATCGTCCGGACCACTGAGGATCTCGCCTGTGTTGGTAGCTATTCCCATAGCCCTCTCCTCTCTCTCTATCCTTCTATCTCCTTTCTAATCGCCCACTATCGCATTTACGCTTTTGGCCCCTAATAAAGGTGCATTTCTTCTGATTAACTGACAGTCCCTTGTTGTTTGCCTTTGTTGCACTTTTGGGATCGGTGAAAAGAACCATCACGACACCTCGCAATACGCGGATCGTGACACTTGCCAAGCACAGTCAGCTGCCTATGTTCTTGCTTCTTGACAAACTCACAGTTGCCCTTCTTTTCAGCAGCTGCCACCGTGTTCTCTGCATCTCGGAGCCTCTGGAGAGCAGCAGGACTTTCCAAGGAGGGATGCATGACGACTATGTCAAAACCCAGGAAAGTTGTCCTGGAACACCTCCCATTGGCATGCCAAGAGTGAATTCAAGAGGCAAGAGAGCAGCAGCCACCGTCCTGCAGCAGTCTGCGAGCTTCGCACACAAGCCAGCTTCTTGGCGGCTTCGTTCTTCGCCTCTTGCAAGCTACCGCGATCTCCGGCTGCCGGAGGCCAAGAAGCGGCTACTTCGCGCACAGATCACTGGCGCGGCAGCGGTGCGCTCCCGAGCGCCGCTTTTGCCGAAAGACGCCGGGAAGCGGCTCTTGCTTTCGGCCAGCTCCGGAGCTGCGTATTCTGCCTCTCTAGTCGCCTACATCTTAGCCAAAAGCTTTTCCGCTCCAGTTCTCAAGGAGAAAGTCTACCAGCACTGCTCACTTAGCCCGACCTTGCCAAGAAATGGGATTTGCTGCACATTCCAAGGACACTGCATTTTCTTAGGCAAGCTGCAAACTGCTGACAGATGGCCGTGCTCTCTGCCCTCTCCTATCTAGCTCTTGGTAGTAGCGGGCACGTTGCAGCCTGGCGAAGGCAAGAAACCTGGAGAGCTGTCACAGAGCAGAAGGGCAGCTGAGATGCTGAAAAGCAGCAAAGCTGAACAGCGTGCCTCAGCTTCAGCAGTGTGCAATTGACTGAAGGCGAAAAACGCAGCAGCAGAGAAGCGGGCTTCTGAGCGCACTGAAGGCAATTGCAAGCATGCAGCAGCTGCTCCTTGCCAAGCACAGGCAGCTGCCTGTGTTCTTGCTTTTTGACCAACTCACAGTTGCCCTTCTTTTCAGCAGCTGCCACCGTGTTCTCTGCATCTCGGAGCCTCTGGAGAGCAGCAGGACTTTCCAAGGAGGGATGCATGAGGACGACGTCAAAACCCAGGAAAGTTGTCCTGGAACACCTCCCATTGGCATGCCAAGAGTGAATTCAACAGGCAGCAGAAGGGCAGCCAGCATCCTGCAGCAGTCTGCGAGCTTCGCACACAAGCCGGCTTCTTGGCGGCTTCGTTCTTCGCCTCTTGCAAGCTACCGCGATCTCCGGCTGCCGGAGGCCAAGAAGCGGCTTCTTCGCGCACAGATCACTGGAGCGGCAGCGGTACGCTCCGGAGCGCTGCTTTTGCCGAAAGACGCCGGGAAGCGGCACTTGCTTTCGGCCAGCTCCGGAGCTGCGTATTCTGCCTCTCTAGTCGCCTACATCTTAGCCAAAAGCTTTTCCGCTCCAGTTCTCAAGGAGAAAGTCTACCAGCACCGCTCACTTAGCCCGACCTTGCCAGGAAATAAGATTTGCTGCACATTCCAAGGACACTGCATTTTCCTGGGCAAGCTGCAACCTCCTGACTGATGGCCGTGCTCTCTGACCACTCCTGCCCAGCTCTGGGTAGTAGCGGGCACGTTGTGCCTGGCGAAGGCAAGACACCTGGAGAGCTGTCACAGAGCAGAAGGGCAGCTGAGATGCTGAAAAGCAGCAAAGCTGAACAGCCTGCCTCAGCTTCAGTAGTGTGCAATTGACTGAAGGCGAAAAACGCAGCAGCAGAGCAGCGGGCTTCTGAGCGCACTGAAGGCAATTGCAAGCATCCAGCAGCTGCTCCTTGCGGTAAGAGCCTGTCTGAAGACCCTCATTTTCCATTCTGCCTTCCGATTGCCACAAGAAAGGATCCCTTCCCCCACTGCAGTTCCGGCTTAGAACAGGACACAGCACAGCTGGAACCACTGAACCGTCATGCTGGCTGTTCCCAACAAGGCCTGGTAAGAACTTGGCAAAGAGTTGGCAAGGACTTGGCAAAGACCTGACATGGAGCCAGCACGGGACAGCCTGATGTGCGGCCTGCTTCTCTTCTAATCTCCGTTCTTAAGCCGAATGAACTTTTGGGGTGACTCCCGTGGTCCTTCATTGAAGACCCTTCATCTGCCTCGTTACCACTGTGACAAAGAAAGAATGAGAACCCTCCTCCCAAGGGCTGAGACTGAGACCCCTACTGCGGGGAGGAGGGGAAATTGGTGGTCTGACCACTAATGACATGACCTGTTTCCCTTCAGTAATTTTAATGGACTTATTCTTCATTGGATTCGTCTTGCTTTGGTGGTTTCTGTGGACTCACCTGTTCCCGCGTGGCGATTACAATGGACTTTCATTGTTACACTTGTTCCCCCCTCTTTCCTCTGTGGACTAGAACTGGAGCCCCGAGTCGACCAGAACTTCGGAGACTCCCCCGACACGACAGACGGATCCCCATCGTCCGGAGCACTGAGGATCTCGCCTGTGTTGGTAGCTATTCCCATAGCCCTCTCCTCTCTCTCTATCCTTCTATCTCCTTTCTAATCGCCCACTATCGCATTTACTCTTTTGGCCCCTAATAAAGGTGCATTTCTTCTGATTAACTGACAGTCCCTTGTTGTTTGCCTTTGTTGCACTTTTGGGATCGGTGAAAAGAACCATCACGACACCCCGCAAGAAGCGGATCGTGACATTAAAATTGGCGTCACGGACAGGATTTCTGTCTAGACAGAAGGGTTGCAGCTGAAAAGGCACCCACACTGTCTTTGGCAATTCATAAAGGATCCCTTAGTGCAAAAGGCGGGACACTGTTGTTTTGTTGTTGTGTCTATCTGGTCTGGGAAGGAAGGGACAACTTGAAGCAACTAAGCAGAGCCTCCCAGGCAGATTATTGTCCTTTCACCCAGCCAGGGAAGCGAAGGGCGACACAGTGAGGGCTGTGTAGTTTTGTGGAACTTAAGTTTGTAGCTCCCTGTCGTGGTTTTGGTCCCTTCACAAAATGAGTGACAATCTTAGCCTTGAAATGAAAGCTGAATTTTATGCACTACTAGCCAAACACAATGCCAAACCTTCTACGGAAGGAGAAAAATGGGCACAGAGTAATTGGTTGAACTTAGAAAATGTTATTGATAGAGTGTGTTCATTACAACATGAAACAAAATTCAAATTGGGCAAAAAGAAAATGATCTTATGCTCAGTTTTGGGAGCTTGTCTTACGGCAGCTATAGAAAATGGCTTCGAGCGAAGAAGTGAGGAACATGCTATAATAGACTCCCTTCAAAATCTAGTTGAAATTTTGCAAAAACAGTTCTATGAAGCAAAAAATGTGATCTATGCATTGCGAGCTGCCTTAACAGAGGAACATGTTAACAAATCACATCGTGCTGATTCCTCTACAGAGCCTGAGGAGAAGGAAACTCCTCACATTAAACGAATCTATCCTCATCAAGAACTTGAAGCAGCAAGTAATTGTGGGGAACATTGCTGCCATCACTTGAGACCCTTGATTAAAACTATCTCAGTGTATAACTATCTCAGTGATGATGATCTCCAACCTCACATCACAACCAAACACATACCACCACAAGTAAACACTGCCACCGAGCTAGCTAAGCTTAAAAGGGAATACGGACACCCTCCACATGAATCAGAAACAGAATATGTTTTCCGGGTGTCCCTCACTGGTGGTGATCAAATCCAATTAACTGAACAGGAAGCCAGTGGGTACTGGGGACATGGTGTCTTCTTAACAACAGGAGAGAAAGGTGACACATGGTCCCTGACACAGCGTGCAGCTTTTTGGGCCGGGGGAACAAGCCCCTTGGAAAGGGGAGATCCCATAGCTAGAATTAGTACCCCCGACCAGCTCTTGGAAAATGTGCACAAAGCTGCTTGCCTGCAAATGACTCACAAAAAGAAATGAATTCCTGGCTTTGAATCCCTGATGCAATTACCTGTGAAGCCCGAAATAATGACCCCTTGAATTTGTGGGCTTCCAGAATCACTCAAACCTACAGCAATTCTCCTTCCAAAAACGATAGCAGCTGCATCTCCTGTAGAAAGACCAGATAGATTTCCTAGTAACCAGAACGACCCATTTGTTCCCCTTTATGACTTGTTGAGGAAAGGGGTGAAATGGGATTGGAGTCTTTCTCAGGAGTCAGCATTGCAATTGCTGATTTTTGAAGCAACAGCTCATCAAGCACTGGGCCCTATCCATCCTACAGATCCTTTCCAGGTGGAATGGGCATTTGCCTCCTCAGGGCTGTCAGTACACATATGGCAGCGGGGTCCTGAGGCTCCAACAAGACCTGTTGGTTTTGATTCCCGTGGTTCCAAAGATGCTGAGAAAAGATACACTACCTGGGAAAAAGGATTGTTTATGGTTAGCTTAGCTTTCCTAGAAGTAGAAAAAATTGCACGAAAACAACCAATTGTATTGAGAGGCCCCTTCAAGGTTATCAAGACAGTCACTAGTGGGACCCCCCCTCCTGACGGGGTGGCCGAGAGGGCCTCAGTTAGAAAATGGTATGCTCAGGTTGAACATTACTGCAACTTTTTCTCAAGGACAGAAGGAACTTTAGCAGTCCAAGAAACGGAGAGCTTGGACAAACTTGCCTCTGTAATCAAAGTAAGCCCTCCTTTCTGCCCCGAACAATCAGCAAACTCTTGGTTTACTGATGCTTCTGCTAAAGGGGAAGGAAAAGTATGGAGATATAGGGCAGAAGCCCTCCACTTTTCCTCTGGTGAGCAAATGATTACAGAGGGAGAAGGTAGTGTACACGTTGGGGAGCTGATAGCTGTCTGGAGTGTTTTTCAACGAGAAGCACAGAATTCCTCTTTGGTCTGCATCTACACTGACTCCTATGCTCTGTACCAAATGATCCTAATAATCCAGCTCATGACCCTGGCCAACCTGTTCTGGTGGACCTCTCTTACTATAGGACTAGTAGCACTTGTGCTAAAACCCCCTCTGAAGAAATATGCATGGGAAGCCTCTGGTGCTCTAGGCAAAGAGCATTGGACAAATAGATGCTGGATAATTCCATCATTCTAACTTTTCTGCCTCTCGGCAGCAGAATTCTGTTGTGTTTACTTTTTCAGAAGAACTCCGAGGGACATGAAGACCACCTAATCCATGATCAAACTGGTAATATTTTTCTGCATCCTACCACAACCCCATGGCCAGAAAGCAGCTGAGTGGCCGTGGTCTGAACTAATTGTGGTAGCATGCAGAAAAAGTGAAAGGATCTCTTTCAGGACAAAAAGGTTGTTACACACCCAAGCATACAGGATTGTTGGCGCAATTTCACATGAACACAAACTGCAGAAGTAGTTTGGTTTTGATCCAAAAATACTGAAGCACTTTTTTTGTTTGTTTGTTTGTTTTGTTTTTGTTTTTGTTTTTGTTTTTTAAGTTGAAAGTATTGATTCAAATACTGGAGTAGGACTTGATGTTAATGTTGTGACACCTACCACCCAACCACTGGTTACACTTAGCCCGAAAATTTTTGAAATTGGACCATATAGAATCAGGAAAACTGGCCAACAACAGATATTGTTTAATCTGTTATGGTCTCTTAAACAAGTCAAATTGCTGATGCAAAACAATATCTGAGAAATACAACCAGCTTGTTCACCCTTTTTGCAGACCTCTTTTCAGGCTTGGACAACCTGGCTGCGACAGTGGAAGCCTCCTAAAAACCGGCTGCCAAGAGACATAACTGGTCTTGTGGGAACAGGATTGGGAATCCTAAATAGTATTGATTCAGAAGTATAAATGAATAAATTGGCTTCCACGACTAAAGATTTAAGCAAAATACAACAACCACTGCAATCGTCCTTATCGGCCTTGGGAACACATCAGTGGTTGCTATCAAACATTCTAGCAAATTGGGAAAAGGTAAATAGGAAAGACCACAAATTGATAATTGATGGACTTAATGCCACGCAAAGCAATGTTTCCTTAGCTCTTAGCTGCATCCAGGCTCAATTATGGATGCAGTCAGTTGCTGCCGCAATTCGAAGAGAAAGTGAAGAAGGCACTTTTCCGACTGAAATTAGGAAAATAGTCTGGGACAGTGCCACTGACTTTGAAAGAGTTTTCCAATCCTGGTGGAATTTAGTGAATTTTACCTATGACCCCAGCATTTGTGCCGACCATAAGTAATGCCTCAGTGCATTTGATATTCCCTAGCATCGCATTAGGATTAAATCATGATGGACCCACTTTCTATCCTTCTGAACATAGAGAATGGGCCCGTCAAATTGATGACAAATGGCAAACTGTCAATTTAGAGTCCTGTACCATCTGAGAACAACTAGGGTTTATCTGTGAAGGTAATGCAATTGTAGCTCAAGATATTTGTCTGGACACAGAACAAAATAGCTGTCATTTTGATAGTCATCTTAACGAGACTTCTGAAACAGTCCTTGTATCTACAGGCAATGGGTGTGCCTGCTTCAGAACCGCTTGTGATACTGTGTTTATACAAAGTACAGTAGTAGCTAGTAAAAATCATTCAAATTTTTGTGCTTGCAGCTTTACTAAAATTGCAGGATGTGATTTTTCTTTTGTAGCTCCAGTTACTTCACATGAACTTTTAGAATCCAATCTCACGATGATTCACAAGCTATCGCCTACTCCCATTGGGATGAACCTTACTCTGGTAAAGCAATTATTACTTCATCAAGATCTGATAGAGATCCTAGGAAAAATCAAGGAGAATGGACAGAAAACTCTGGTAACTGTTCATCATCATGTGCAAGAAATACATCGTGTTGTAGAAAGGGTGAAAAGTGATGCCGAGCACAGGTGGTGGGATACCCTTTTCGGGTGGTCGCTTACCGCCACCGGTGTCCTGAAGAAATTGTGTCATCCCATTGTTGTTCTTTGGATTTTAGTTATGATTGGTTTTGTTTGATCAGTAATCTTGCTCATTGTGAATTGGAGAATGATGAAACGACTAACAAAATTGACATCTCTAATTAATGCACACCACTTGGCCGACATTCTTTACACTATAGATGTTCCCAGGACTGTAGACACAAGAAGATGAAAAGGTTAGAAGATATGTTTTACATAATTTTCTCTTATGATTTGTTCTAATCACGGTTTTAAATTATTTTTTGTTTCTTGATGATAAAATTGTATTGAGTAATATCGATTATTGTTTAATATAGATTATACTGGTTAATTATTTGATCAATCTATTGTTTAATTGATTCATATTGATTATGATCTCAATAATTTATTGTTTAACTAGTATTGATTTAATTAATACTGATTGTATTTTGCTTATGGATTAATTATAATTTGTTTACTGATATGTTGTGATTGTTTTCGTTTTCCTGTTTCTTCTTTCCCTTTTCCTCTTCTCTTTTCCCTGGGACGTGCTGCCAACACTTGACGAGTCCTGAAGACTCCACGACGACACCATGGAACCCTGCTGATGAAGATCTTTCGAGGGCAATCGTCAGTCACGGGGTGGTGTAAGAGCCCGTCTGAAGCCCCTCATTTTCCATTCTGCCTTCCGATTGCCACAAGAAAGAATCCCTTCCCCCACTGCAGTTCCGGCTTAGAACAGGACACAGCACAGCTGGAACCACTGAACCGTCATGCTGGCTGTTCCCAACAAGGCCTGGTAAGAACTTGGCAAGGACTTGACAAAGACCTGACATGGAGCCAGCACGGGACAGCCTGATGCGCGGCCTGCTTCTCTTCTAATCTCCGTTCTTAAGCCGAATGAACTTTTGGGGTGACTCCCGTGGTCCTTCATTGAAGACCCTTCATCTGCCTCGTTACCACTGTGACAAAGAAAGAATGAGAACCCTCCTCCCAAGGGCTGAGACTGAGACCCCTACTGCGGGGAGGAGGGGAAATTGGTGGTCTGACCACTAATGACATGACCTGTTTCCCTTCAGTAATTTTAATGGACTTATTCTTCATTGGATTCGTCTTGCTTTGGTGGTTTCTGTGGACTCACCTGTTCCCGCGTGGCGATTACAATGGACTTTCATTGTTACACTTGTTCCCCCCTCTTTCCTCTGTGGACTAGAACTGGAGCCCCGAGTCGACCAGAACTTCGGAGACTCCCCCGACACGACAGACGGATCCCCATCGTCCGGACCACTGAGGATCTCGCCTGTGTTGGTAGCTATTCCCATAGCCCTCTCCTCTCTCTCTATCCTTCTATCTCCTTTCTAATCGCCCACTATCGCATTTACTCTTTTGGCCCCTAATAAAGGTGCATTTCTTCTGATTAACTGACAGTCCCTTGTTGTTTGCCTTTGTTGCACTTTTGGGATCGGTGAAAAGAACCATCACGACACCTCGCAATACGCGGATCGTGACACTTGCCAAGCACAGTCAGCTGCCTATGTTCTTGCTTCTTGACAAACTCACAGTTGCCCTTCTTTTCAGCAGCTGCCACCGTGTTCTCTGCATCTCGGAGCCTCTGGAGAGCAGCAGGACTTTCCAAGGAGGGATGCATGACGACTATGTCAAAACCCAGGAAAGTTGTCCTGGAACACCTCCCATTGGCATGCCAAGAGTGAATTCAAGAGGCAAGAGAGCAGCAGCCACCGTCCTGCAGCAGTCTGCGAGCTTCGCACACAAGCCAGCTTCTTGGCGGCTTCGTTCTTCGCCTCTTGCAAGCTACCGCGATCTCCGGCTGCCGGAGGCCAAGAAGCGGCTACTTCGCGCACAGATCACTGGCGCGGCAGCGGTGCGCTCCCGAGCGCCGCTTTTGCCGAAAGACGCCGGGAAGCGGCTCTTGCTTTCGGCCAGCTCCGGAGCTGCGTATTCTGCCTCTCTAGTCGCCTACATCTTAGCCAAAAGCTTTTCCGCTCCAGTTCTCAAGGAGAAAGTCTACCAGCACTGCTCACTTAGCCCGACCTTGCCAAGAAATGGGATTTGCTGCACATTCCAAGGACACTGCATTTTCTTAGGCAAGCTGCAAACTGCTGACAGATGGCCGTGCTCTCTGCCCTCTCCTATCTAGCTCTTGGTAGTAGCGGGCACGTTGCAGCCTGGCGAAGGCAAGAAACCTGGAGAGCTGTCACAGAGCAGAAGGGCAGCTGAGATGCTGAAAAGCAGCAAAGCTGAACAGCGTGCCTCAGCTTCAGCAGTGTGCAATTGACTGAAGGCGAAAAACGCAGCAGCAGAGAAGCGGGCTTCTGAGCGCACTGAAGGCAATTGCAAGCATGCAGCAGCTGCTCCTTGCCAAGCACAGGCAGCTGCCTGTGTTCTTGCTTTTTGACCAACTCACAGTTGCCCTTCTTTTCAGCAGCTGCCACCGTGTTCTCTGCATCTCGGAGCCTCTGGAGAGCAGCAGGACTTTCCAAGGAGGGATGCATGAGGACGACGTCAAAACCCAGGAAAGTTGTCCTGGAACACCTCCCATTGGCATGCCAAGAGTGAATTCAACAGGCAGCAGAAGGGCAGCCAGCGTCCTGCAGCAGTCTGCGAGCTTCGCACACAAGCCGGCTTCTTCGCGGCTTCGTTCTTCGCCTCTTGCAAGCTACCGCGATCTCCGGCTGCCGGAGGCCAAGAAGCGGCTTCTTCGCGCACAGATGACTGGAGCGGCAGCGGTACGCTCCGGAGCGCTGCTTTTGCCGAAAGACGCCGGGAAGCGGCACTTGCTTTCGGCCAGCTCCGGAGCTGCCTATTCTGCCTCTCTAGTCGCCTACATCTTAGCCAAAAGCTTTTCCGCTCCAGTTCTCAAGGAGAAAGTCTACCAGCACCGCTCACTTAGCCCGACCTTGCCAGGAAATAAGATTTGCTGCACATTCCAAGGACACTGCATTTTCCTGGGCAAGCTGCAACCTCCTGACTGATGGCCGTGCTCTCTGACCACTCCTGCCCAGCTCTGGGTAGTAGCGGGCACGTTGTGCCTGGCGAAGGCAAGACACCTGGAGAGCTGTCACAGAGCAGAAGGGCAGCTGAGATGCTGAAAAGCAGCAAAGCTGAACAGCCTGCCTCAGCTTCAGTAGTGTGCAATTGACTGAAGGCGAAAAACGCAGCAGCAGAGCAGCGGGCTTCTGAGCGCACTGAAGGCAATTGCAAGAATCCAGCAGCTGCTCCTTGCGGTAAGAGCCTGTCTGAAGACCCTCATTTTCCATTCTGCCTTCCGATTGCCACAAGAAAGGATCCCTTCCCCCACTGCAGTTCCGGCTTAGAACAGGACACAGCACAGCTGGAACCACTGAACCGTCATGCTGGCTGTTCCCAACAAGGCCTGGTAAGAACTTGGCAAAGAGTTGGCAAGGACTTGGCAAAGACCTGACATGGAGCCAGCACGGGACCGCCTGATGTGCGGCCTGCTTCTCTTCTAATCTCCGTTCTTAAGCCGAATGAACTTTTGGGGTGACTCCCGTGGTCCTTCATTGAAGACCCTTCATCTGCCTCGTTACCACTGTGACAAAGAAAGAATGAGAACCCTCCTCCCAAGGGCTGAGACTGAGACCCCTACTGCGGGGAGGAGGGGAAATTGGTGGTCTGACCACTAATGACATGACCTGTTTCCCTTCAGTAATTTTAATGGACTTATTCTTCATTGGATTCATCTTGCTTTGGTGGTTTCTGTGGACTCACCTGTTCCCGCGTGGCGATTACAATGGACTTTCATTGTTACACTTGTTCCCCCCTCTTTCCTCTGTGGACTAGAACTGGAGCCCCGAGTCGACCAGAACTTCGGAGACTCCCCCGACACGACAGACGGATCCCCATCGTCCGGAGCACTGAGGATCTCGCCTGTGTTGGTAGCTATTCCCATAGCCCTCTCCTCTCTCTCTATCCTTCTATCTCCTTTCTAATCGCCCACTATCGCATTTACTCTTTTGGCCCCTAATAAAGGTGCATTTCTTCTGATTAACTGACAGTCCCTTGTTGTTTGCCTTTGTTGCACTTTTGGGATCGGTGAAAAGAACCATCACGACACCCCGCAAGAAGCGGATCGTGACATTAAAATTGGCGTCACGGACAGGATTTCTGTCTAGACAGAAGGGTTGCAGCTGAAAAGGCACCCACACTGTCTTTGGCAATTCATAAAGGATCCCTTAGTGCAAAAGGCGGGACACTGTTGTTTTGTTGTTGTGTCTATCTGGTCTGGGAAGGAAGGGACAACTTGAAGCAACTAAGCAGAGCCTCCCAGGCAGATTATTGTCCTTTCACCCAGCCAGGGAAGCGAAGGGCGACACAGTGAGGGCTGTGTAGTTTTGTGGAACTTAAGTTTGTAGCTCCCTGTCGTGGTTTTGGTCCCTTCACAAAATGAGTGACAATCTTAGCCTTGAAATGAAAGCTGAATTTTATGCACTACTAGCCAAACACAATGCCAAACCTTCTACGGAAGGAGAAAAATGGGCACAGAGTAATTGGTTGAACTTAGAAAATGTTATTGATAGAGTGTGTTCATTACAACATGAAACAAAATTCAAATTGGGCAAAAAGAAAATGATCTTATGCTCAGTTTTGGGAGCTTGTCTTACGGCAGCTATAGAAAATGGCTTCGAGCGAAGAAGTGAGGAACATGCTATAATAGACTCCCTTCAAAATCTAGTTGAAATTTTGCAAAAACAGTTCTATGAAGCAAAAAATGTGATCTATGCATTGCGAGCTGCCTTAACAGAGGAACATGTTAACAAATCACATCGTGCTGATTCCTCTACAGAGCCTGAGGAGAAGGAAACTCCTCACATTAAACGAATCTATCCTCATCAAGAACTTGAAGCAGCAAGTAATTGTGGGGAACATTGCTGCCATCACTTGAGACCCTTGATTAAAACTATCTCAGTGTATAACTATCTCAGTGATGATGATCTCCAACCTCACATCACAACCAAACACATACCACCACAAGTAAACACTGCCACCGAGCTAGCTAAGCTTAAAAGGGAATACGGACACCCTCCACATGAATCAGAAACAGAATATGTTTTCCGGGTGTCCCTCACTGGTGGTGATCAAATCCAATTAACTGAACAGGAAGCCAGTGGGTACTGGGGACATGGTGTCTTCTTAACAACAGGAGAGAAAGGTGACACATGGTCCCTGACACAGCGTGCAGCTTTTTGGGCCGGGGGAACAAGCCCCTTGGAAAGGGGAGATCCCATAGCTAGAATTAGTACCCCCGACCAGCTCTTGGAAAATGTGCACAAAGCTGCTTGCCTGCAAATGACTCACAAAAAGAAATGAATTCCTGGCTTTGAATCCCTGATGCAATTACCTGTGAAGCCCGAAATAATGACCCCTTGAATTTGTGGGCTTCCAGAATCACTCAAACCTACAGCAATTCTCCTTCCAAAAACGATAGCAGCTGCATCTCCTGTAGAAAGACCAGATAGATTTCCTAGTAACCAGAACGACCCATTTGTTCCCCTTTATGACTTGTTGAGGAAAGGGGTGAAATGGGATTGGAGTCTTTCTCAGGAGTCAGCATTGCAATTGCTGATTTTTGAAGCAACAGCTCATCAAGCACTGGGCCCTATCCATCCTACAGATCCTTTCCAGGTGGAATGGGCATTTGCCTCCTCAGGGCTGTCAGTACACATATGGCAGCGGGGTCCTGAGGCTCCGACAAGACCTGTTGGTTTTGATTCCCGTGGTTCCAAAGATGCTGAGAAAAGATACACTACCTGGGAAAAAGGATTGTTTATGGTTAGCTTAGCTTTCCTAGAAGTAGAAAAAATTGCACGAAAACAACCAATTGTATTGAGAGGCCCCTTCAAGGTTATCAAGACAGTCACTAGTGGGACCCCCCCTCCTGACGGGGTGGCCGAGAGGGCCTCAGTTAGAAAATGGTATGCTCAGGTTGAACATTACTGCAACTTTTTCTCAAGGACAGAAGGAACTTTAGCAGTCCAAGAAACGGAGAGCTTGGACAAACTTGCCTCTGTAATCAAAGTAAGCCCTCCTTTCTGCCCCGAACAATCAGCAAACTCTTGGTTTACTGATGCTTCTGCTAAAGGGGAAGGAAAAGTATGGAGATATAGGGCAGAAGCCCTCCACTTTTCCTCTGGTGAGCAAATGATTACAGAGGGAGAAGGTAGTGTACACGTTGGGGAGCTGATAGCTGTCTGGAGTGTTTTTCAACGAGAAGCACAGAATTCCTCTTTGGTCTGCATCTACACTGACTCCTATGCTCTGTACCAAATGATCCTAATAATCCAGCTCATGACCCTGGCCAACCTGTTCTGGTGGACCTCTCTTACTATAGGACTAGTAGCACTTGTGCTAAAACCCCCTCTGAAGAAATATGCATGGGAAGCCTCTGGTGCTCTAGGCAAAGAGCATTGGACAAATAGATGCTGGATAATTCCATCATTCTAACTTTTCTGCCTCTCGGCAGCAGAATTCTGTTGTGTTTACTTTTTCAGAAGAACTCCGAGGGACATGAAGACCACCTAATCCATGATCAAACTGGTAATATTTTTCTGCATCCTACCACAACCCCATGGCCAGAAAGCAGCTGAGTGGCCGTGGTCTGAACTAATTGTGGTAGCATGCAGAAAAAGTGAAAGGATCTCTTTCAGGACAAAAAGGTTGTTACACACCCAAGCATACAGGATTGTTGGCGCAATTTCACATGAACACAAACTGCAGAAGTAGTTTGGTTTTGATCCAAAAATACTGAAGCACTTTTTTTGTTTGTTTGTTTGTTTTGTTTTTGTTTTTGTTTTTGTTTTTTAAGTTGAAAGTATTGATTCAAATACTGGAGTAGGACTTGATGTTAATGTTGTGACACCTACCACCCAACCACTGGTTACACTTAGCCCGAAAATTTTTGAAATTGGACCATATAGAATCAGGAAAACTGGCCAACAACAGATATTGTTTAATCTGTTATGGTCTCTTAAACAAGTCAAATTGCTGATGCAAAACAATATCTGAGAAATACAACCAGCTTGTTCACCCTTTTTGCAGACCTCTTTTCAGGCTTGGACAACCTGGCTGCGACAGTGGAAGCCTCCTAAAAACCGGCTGCCAAGAGACATAACTGGTCTTGTGGGAACAGGATTGGGAATCCTAAATAGTATTGATTCAGAAGTATAAATGAATAAATTGGCTTCCACGACTAAAGATTTAAGCAAAATACAACAACCACTGCAATCGTCCTTATCGGCCTTGGGAACACATCAGTGGTTGCTATCAAACATTCTAGCAAATTGGGAAAAGGTAAATAGGAAAGACCACAAATTGATAATTGATGGACTTAATGCCACGCAAAGCAATGTTTCCTTAGCTCTTAGCTGCATCCAGGCTCAATTATGGATGCAGTCAGTTGCTGCCGCAATTCGAAGAGAAAGTGAAGAAGGCACTTTTCCGACTGAAATTAGGAAAATAGTCTGGGACAGTGCCACTGACTTTGAAAGAGTTTTCCAATCCTGGTGGAATTTAGTGAATTTTACCTATGACCCCAGCATTTGTGCCGACCATAAGTAATGCCTCAGTGCATTTGATATTCCCTAGCATCGCATTAGGATTAAATCATGATGGACCCACTTTCTATCCTTCTGAACATAGAGAATGGGCCCGTCAAATTGATGACAAATGGCAAACTGTCAATTTAGAGTCCTGTACCATCTGAGAACAACTAGGGTTTATCTGTGAAGGTAATGCAATTGTAGCTCAAGATATTTGTCTGGACACAGAACAAAATAGCTGTCATTTTGATAGTCATCTTAACGAGACTTCTGAAACAGTCCTTGTATCTACAGGCAATGGGTGTGCCTGCTTCAGAACCGCTTGTGATACTGTGTTTATACAAAGTACAGTAGTAGCTAGTAAAAATCATTCAAATTTTTGTGCTTGCAGCTTTACTAAAATTGCAGGATGTGATTTTTCTTTTGTAGCTCCAGTTACTTCACATGAACTTTTAGAATCCAATCTCACGATGATTCACAAGCTATCGCCTACTCCCATTGGGATGAACCTTACTCTGGTAAAGCAATTATTACTTCATCAAGATCTGATAGAGATCCTAGGAAAAATCAAGGAGAATGGACAGAAAACTCTGGTAACTGTTCATCATCATGTGCAAGAAATACATCGTGTTGTAGAAAGGGTGAAAAGTGATGCCGAGCACAGGTGGTGGGATACCCTTTTCGGGTGGTCGCTTACCGCCACCGGTGTCCTGAAGAAATTGTGTCATCCCATTGTTGTTCTTTGGATTTTAGTTATGATTGGTTTTGTTTGATCAGTAATCTTGCTCATTGTGAATTGGAGAATGATGAAACGACTAACAAAATTGACATCTCTAATTAATGCACACCACTTGGCCGACATTCTTTACACTATAGATGTTCCCAGGACTGTAGACACAAGAAGATGAAAAGGTTAGAAGATATGTTTTACATAATTTTCTCTTATGATTTGTTCTAATCACGGTTTTAAATTATTTTTTGTTTCTTGATGATAAAATTGTATTGAGTAATATCGATTATTGTTTAATATAGATTATACTGGTTAATTATTTGATCAATCTATTGTTTAATTGATTCATATTGATTATGATCTCAATAATTTATTGTTTAACTAGTATTGATTTAATTAATACTGATTGTATTTTGCTTATGGATTAATTATAATTTGTTTACTGATATGTTGTGATTGTTTTCGTTTTCCTGTTTCTTCTTTCCCTTTTCCTCTTCTCTTTTCCCTGGGACGTGCTGCCAACACTTGACGAGTCCTGAAGACTCCACGACGACACCATGGAACCCTGCTGATGAAGATCTTTCGAGGGCAATCGTCAGTCACGGGGTGGTGTAAGAGCCCGTCTGAAGCCCCTCATTTTCCATTCTGCCTTCCGATTGCCACAAGAAAGAATCCCTTCCCCCACTGCAGTTCCGGCTTAGAACAGGACACAGCACAGCTGGAACCACTGAACCGTCATGCTGGCTGTTCCCAACAAGGCCTGGTAAGAACTTGGCAAGGACTTGACAAAGACCTGACATGGAGCCAGCACGGGACAGCCTGATGCGCGGCCTGCTTCTCTTCTAATCTCCGTTCTTAAGCCGAATGAACTTTTGGGGTGACTCCCGTGGTCCTTCATTGAAGACCCTTCATCTGCCTCGTTACCACTGTGACAAAGAAAGAATGAGAACCCTCCTCCCAAGGGCTGAGACTGAGACCCCTACTGCGGGGAGGAGGGGAAATTGGTGGTCTGACCACTAATGACATGACCTGTTTCCCTTCAGTAATTTTAATGGACTTATTCTTCATTGGATTCGTCTTGCTTTGGTGGTTTCTGTGGACTCACCTGTTCCCGCGTGGCGATTACAATGGACTTTCATTGTTACACTTGTTCCCCCCTCTTTCCTCTGTGGACTAGAACTGGAGCCCCGAGTCGACCAGAACTTCGGAGACTCCCCCGACACGACAGACGGATCCCCATCGTCCGGACCACTGAGGATCTCGCCTGTGTTGGTAGCTATTCCCATAGCCCTCTCCTCTCTCTCTATCCTTCTATCTCCTTTCTAATCGCCCACTATCGCATTTACGCTTTTGGCCCCTAATAAAGGTGCATTTCTTCTGATTAACTGACAGTCCCTTGTTGTTTGCCTTTGTTGCACTTTTGGGATCGGTGAAAAGAACCATCACGACACCTCGCAATACGCGGATCGTGACACTTGCCAAGCACAGTCAGCTGCCTATGTTCTTGCTTCTTGACAAACTCACAGTTGCCCTTCTTTTCAGCAGCTGCCACCGTGTTCTCTGCATCTCGGAGCCTCTGGAGAGCAGCAGGACTTTCCAAGGAGGGATGCATGACGACTATGTCAAAACCCAGGAAAGTTGTCCTGGAACACCTCCCATTGGCATGCCAAGAGTGAATTCAAGAGGCAAGAGAGCAGCAGCCACCGTCCTGCAGCAGTCTGCGAGCTTCGCACACAAGCCAGCTTCTTGGCGGCTTCGTTCTTCGCCTCTTGCAAGCTACCGCGATCTCCGGCTGCCGGAGGCCAAGAAGCGGCTACTTCGCGCACAGATCACTGGCGCGGCAGCGGTGCGCTCCCGAGCGCCGCTTTTGCCGAAAGACGCCGGGAAGCGGCTCTTGCTTTCGGCCAGCTCCGGAGCTGCGTATTCTGCCTCTCTAGTCGCCTACATCTTAGCCAAAAGCTTTTCCGCTCCAGTTCTCAAGGAGAAAGTCTACCAGCACTGCTCACTTAGCCCGACCTTGCCAAGAAATGGGATTTGCTGCACATTCCAAGGACACTGCATTTTCTTAGGCAAGCTGCAAACTGCTGACAGATGGCCGTGCTCTCTGCCCTCTCCTATCTAGCTCTTGGTAGTAGCGGGCACGTTGCAGCCTGGCGAAGGCAAGAAACCTGGAGAGCTGTCACAGAGCAGAAGGGCAGCTGAGATGCTGAAAAGCAGCAAAGCTGAACAGCGTGCCTCAGCTTCAGCAGTGTGCAATTGACTGAAGGCGAAAAACGCAGCAGCAGAGAAGCGGGCTTCTGAGCGCACTGAAGGCAATTGCAAGCATGCAGCAGCTGCTCCTTGCCAAGCACAGGCAGCTGCCTGTGTTCTTGCTTTTTGACCAACTCACAGTTGCCCTTCTTTTCAGCAGCTGCCACCGTGTTCTCTGCATCTCGGAGCCTCTGGAGAGCAGCAGGACTTTCCAAGGAGGGATGCATGAGGACGACGTCAAAACCCAGGAAAGTTGTCCTGGAACACCTCCCATTGGCATGCCAAGAGTGAATTCAACAGGCAGCAGAAGGGCAGCCAGCGTCCTGCAGCAGTCTGCGAGCTTCGCACACAAGCCGGCTTCTTCGCGGCTTCGTTCTTCGCCTCTTGCAAGCTACCGCGATCTCCGGCTGCCGGAGGCCAAGAAGCGGCTTCTTCGCGCACAGATGACTGGAGCGGCAGCGGTACGCTCCGGAGCGCTGCTTTTGCCGAAAGACGCCGGGAAGCGGCACTTGCTTTCGGCCAGCTCCGGAGCTGCGTATTCTGCCTCTCTAGTCGCCTACATCTTAGCCAAAAGCTTTTCCGCTCCAGTTCTCAAGGAGAAAGTGTACCAGCACCGCTCACTTAGCCCGACCTTGCCAGGAAATAAGATTTGCTGCACATTCCAAGGACACTGCATTTTCCTGGGCAAGCTGCAACCTCCTGACTGATGGCCGTGCTCTCTGACCACTCCTGCCCAGCTCTGGGTAGTAGCGGGCACGTTGTGCCTGGCGAAGGCAAGACACCTGGAGAGCTGTCACAGAGCAGAAGGGCAGCTGAGATGCTGAAAAGCAGCAAAGCTGAACAGCCTGCCTCAGCTTCAGTAGTGTGCAATTGACTGAAGGCGAAAAACGCAGCAGCAGAGCAGCGGGCTTCTGAGCGCACTGAAGGCAATTGCAAGAATCCAGCAGCTGCTCCTTGCGGTAAGAGCCTGTCTGAAGACCCTCATTTTCCATTCTGCCTTCCGATTGCCACAAGAAAGGATCCCTTCCCCCACTGCAGTTCCGGCTTAGAACAGGACACAGCACAGCTGGAACCACTGAACCGTCATGCTGGCTGTTCCCAACAAGGCCTGGTAAGAACTTGGCAAAGAGTTGGCAAGGACTTGGCAAAGACCTGACATGGAGCCAGCACGGGACCGCCTGATGTGCGGCCTGCTTCTCTTCTAATCTCCGTTCTTAAGCCGAATGAACTTTTGGGGCGACTCCCGTGGTCCTTCATTGAAGACCCTTCATCTGCCTCGTTACCACTGTGACAAAGAAAGAATGAGAACCCTCCTCCCAAGGGCTGAGACTGAGACCCCTACTGCGGGGAGGAGGGGAAATTGGTGGTCTGACCACTAATGACATGACCTGTTTCCCTTCAGTAATTTTAATGGACTTATTCTTCATTGGATTCGTCTTGCTTTGGTGGTTTCTGTGGACTCACCTGTTCCCGCGTGGCGATTACAATGGACTTTCATTGTTACACTTGTTCCCCCCTCTTTCCTCTGTGGACTAGAACTGGAGCCCCGAGTCGACCAGAACTTCGGAGACTCCCCCGACACGACAGACGGATCCCCATCGTCCGGAGCACTGAGGATCTCGCCTGTGTTGGTAGCTATTCCCATAGCCCTCTCCTCTCTCTCTATCCTTCTATCTCCTTTCTAATCGCCCACTATCGCATTTACTCTTTTGGCCCCTAATAAAGGTGCATTTCTTCTGATTAACTGACAGTCCCTTGTTGTTTGCCTTTGTTGCACTTTTGGGATCGGTGAAAAGAACCATCACGACACCCCGCAAGAAGCGGATAGTGACATTAAAATTGGCGTCACGGACAGGATTTCTGTCTAGACAGAAGGGTTGCAGCTGAAAAGGCACCCACACTGTCTTTGGCAATTCATAAAGGATCCCTTAGTGCAAAAGGCGGGACACTGTTGTTTTGTTGTTGTGTGTATCTGGTCTGGGAAGGAAGGGACAACTTGAAGCAACTAAGCAGAGCCTCCCAGGCAGATTATTGTCCTTTCACCCAGCCAGGGAAGCGAAGGGCGACACAGTGAGGGCTGTGTAGTTTTGTGGAACTTAAGTTTGTAGCTCCCTGTCGTGGTTTTGGTCCCTTCACAAAATGAGTGACAATCTTAGCCTTGAAATGAAAGCTGAATTTTATGCACTACTAGCCAAACACAATGCCAAACCTTCTACGGAAGGAGAAAAATGGGCACAGAGTAATTGGTTGAACTTAGAAAATGTTATTGATAGAGTGTGTTCATTACAACATGAAACAAAATTCAAATTGGGCAAAAAGAAAATGATCTTATGCTCAGTTTTGGGAGCTTGTCTTACGGCAGCTATAGAAAATGGCTTCGAGCGAAGAAGTGAGGAACATGCTATAATAGACTCCCTTCAAAATCTAGTTGAAATTTTGCAAAAACAGTTCTATGAAGCAAAAAATGTGATCTATGCATTGCGAGCTGCCTTAACAGAGGAACATGTTAACAAATCACATCGTGCTGATTCCTCTACAGAGCCTGAGGAGAAGGAAACTCCTCACATTAAACGAATCTATCCTCATCAAGAACTTGAAGCAGCAAGTAATTGTGGGGAACATTGCTGCCATCACTTGAGACCCTTGATTAAAACTATCTCAGTGTATAACTATCTCAGTGATGATGATCTCCAACCTCACATCACAACCAAACACATACCACCACAAGTAAACACTGCCACCGAGCTAGCTAAGCTTAAAAGGGAATACGGACACCCTCCACATGAATCAGAAACAGAATATGTTTTCCGGGTGTCCCTCACTGGTGGTGATCAAATCCAATTAACTGAACAGGAAGCCAGTGGGTACTGGGGACATGGTGTCTTCTTAACAACAGGAGAGAAAGGTGACACATGGTCCCTGACACAGCGTGCAGCTTTTTGGGCCGGGGGAACAAGCCCCTTGGAAAGGGGAGATCCCATAGCTAGAATTAGTACCCCCGACCAGCTCTTGGAAAATGTGCACAAAGCTGCTTGCCTGCAAATGACTCACAAAAAGAAATGAATTCCTGGCTTTGAATCCCTGATGCAATTACCTGTGAAGCCCGAAATAATGACCCCTTGAATTTGTGGGCTTCCAGAATCACTCAAACCTACAGCAATTCTCCTTCCAAAAACGATAGCAGCTGCATCTCCTGTAGAAAGACCAGATAGATTTCCTAGTAACCAGAACGACCCATTTGTTCCCCTTTATGACTTGTTGAGGAAAGGGGTGAAATGGGATTGGAGTCTTTCTCAGGAGTCAGCATTGCAATTGCTGATTTTTGAAGCAACAGCTCATCAAGCACTGGGCCCTATCCATCCTACAGATCCTTTCCAGGTGGAATGGGCATTTGCCTCCTCAGGGCTGTCAGTACACATATGGCAGCGGGGTCCTGAGGCTCCGACAAGACCTGTTGGTTTTGATTCCCGTGGTTCCAAAGATGCTGAGAAAAGATACACTACCTGGGAAAAAGGATTGTTTATGGTTAGCTTAGCTTTCCTAGAAGTAGAAAAAATTGCACGAAAACAACCAATTGTATTGAGAGGCCCCTTCAAGGTTATCAAGACAGTCACTAGTGGGACCCCCCCTCCTGACGGGGTGGCCGAGAGGGCCTCAGTTAGAAAATGGTATGCTCAGGTTGAACATTACTGCAACTTTTTCTCAAGGACAGAAGGAACTTTAGCAGTCCAAGAAACGGAGAGCTTGGACAAACTTGCCTCTGTAATCAAAGTAAGCCCTCCTTTCTGCCCCGAACAATCAGCAAACTCTTGGTTTACTGATGCTTCTGCTAAAGGGGAAGGAAAAGTATGGAGATATAGGGCAGAAGCCCTCCACTTTTCCTCTGGTGAGCAAATGATTACAGAGGGAGAAGGTAGTGTACACGTTGGGGAGCTGATAGCTGTCTGGAGTGTTTTTCAACGAGAAGCACAGAATTCCTCTTTGGTCTGCATCTACACTGACTCCTATGCTCTGTACCAAATGATCCTAATAATCCAGCTCATGACCCTGGCCAACCTGTTCTGGTGGACCTCTCTTACTATAGGACTAGTAGCACTTGTGCTAAAACCCCCTCTGAAGAAATATGCATGGGAAGCCTCTGGTGCTCTAGGCAAAGAGCATTGGACAAATAGATGCTGGATAATTCCATCATTCTAACTTTTCTGCCTCTCGGCAGCAGAATTCTGTTGTGTTTACTTTTTCAGAAGAACTCCGAGGGACATGAAGACCACCTAATCCATGATCAAACTGGTAATATTTTTCTGCATCCTACCACAACCCCATGGCCAGAAAGCAGCTGAGTGGCCGTGGTCTGAACTAATTGTGGTAGCATGCAGAAAAAGTGAAAGGATCTCTTTCAGGACAAAAAGGTTGTTACACACCCAAGCATACAGGATTGTTGGCGCAATTTCACATGAACACAAACTGTAGAAGTAGTTTGGTTTTGATCCAAAAATACTGAAGCACTTTTTTTGTTTGTTTGTTTGTTTTGTTTTTGTTTTTGTTTTTGTTTTTTAAGTTGAAAGTATTGATTCAAATACTGGAGTAGGACTTGATGTTAATGTTGTGACACCTACCACCCAACCACTGGTTACACTTAGCCCGAAAATTTTTGAAATTGGACCATATAGAATCAGGAAAACTGGCCAACAACAGATATTGTTTAATCTGTTATGGTCTCTTAAACAAGTCAAATTGCTGATGCAAAACAATATCTGAGAAATACAACCAGCTTGTTCACCCTTTTTGCAGACCTCTTTTCAGGCTTGGACAACCTGGCTGCGACAGTGGAAGCCTCCTAAAAACCGGCTGCCAAGAGACATAACTGGTCTTGTGGGAACAGGATTGGGAATCCTAAATAGTATTGATTCAGAAGTATAAATGAATAAATTGGCTTCCACGACTAAAGATTTAAGCAAAATACAACAACCACTGCAATCGTCCTTATCGGCCTTGGGAACACATCAGTGGTTGCTATCAAACATTCTAGCAAATTGGGAAAAGGTAAATAGGAAAGACCACAAATTGATAATTGATGGACTTAATGCCACGCAAAGCAATGTTTCCTTAGCTCTTAGCTGCATCCAGGCTCAATTATGGATGCAGTCAGTTGCTGCCGCAATTCGAAGAGAAAGTGAAGAAGGCACTTTTCCGACTGAAATTAGGAAAATAGTCTGGGACAGTGCCACTGACTTTGAAAGAGTTTTCCAATCCTGGTGGAATTTAGTGAATTTTACCTATGACCCCAGCATTTGTGCCGACCATAAGTAATGCCTCAGTGCATTTGATATTCCCTAGCATCGCATTAGGATTAAATCATGATGGACCCACTTTCTATCCTTCTGAACACAGAGAATGGGCCCGTCAAATTGATGACAAATGGCAAACTGTCAATTTAGAGTCCTGTACCATCTGAGAACAACTAGGGTTTATCTGTGAAGGTAATGCAATTGTAGCTCAAGATATTTGTCTGGACACAGAACAAAATAGCTGTCATTTTGATAGTCATCTTAACGAGACTTCTGAAACAGTCCTTGTATCTACAGGCAATGGGTGTGCCTGCTTCAGAACCGCTTGTGATACTGTGTTTATACAAAGTACAGTAGTAGCTAGTAAAAATCATTCAAATTTTTGTGCTTGCAGCTTTACTAAAATTGCAGGATGTGATTTTTCTTTTGTAGCTCCAGTTACTTCACATGAACTTTTAGAATCCAATCTCACGATGATTCACAAGCTATCGCCTACTCCCATTGGGATGAACCTTACTCTGGTAAAGCAATTATTACTTCATCAAGATCTGATAGAGATCCTAGGAAAAATCAAGGAGAATGGACAGAAAACTCTGGTAACTGTTCATCATCATGTGCAAGAAATACATCGTGTTGTAGAAAGGGTGAAAAGTGATGCCGAGCACAGGTGGTGGGATACCCTTTTCGGGTGGTCGCTTACCGCCACCGGTGTCCTGAAGAAATTGTGTCATCCCATTGTTGTTCTTTGGATTTTAGTTATGATTGGTTTTGTTTGATCAGTAATCTTGCTCATTGTGAATTGGAGAATGATGAAACGACTAACAAAATTGACATCTCTAATTAATGCACACCACTTGGCCGACATTCTTTACACTATAGATGTTCCCAGGACTGTAGACACAAGAAGATGAAAAGGTTAGAAGATATGTTTTACATAATTTTCTCTTATGATTTGTTCTAATCACGGTTTTAAATTATTTTTTGTTTCTTGATGATAAAATTGTATTGAGTAATATCGATTATTGTTTAATATAGATTATACTGGTTAATTATTTGATCAATCTATTGTTTAATTGATTCATATTGATTATGATCTCAATAATTTATTGTTTAACTAGTATTGATTTAATTAATACTGATTGTATTTTGCTTATGGATTAATTATAATTTGTTTACTGATATGTTGTGATTGTTTTCGTTTTCCTGTTTCTTCTTTCCCTTTTCCTCTTCTCTTTTCCCTGGGACGTGCTGCCAACACTTGACGAGTCCTGAAGACTCCACGACGACACCATGGAACCCTGCTGATGAAGATCTTTCGAGGGCAATCGTCAGTCACGGGGTGGTGTAAGAGCCCGTCTGAAGCCCCTCATTTTCCATTCTGCCTTCCGATTGCCACAAGAAAGAATCCCTTCCCCCACTGCAGTTCCGGCTTAGAACAGGACACAGCACAGCTGGAACCACTGAACCGTCATGCTGGCTGTTCCCAACAAGGCCTGGTAAGAACTTGGCAAGGACTTGACAAAGACCTGACATGGAGCCAGCACGGGACAGCCTGATGCGCGGCCTGCTTCTCTTCTAATCTCCGTTCTTAAGCCGAATGAACTTTTGGGGTGACTCCCGTGGTCCTTCATTGAAGACCCTTCATCTGCCTCGTTACCACTGTGACAAAGAAAGAATGAGAACCCTCCTCCCAAGGGCTGAGACTGAGACCCCTACTGCGGGGAGGAGGGGAAATTGGTGGTCTGACCACTAATGACATGACCTGTTTCCCTTCAGTAATTTTAATGGACTTATTCTTCATTGGATTCGTCTTGCTTTGGTGGTTTCTGTGGACTCACCTGTTCCCGCGTGGCGATTACAATGGACTTTCATTGTTACACTTGTTCCCCCCTCTTTCCTCTGTGGACTAGAACTGGAGCCCCGAGTCGACCAGAACTTCGGAGACTCCCCCGACACGACAGACGGATCCCCATCGTCCGGAGCACTGAGGATCTCGCCTGTGTTGGTAGCTATTCCCATAGCCCTCTCCTCTCTCTCTATCCTTCTATCTCCTTTCTAATCGCCCACTATCGCATTTACTCTTTTGGCCCCTAATAAAGGTGCATTTCTTCTGATTAACTGACAGTCCCTTGTTGTTTGCCTTTGTTGCACTTTTGGGATCGGTGAAAAGAACCATCACGACACCCCGCAAGAAGCGGATCGTGACATTAAAATTGGCGTCACGGACAGGATTTCTGTCTAGACAGAAGGGTTGCAGCTGAAAAGGCACCCACACTGTCTTTGGCAATTCATAAAGGATCCCTTAGTGCAAAAGGCGGGACACTGTTGTTTTGTTGTTGTGTCTATCTGGTCTGGGAAGGAAGGGACAACTTGAAGCAACTAAGCAGAGCCTCCCAGGCAGATTATTGTCCTTTCACCCAGCCAGGGAAGCGAAGGGCGACACAGTGAGGGCTGTGTAGTTTTGTGGAACTTAAGTTTGTAGCTCCCTGTCGTGGTTTTGGTCCCTTCACAAAATGAGTGACAATCTTAGCCTTGAAATGAAAGCTGAATTTTATGCACTACTAGCCAAACACAATGCCAAACCTTCTACGGAAGGAGAAAAATGGGCACAGAGTAATTGGTTGAACTTAGATAATGTTATTGATAGAGTGTGTTCATTACAACATGAAACAAAATTCAAATTGGGCAAAAAGAAAATGATCTTATGCTCAGTTTTGGGAGCTTGTCTTACGGCAGCTATAGAAAATGGCTTCGAGCGAAGAAGTGAGGAACATGCTATAATAGACTCCCTTCAAAATCTAGTTGAAATTTTGCAAAAACAGTTCTATGAAGCAAAAAATGTGATCTATGCATTGCGAGCTGCCTTAACAGAGGAACATGTTAACAAATCACATCGTGCTGATTCCTCTACAGAGCCTGAGGAGAAGGAAACTCCTCACATTAAACGAATCTATCCTCATCAAGAACTTGAAGCAGCAAGTAATTGTGGGGAACATTGCTGCCATCACTTGAGACCCTTGATTAAAACTATCTCAGTGTATAACTATCTCAGTGATGATGATCTCCAACCTCACATCACAACCAAACACATACCACCACAAGTAAACACTGCCACCGAGCTAGCTAAGCTTAAAAGGGAATACGGACACCCTCCACATGAATCAGAAACAGAATATGTTTTCCGGGTGTCCCTCACTGGTGGTGATCAAATCCAATTAACTGAACAGGAAGCCAGTGGGTACTGGGGACATGGTGTCTTCTTAACAACAGGAGAGAAAGGTGACACATGGTCCCTGACACAGCGTGCAGCTTTTTGGGCCGGGGGAACAAGCCCCTTGGAAAGGGGAGATCCCATAGCTAGAATTAGTACCCCCGACCAGCTCTTGGAAAATGTGCACAAAGCTGCTTGCCTGCAAATGACTCACAAAAAGAAATGAATTCCTGGCTTTGAATCCCTGATGCAATTACCTGTGAAGCCCGAAATAATGACCCCTTGAATTTGTGGGCTTCCAGAATCACTCAAACCTACAGCAATTCTCCTTCCAAAAACGATAGCAGCTGCATCTCCTGTAGAAAGACCAGATAGATTTCCTAGTAACCAGAACGACCCATTTGTTCCCCTTTATGACTTGTTGAGGAAAGGGGTGAAATGGGATTGGAGTCTTTCTCAGGAGTCAGCATTGCAATTGCTGATTTTTGAAGCAACAGCTCATCAAGCACTGGGCCCTATCCATCCTACAGATCCTTTCCAGGTGGAATGGGCATTTGCCTCCTCAGGGCTGTCAGTACACATATGGCAGCGGGGTCCTGAGGCTCCGACAAGACCTGTTGGTTTTGATTCCCGTGGTTCCAAAGATGCTGAGAAAAGATACACTACCTGGGAAAAAGGATTGTTTATGGTTAGCTTAGCTTTCCTAGAAGTAGAAAAAATTGCACGAAAACAACCAATTGTATTGAGAGGCCCCTTCAAGGTTATCAAGACAGTCACTAGTGGGACCCCCCCTCCTGACGGGGTGGCCAAGAGGGCCTCAGTTAGAAAATGGTATGCTCAGGTTGAACATTACTGCAACTTTTTCTCAAGGACAGAAGGAACTTTAGCAGTCCAAGAAACGGAGAGCTTGGACAAACTTGCCTCTGTAATCAAAGTAAGCCCTCCTTTCTGCCCCGAACAATCAGCAAACTCTTGGTTTACTGATGCTTCTGCTAAAGGGGAAGGAAAAGTATGGAGATATAGGGCAGAAGCCCTCCACTTTTCCTCTGGTGAGCAAATGATTACAGAGGGAGAAGGTAGTGTACACGTTGGGGAGCTGATAGCTGTCTGGAGTGTTTTTCAACGAGAAGCACAGAATTCCTCTTTGGTCTGCATCTACACTGACTCCTATGCTCTGTACCAAATGATCCTAATAATCCAGCTCATGACCCTGGCCAACCTGTTCTGGTGGACCTCTCTTACTATAGGACTAGTAGCACTTGTGCTAAAACCCCCTCTGAAGAAATATGCATGGGAAGCCTCTGGTGCTCTAGGCAAAGAGCATTGGACAAATAGATGCTGGATAATTCCATCATTCTAACTTTTCTGCCTCTCGGCAGCAGAATTCTGTTGTGTTTACTTTTTCAGAAGAACTCCGAGGGACATGAAGACCACCTAATCCATGATCAAACTGGTAATATTTTTCTGCATCCTACCACAACCCCATGGCCAGAAAGCAGCTGAGTGGCCGTGGTCTGAACTAATTGTGGTAGCATGCAGAAAAAGTGAAAGGATCTCTTTCAGGACAAAAAGGTTGTTACACACCCAAGCATACAGGATTGTTGGCGCAATTTCACATGAACACAAACTGTAGAAGTAGTTTGGTTTTGATCCAAAAATACTGAAGCACTTTTTTTGTTTGTTTGTTTGTTTTGTTTTTGTTTTTGTTTTTGTTTTTTAAGTTGAAAGTATTGATTCAAATACTGGAGTAGGACTTGATGTTAATGTTGTGACACCTACCACCCAACCACTGGTTACACTTAGCCCGAAAATTTTTGAAATTGGACCATATAGAATCAGGAAAACTGGCCAACAACAGATATTGTTTAATCTGTTATGGTCTCTTAAACAAGTCAAATTGCTGATGCAAAACAATATCTGAGAAATACAACCAGCTTGTTCACCCTTTTTGCAGACCTCTTTTCAGGCTTGGACAACCTGGCTGCGACAGTGGAAGCCTCCTAAAAACCGGCTGCCAAGAGACATAACTGGTCTTGTGGGAACAGGATTGGGAATCCTAAATAGTATTGATTCAGAAGTATGAATGAATAAATTGGCTTCCACGACTAAAGATTTAAGCAAAATACAACAACCACTGCAATCGTCCTTATCGGCCTTGGGAACACATCAGTGGTTGCTATCAAACATTCTAGCAAATTGGGAAAAGGTAAATAGGAAAGACCACAAATTGATAATTGATGGACTTAATGCCACGCAAAGCAATGTTTCCTTAGCTCTTAGCTGCATCCAGGCTCAATTATGGATGCAGTCAGTTGCTGCCGCAATTCGAAGAGAAAGTGAAGAAGGCACTTTTCCGACTGAAATTAGGAAAATAGTCTGGGACAGTGCCACTGACTTTGAAAGAGTTTTCCAATCCTGGTGGAATTTAGTGAATTTTACCTATGACCCCAGCATTTGTGCCGACCATAAGTAATGCCTCAGTGCATTTGATATTCCCTAGCATCGCATTAGGATTAAATCATGATGGACCCACTTTCTATCCTTCTGAACATAGAGAATGGGCCCGTCAAATTGATGACAAATGGCAAACTGTCAATTTAGAGTCCTGTACCATCTGAGAACAACTAGGGTTTATCTGTGAAGGTAATGCAATTGTAGCTCAAGATATTTGTCTGGACACAGAACAAAATAGCTGTCATTTTGATAGTCATCTTAACGAGACTTCTGAAACAGTCCTTGTATCTACAGGCAATGGGTGTGCCTGCTTCAGAACCGCTTGTGATACTGTGTTTATACAAAGTACAGTAGTAGCTAGTAAAAATCATTCAAATTTTTGTGCTTGCAGCTTTACTAAAATTGCAGGATGTGATTTTTCTTTTGTAGCTCCAGTTACTTCACATGAACTTTTAGAATCCAATCTCACGATGATTCACAAGCTATCGCCTACTCCCATTGGGATGAACCTTACTCTGGTAAAGCAATTATTACTTCATCAAGATCTGATAGAGATCCTAGGAAAAATCAAGGAGAATGGACAGAAAACTCTGGTAACTGTTCATCATCATGTGCAAGAAATACATCGTGTTGTAGAAAGGGTGAAAAGTGATGCCGAGCACAGGTGGTGGGATACCCTTTTCGGGTGGTCGCTTACCGCCACCGGTGTCCTGAAGAAATTGTGTCATCCCATTGTTGTTCTTTGGATTTTAGTTATGATTGGTTTTGTTTGATCAGTAATCTTGCTCATTGTGAATTGGAGAATGATGAAACGACTAACAAAATTGACATCTCTAATTAATGCACACCACTTGGCCGACATTCTTTACACTATAGATGTTCCCAGGACTGTAGACACAAGAAGATGAAAAGGTTAGAAGATATGTTTTACATAATTTTCTCTTATGATTTGTTCTAATCACGGTTTTAAATTATTTTTTGTTTCTTGATGATAAAATTGTATTGAGTAATATCGATTATTGTTTAATATAGATTATACTGGTTAATTATTTGATCAATCTATTGTTTAATTGATTCATATTGATTATGATCTCAATAATTTATTGTTTAACTAGTATTGATTTAATTAATACTGATTGTATTTTGCTTATGGATTAATTATAATTTGTTTACTGATATGTTGTGATTGTTTTCGTTTTCCTGTTTCTTCTTTCCCTTTTCCTCTTCTCTTTTCCCTGGGACGTGCTGCCAACACTTGACGAGTCCTGAAGACTCCACGACGACACCATGGAACCCTGCTGATGAAGATCTTTCGAGGGCAATCGTCAGTCACGGGGTGGTGTAAGAGCCCGTCTGAAGCCCCTCATTTTCCATTCTGCCTTCCGATTGCCACAAGAAAGAATCCCTTCCCCCACTGCAGTTCCGGCTTAGAACAGGACACAGCACAGCTGGAACCACTGAACCGTCATGCTGGCTGTTCCCAACAAGGCCTGGTAAGAACTTGGCAAGGACTTGACAAAGACCTGACATGGAGCCAGCACGGGACAGCCTGATGCGCGGCCTGCTTCTCTTCTAATCTCCGTTCTTAAGCCGAATGAACTTTTGGGGTGACTCCCGTGGTCCTTCATTGAAGACCCTTCATCTGCCTCGTTACCACTGTGACAAAGAAAGAATGAGAACCCTCCTCCCAAGGGCTGAGACTGAGACCCCTACTGCGGGGAGGAGGGGAAATTGGTGGTCTGACCACTAATGACATGACCTGTTTCCCTTCAGTAATTTTAATGGACTTATTCTTCATTGGATTCGTCTTGCTTTGGTGGTTTCTGTGGACTCACCTGTTCCCGCGTGGCGATTACAATGGACTTTCATTGTTACACTTGTTCCCCCCTCTTTCCTCTGTGGACTAGAACTGGAGCCCCGAGTCGACCAGAACTTCGGAGACTCCCCCGACACGACAGACGGATCCCCATCGTCCGGAGCACTGAGGATCTCGCCTGTGTTGGTAGCTATTCCCATAGCCCTCTCCTCTCTCTCTATCCTTCTATCTCCTTTCTAATCGCCCACTATCGCATTTACTCTTTTGGCCCCTAATAAAGGTGCATTTCTTCTGATTAACTGACAGTCCCTTGTTGTTTGCCTTTGTTGCACTTTTGGGATCGGTGAAAAGAACCACCACGACACCTCGCAATACGCGGATCGTGACACTTGCCAAGCACAGTCAGCTGCCTATGTTCTTGCTTCTTGACAAACTCACAGTTGCCCTTCTTTTCAGCAGCTGCCACCGTGTTCTCTGCATCTCGGAGCCTCTGGAGAGCAGCAGGACTTTCCAAGGAGGGATGCATGACGACTATGTCAAAACCCAGGAAAGTTGTCCTGGAACACCTCCCATTGGCATGCCAAGAGTGAATTCAAGAGGCAAGAGAGCAGCAGCCACCGTCCTGCAGCAGTCTGCGAGCTTCGCACACAAGCCAGCTTCTTGGCGGCTTCGTTCTTCGCCTCTTGCAAGCTACCGCGATCTCCGGCTGCCGGAGGCCAAGAAGCGGCTACTTCGCGCACAGATCACTGGCGCGGCAGCGGTGCGCTCCCGAGCGCCGCTTTTGCCGAAAGACGCCGGGAAGCGGCTCTTGCTTTCGGCCAGCTCCGGAGCTGCGTATTCTGCCTCTCTAGTCGCCTACATCTTAGCCAAAAGCTTTTCCGCTCCAGTTCTCAAGGAGAAAGTCTACCAGCACTGCTCACTTAGCCCGACCTTGCCAAGAAATGGGATTTGCTGCACATTCCAAGGACACTGCATTTTCTTAGGCAAGCTGCAAACTGCTGACAGATGGCCGTGCTCTCTGCCCTCTCCTATCTAGCTCTTGGTAGTAGCGGGCACGTTGCAGCCTGGCGAAGGCAAGAAACCTGGAGAGCTGTCACAGAGCAGAAGGGCAGCTGAGATGCTGAAAAGCAGCAAAGCTGAACAGCCTGCCTCAGCTTCAGTAGTGTGCAATTGACTGAAGGCGAAAAACGCAGCAGCAGAGCAGCGGGCTTCTGTGCGCACTGAAGGCAATTGCAAGAATCCAGCAGCTGCTCCTTGCCAATCACAGGCAGCTGCCTATGTTCTTGCTTCTTGACCAACTCACAGTTGCCCTTCTTTTCAGCAGCTGCCACCGTGTTCTCTGCATCTCGGAGCCTCTGGAGAGCAGCACGACTTTCCAAGGAGGGATGCATGACGACTAGGTCAAAACCCAGGAAAGTTGTCCTGGAACACCTCCCATTGGCATGCCAGAAGTGAATTCAAGAGGCAGGAGAGCGGCAGCCACCGTCCTGCAGCAGTCTGCGAGCTTCACACACAAGCCGGCTTCTTCGCGGCTTCGATTTTCGCCTCTTGCAAGCTACCGCGATCTCCAGCTGCCTGAGGCCAAGAAGCGGCTACTTCGCGCACAGATGACTGGAGCGGCAGCGGTACGCTCCGGAGCGCCGCTTTTGCCGAAAGACGCCGGGAAGCGGCACTTGCTTTCGGCCAGCTCCGGAGCTGCGTATTCTGCCTCTCGAGTCGCCTACATCTTAGCCAAAAGCTTTTCCGCTCCAGTTCTCAAGGAGAAAGTCTACCAGCACTGCTCACTTAGCCTGACCTTGCCAAGAAATGTCATTTGCTGCACATTCCAAGGACACTGCATTTTCCTGGGCAAGATGCAACCTGATTACAGATGGCCGTGCTCTCTGCGCTCTCCTATCCAGCTCTTGGTAGTAGCGGGCACGTTGCAGCCTGGCGAAGGCAAGAAACCTGGAGAGCTGTCACAGAGCAGAAGGGCAGCTGAGATGCTGAAAAGCAGCAAAGCTGAACAGCCTGCCTCAGCTTCAGTAGTGTGCAATTGACTTAAGGCGAAAATCGCAGCAGCAGAGCAGCGGGCTTCTGTGCGCACTGAAGGCAATTGCAAGAATCCAGCAGCTGCTCCTTGCCAAGCACAGGCAGCTGCCTGTGTTCTTGCTTCTTGACCAACTCACAGTTGCCCTTCTTTTCAGCAGCTGCCACCGTGTTCTCTGCATC
The DNA here is from genome assembly GCF_024509145.1 of Vidua macroura. NCBI lineage: Eukaryota > Metazoa > Chordata > Aves > Passeriformes > Viduidae > Vidua > Vidua macroura. Next base: position 4,704,809 of record NC_071579.1, read on the forward strand.
TCGGAGCCTCTGGAGAGCAGCAGGACTTTCCAAGGAGGGATGCATGACGACTAGGTCAAAACCCAGGAAAGTTGTCCTGGAACACCTCCCATTGGCATGCCAAGAGTGAATTCAAGAGGCAGGAGAGCGGCAGCCACCGTCCTGCAGCTGTCTGCGAGCTTCACACACAAGCCGGCTTCTTCGCGGCTTCGTTCTTCGCCTCTTGCAAGCTACCGCGATCTCCGGCTGCCGGAGGCCAAGAAGCGGCTACTTCGCGCACAGATGACTGGAGCGGCAGCGGTGCGCTCCCGAGCGCCGCTTTTGCCGAAAGACGCCGGGAAGCGGCTCTTGCTTTCGGCCAGCTCCGGAGCTGCGTATTCTGCCTCTCTAGTCGCCTACATCTTAGCCAAAAGCTTTTCCGCTCCAGTTCTCAAGGAGAAAGTCTACCAGCACTGCTCACTTAGCCCGACCTTGCCAAGAAATGGGATTTGCTGCACATTCCAAGGACACTGCATTTTCTTAGGCAAGCTGCAAACTGCTGACAGATGGCCGTGCTCTCTGCCCTCTCCTATCTAGCTCTTGGTAGTAGCGGGCACGTTGCAGCCTGGCGAAGGCAAGAAACCTGGAGAGCTGTCACAGAGCAGAAGGGCAGCTGAGATGCTGAAAAGCAGCAAAGCTGAACAGCCTGCCTCAGCTTCAGTAGTGTGCAATTGACTGAAGGCGAAAAACGCAGCAGCAGAGCAGCGGGCTTCTGTGCGCACTGAAGGCAATTGCAAGAATCCAGCAGCTGCTCCTTGCCAATCACAGGCAGCTGCCTATGTTCTTGCTTCTTGACCAACTCACAGTTGCCCTTCTTTTCAGCAGCTGCCACCGTGTTCTCTGCATCTCGGAGCCTCTGGAGAGCAGCACGACTTTCCAAGGAGGGATGCATGACGACTAGGTCAAAACCCAGGAAAGTTGTCCTGGAACACCTCCCATTGGCATGCCAGAAGTGAATTCAAGAGGCAGGAGAGCGGCAGCCACCGTCCTGCAGCAGTCTGCGAGCTTCACACACAAGCCGGCTTCTTCGCGGCTTCGATTTTCGCCTCTTGCAAGCTACCGCGATCTCCAGCTGCCTGAGGCCAAGAAGCGGCTACTTCGCGCACAGATGACTGGAGCGGCAGCGGTACGCTCCGGAGCGCCGCTTTTGCCGAAAGACGCCGGGAAGCGGCACTTGCTTTCGGCCAGCTCCGGAGCTGCGTATTCTGCCTCTCGAGTCGCCTACATCTTAGCCAAAAGCTTTTCCGCTCCAGTTCTCAAGGAGAAAGTCTACCAGCACTGCTCACTTAGCCTGACCTTGCCAAGAAATGTCATTTGCTGCACATTCCAAGGACACTGCATTTTCCTGGGCAAGATGCAACCTGATTACAGATGGCCGTGCTCTCTGCGCTCTCCTATCCAGCTCTTGGTAGTAGCGGGCACGTTGCAGCCTGGCGAAGGCAAGAAACCTGGAGAGCTGTCACAGAGCAGAAGGGCAGCTGAGATGCTGAAAAGCAGCAAAGCTGAACAGCCTGCCTCAGCTTCAGTAGTGTGCAATTGACTTAAGGCGAAAATCGCAGCAGCAGAGCAGCGGGCTTCTGTGCGCACTGAAGGCAATTGCAAGAATCCAGCAGCTGCTCCTTGCCAAGCACAGGCAGCTGCCTGTGTTCTTGGTTTTTGACCAACTCACAGTTGCCCTTCTTTTCAGCAGCTGCCACCGTGTTCTCTGCATCTCGGAGCCTCTGGAGAGCAGCAGGACTTTCCAAGGAGGGATGCATGACGACTAGGTCAAAACCCAGGAAAGTTGTCCTGGAACACCTCCCATTGGCATGCCAGAAGTGAATTCAAGAGGCAGGAGAGCGGCAGCCACCGTCCTGCAGCTGTCTGCGAGCTTCACACACAAGCCGGCTTCTTCGCGGCTTCGTTCTTCGCCTCTTGCAAGCTACCGCGATCTCCAGCTGCCTGAGGCCAAGAAGCGGCTACTTCGCGCACAGATCACTGGCGCGGCAGCGGTACGCTCCGGAGCGCCGCTTTTGCCGAAAGACGCCGGGAAGCGGCACTTGCTTTCGGCCAGCTCCGGAGCTGCGTATTCTGCCTCTCTAGTCGCCTACATCTTAGCCAAAAGCTTTTCCGCTCCAGTTCTCAAGGAGAAAGTCTACCAGCACTGCTCACTTAGCCTGACCTTGCCAAGAAATGTCATTTGCTGCACATTCCAAGGACACTGCATTTTCCTGGGCAAGATGCAACCTGATTACAGATGGCCGTGCTCTCTGCGCTCTCCTATCCAGCTCTTGGTAGTAGCGGGCACGTTGCAGCCTGGCGAAGGCAAGAAACCTGGAGAGCTGTCACAGAGCAGAAGGGCAGCTGAGATGCTGAAAAGCAGCAAAGCTGAACAGCGTGCCTCAGCTTCAGCAGTGTGCAATTGACTGAAGGCGAAAAACGCAGCAGCAGAGCAGCGGGTTTCTGTGCGCACTGAAGGCAATTGCAAGAATATAGCAGCTGCTCCTTGCCAAGCACAGGCAGCTGCCTATGTTCTTGCTTCTTGACCAACTCACAGTTGCCCTTCTTTTCAGCAGCTGCCACCGTGTTCTCTGCATCTCGGAGCCTCTGGAGAGCAGCAGGACTTTCCAAGGAGGGATGCATGACGACTATGTCAAAACCCAGGAAAGTTGTCCTGGAACACCTCCCATTGGCATGCCAAGAGTGAATTCAACAGGCAGCAGAAGGGCAGCCAGCGTCCTGCAGCAGTCTGCGAGCTTCGCACACAAGCCAGCTTCTTGGCGGCTTCGTTCTTCGCCTCTTGCAAGCTACCGCGATCTCCGGCTGCCGGAGGCGAAGAAGCGGCTACTTCGCGCACAGATGACTGGAGTGGCAGCTGTACGCTCCGGAGCGCCGCTTTTGCCGAAAGACGCCGGGAAGCGGCACTTGCTTTCGGCCAGCTCCGGAGCTGCGTATTCTGCCTCTCTAGTCACCTACATCTTAGCGAAAAGTTTTCCGCTCCAGTTCTCAAGGAGAAAGTCTACCAGCACTGCTCACTTAGCCCCGAACTTGCCAAGAAATGGGATTTGCTGCACATTCCAAGGACACTGCATTTTCTTAGGCAAGCTGCAAACTGCTGGCAGATGGCCGTGCTCTCTGCCCTCTCCTATCCAGCTCTGGGTAGTAGCGGGCACGTTGAAGTCTGGCGAAGGCAAGAAACCTGGAGAGCTGTCACAGAGCAGAAGGGCAGCTGAGATGCTGAAAAGCAGCAAAGCTGAACAGCCTGCCTCAGCTTCAGTAGTGTGCAATTGACTGAAGGCGAAAAACGCAGCAGCAGAGCAGCGGACTTCTGTGCGCACTGAAGGCAATTGCAAGAATCCAGCAGCTGCTCCTTGCCAAGCACAGGCAGCTGCCTATGTTCTTGCTTCTTGACCAACTCACAGTTGCCCTTCTTTTCAGCAGCTGCCACCGTGTTCTCTGCATCTCGGAGCCTCTGGGGAGCAGCACGACTTTCCAAGGAGGGATGCATGACGACTATGTCAAAACCCAGGAAAGTTGTCCTGGAACACCTCCCATTGGCATGCCAGAAGTGAATTCAAGAGGCAGGAGAGCGGCAGCCACCGTCCTGCAGCAGTCTGCGAGCTTCACACACAAGCCGGCTTCTTCGCGGCTTCGATTTTCGCCTCTTGCAAGCTACCGCGATCTCCAGCTGCCTGAGGCCAAGAAGCGGCTACTTCGCGCACAGATGACTGGAGCGGCAGCGGTACGCTCCGGAGCGCCGCTTTTGCCGAAAGACGCCGGGAAGCGGCACTTGCTTTCGGCCAGCTCCGGAGCTGCGTATTCTGCCTCTCGAGTCGCCTACATCTTAGCCAAAAGCTTTTCCGCTCCAGTTCTCAAGGAGAAAGTCTACCAGCACTGCTCACTTAGCCTGACCTTGCCAAGAAATGTCATTTGCTGCACATTCCAAGGACACTGCATTTTCCTGGGCAAGATGCAACCTGATTACAGATGGCCGTGCTCTCTGCGCTCTCCTATCCAGCTCTTGGTAGTAGCGGGCACGTTGCAGCCTGGCGAAGGCAAGAAACCTGGAGAGCTGTCACAGAGCAGAAGGGCAGCTGAGATGCTGAAAAGCAGCAAAGCTGAACAGCCTGCCTCAGCTTCAGTAGTGTGCAATTGACTTAAGGCGAAAATCGCAGCAGCAGAGCAGCGGGCTTCTGTGCGCACTGAAGGCAATTGCAAGAATCCAGCAGCTGCTCCTTGCCAAGCACAGGCAGCTGCCTGTGTTCTTGGTTTTTGACCAACTCACAGTTGCCCTTCTTTTCAGCAGCTGCCACCGTGTTCTCTGCATCTCGGAGCCTCTGGAGAGCAGCAGGACTTTCCAAGGAGGGATGCATGACGACTAGGTCAAAACCCAGGAAAGTTGTCCTGGAACACCTCCCATTGGCATGCCAGAAGTGAATTCAAGAGGCAGGAGAGCGGCAGCCACCGTCCTGCAGCTGTCTGCGAGCTTCACACACAAGCCGGCTTCTTCGCGGCTTCGTTCTTCGCCTCTTGCAAGCTACCGCGATCTCCAGCTGCCTGAGGCCAAGAAGCGGCTACTTCGCGCACAGATCACTGGCGCGGCAGCGGTACGCTCCGGAGCGCCGCTTTTGCCGAAAGACGCCGGGAAGCGGCACTTGCTTTCGGCCAGCTCCGGAGCTGCGTATTCTGCCTCTCTAGTCGCCTACATCTTAGCCAAAAGCTTTTCCGCTCCAGTTCTCAAGGAGAAAGTCTACCAGCACTGCTCACTTAGCCTGACCTTGCCAAGAAATGTCATTTGCTGCACATTCCAAGGACACTGCATTTTCCTGGGCAAGATGCAACCTGATTACAGATGGCCGTGCTCTCTGCGCTCTCCTATCCAGCTCTTGGTAGTAGCGGGCACGTTGCAGCCTGGCGAAGGCAAGAAACCTGGAGAGCTGTCACAGAGCAGAAGGGCAGCTGAGATGCTGAAAAGCAGCAAAGCTGAACAGCGTGCCTCAGCTTCAGCAGTGTGCAATTGACTGAAGGCGAAAAACGCAGCAGCAGAGCAGCGGGTTTCTGTGCGCACTGAAGGCAATTGCAAGAATATAGCAGCTGCTCCTTGCCAAGCACAGGCAGCTGCCTATGTTCTTGCTTCTTGACCAACTCACAGTTGCCCTTCTTTTCAGCAGCTGCCACCGTGTTCTCTGCATCTCGGAGCCTCTGGAGAGCAGCAGGACTTTCCAAGGAGGGATGCATGACGACTATGTCAAAACCCAGGAAAGTTGTCCTGGAACACCTCCCATTGGCATGCCAAGAGTGAATTCAACAGGCAGCAGAAGGGCAGCCAGCGTCCTGCAGCAGTCTGCGAGCTTCGCACACAAGCCAGCTTCTTGGCGGCTTCGTTCTTCGCCTCTTGCAAGCTACCGCGATCTCCGGCTGCCGGAGGCGAAGAAGCGGCTACTTCGCGCACAGATGACTGGAGTGGCAGCTGTACGCTCCGGAGCGCCGCTTTTGCCGAAAGACGCCGGGAAGCGGCACTTGCTTTCGGCCAGCTCCGGAGCTGCGTATTCTGCCTCTCTAGTCACCTACATCTTAGCGAAAAGTTTTCCGCTCCAGTTCTCAAGGAGAAAGTCTACCAGCACTGCTCACTTAGCCCCGAACTTGCCAAGAAATGGGATTTGCTGCACATTCCAAGGACACTGCATTTTCTTAGGCAAGCTGCAAACTGCTGGCAGATGGCCGTGCTCTCTGCCCTCTCCTATCCAGCTCTGGGTAGTAGCGGGCACGTTGAAGTCTGGCGAAGGCAAGAAACCTGGAGAGCTGTCACAGAGCAGAAGGGCAGCTGAGATGCTGAAAAGCAGCAAAGCTGAACAGCCTGCCTCAGCTTCAGTAGTGTGCAATTGACTGAAGGCGAAAAACGCAGCAGCAGAGCAGCGGACTTCTGTGCGCACTGAAGGCAATTGCAAGAATCCAGCAGCTGCTCCTTGCCAAGCACAGGCAGCTGCCTATGTTCTTGCTTCTTGACCAACTCACAGTTGCCCTTCTTTTCAGCAGCTGCCACCGTGTTCTCTGCATCTCGGAGCCTCTGGGGAGCAGCAGGACATTCCAAGGAGGGATGCATGACGACTATGTCAAAACCCAGGAAAGTTGTCCTGGAACACCTCCCATTGGCATGCCAAGAGTGAATTCAACAGGCAGGAGAGCGGCAGCCACCGTCCTTCAGCAGTCTGCGAGCTTCACACACAAGCCGGCTTCTTCGCGGCTTCGATTTTCGCCTCTTGCAAGCTACCGCGATCTCCAGCTGCCTGAGGCCAAGAAGCGGCTACTTCGCGCACAGATGACTGGAGCGGCAGCGGTACGCTCCGGAGCGCCGCTTTTGCCGAAAGACGCCGGGAAGCGGCACTTGCTTTCGGCCAGCTCCGGAGCTGCGTATTCTGCCTCTCTAGTCGCCTACATCTTAGCCAAAAGCTTTTCCGCTCCAGTTCTCAAGGAGAAAGTCTACCAGCACTGCTCACTTAGCCTGACCTTGCCAAGAAATGTCATTTGCTGCACATTCCAAGGACACTGCATTTTCCTGGGCAAGATGCAACCTGATTACAGATGGCCGTGCTCTCTGCGCTCTCCTATCCAGCTCTTGGTAGTAGCGGGCACGTTGCAGCCTGGCGAAGGCAAGAAACCTGGAGAGCTGTCACAGAGCAGAAGGGCAGCTGAGATGCTGAAAAGCAGCAAAGCTGAACAGCCTGCCTCAGCTTCAGTAGTGTGCAATTGACTGAAGGCGAAAATCGCAGCAACAGAGCAGCGGGCTTCTGTGCGCACTGAAGGCAATTGCAAGAATCCAGCAGCTGCTCCTTGCCAAGCACAGGCAGCTGCCTGTGTTCTTGATTTTTGACCAACTCACAGTTGCCCTTCTTTTCAGCAGCTGCCACCGTGTTCTCTGCATCTCGGAGCCTCTGGAGAGCAGCACGACTTTCCAAGGAGGGATGCATGACGACTAGGTCAAAACCCAGGAAAGTTGTCCTGGAACACCTCCCATTGGCATGCCAAGAGTGAATTCAAGAGGCAGGAGAGCGGCAGCCACCGTCCTGCAGCTGTCTGCGAGCTTCACACACAAGCCGGCTTCTTCGCGGCTTCGTTCTTCGCCTCTTGCAAGCTACCGCGATCTCCGGCTGCCGGAGGCCAAGAAGCGGCTACTTCGCGCACAGATGACTGGAGCGGCAGCGGTGCGCTCCGGAGCGCCGCTTTTGCCGAAAGACGCCGGGAAGCGGCACTTGCTTTCGGCCAGCTCCGGAGCTGCGTATTCTGCCTCTCTAGTCGCCTACATCTTAGCCAAAAGCTTTTCCGCTCCAGTTCTCAAGGAGAAAGTCTACCAGCACTGCTCACTTAGCCCGTCCTTGCCAAGAAATGGGATTTGCTGCACATAACAAGGACACTGCATTTTCCTAGGCAAGCTGCAAACTGCTGGCAGATGGCCGTGCTCTCTGCCCTCTCCTATCCAGCTCTGGGTAGTAGCGGGCACGTTGCAGTCTGGCGAAGGCAAGAAACCTGGAGAGCTGTCACAGAGCAGAAGGGCAGCTGAGATGCTGAAAAGCAGCAAAGCTGAACAGCCTGCCTCAGCTTCAGTAGAGTGCAATTGACTGAAGGCGAAAATCGCAGCAACAGAGCAGCGGGCTTCTGTGCGCACTGAAGGCAATTGCAAGAATCCAGCAGTTGCTCCTTGCCAAGCACAGGCAGCTGCCTGTGTTCTTGCTTCTTGACCAACTCACAGTTGCCCTTCTTTTCAGCAGCTGCCACCGTGTTCTCTGCATCTCGGAGCCTCTGGAGAACAGCACGACTTTCCAAGGAGGGATGCATGACGACTAGGTCAAAACCCAGGAAAGTTGTCCTGGAACACCTCCCATTGGCATGCCAGAAGTGAATTCAAGAGGCACGAGAGCGGCAGCCACCGTCCTGCAGCTGTCTGCGAGCTTCACACACAAGCCGGCTTCTTCGCGGCTTCGTTCTTCGCCTCTTGCAAGCTACCGCGATCTCCGGCTGCCGGAGGCCAAGAAGCGGCTACTTCGCGCACAGATGACTGGAGCGGCAGCGGTACGCTCCGGAGCGCCGCTTTTGCCGAAAGACGCCGGGAAGCGGCTCTTGCTTTCGGCCAGCTCCGGAGCTGCGTATTCTGCCTCTCTAGTCGCCTACATCTTAGCCAAAAGCTTTTCCGCTCCAGTTCTCAAGGAGAAAGTGTACCAGCACTGCTCACTTAGCCCGACCTTGCCAAGAAATGGGATTTGCTGCACATTCCAAGGACACTGCATTTCCTTAGCAAGCTGCAAACTGCTGGCAGATGGCCGTGCTCTCTGCGCTCTCCTATCCAGCTCTGGGTAGTAGCGGGCACCTTGAAGTCTGGCGAAGGCAAGAAACCTGGAGAGCTGTCACAGAGCAGAAGGGCAGCTGAGATGCTGAAAAGCAGCAAAGCTGAACAGCCTGCCTCAGCTTCAGCTGTGTGCAATTGACTGAAGGCGAAAAACCAAGCAGCAGAGCAGCGGACTTCTGTGCGCACTGAAGGCAATTGCAAGAATCCAGCAGCTGCTCCTTGCCAAGCACAGGCAGCTGCCTATGTTCTTGCTTCTTGACCAACTCACAGTTGCCCTTCTTTTCAGCAGCTGCCACCGTGTTCTCTGCATCTCGGAGCCTCTGGGGAGCAGCAGGACTTTCCAAGGAGGGATGCATGACGACTATGTCAAAACCCAGGAAAGTTGTCCTGGAACACCTCCCATTGGCATGCCAAGAGTGAATTCAAGAGGCAGGAGAGCGGCAGCCACCGTCCTTCAGCAGTCTGCGAGCTTCGCACACAAGCCAGCTTCTTGGCGGCTTCGTTCTTCGCCTCTTGCAAGCTACCGCGATCTCCGGCTGCCGGAGGCGAAGAAGCGGCTACTTCGCGCACAGATGACTGGAGTGGCAGCGGTACGCTCCGGAGCGCCGCTTTTGCCGAAAGACGCCGGGAAGCGGCTCTTGCTTTCGGCCAGCTCCGGAGCTGCGTATTCTGCCTCTCTAGTCGCCTACATCTTAGCGAAAAGCTTTTCCGCTCCAGTTCTCAAGGAGAAAGTCTACCAGCACTGCTCACTTAGCCCGACCTTGCCAAGAAATGGGATTTGCTGCACATTCCAAGGACACTGCATTTCCCTGGGCAAGATGCAACCTGCTGACAGATGGCCGTGCTCTCTGCCCTCTCCTATCCAGCTCTTGGTAGTAGCGGGCACGTTGCAGCCTGGCGAAGGCAAGAAACCTGGAGAGCTGTCACAGAGCAGAAGGGCAGCTGAGATGCTGAAAAGCAGCAAAGCTGAACAGCCTGCCTCAGCTTCAGTAGTGTGCAATTGACTGAAGGCGAAAATCGCAGCAGCAGAGCAGCGGGCTTCTGTGCGCACTGAAGGCAATTGCAAGAATCCAGCAGCTGCTCCTTGCCAAGCACAGGCAGCTGCCTATGTTCTTGCTTCTTGACCAACTCACAGTTGCCCTTCTTTTCAGCAGCTGCCACCGTGTTCTCTGCATCTCGGAGCCTCTGGAGAGCAGCAGGACTTTCCAAGGAGGGATGCATGACGACTAGGTCAAAACCCAGGAAAGTTGTCCTGGAACACCTCCCATTGGCATGCCAAGAGTGAATTCAAGAGGCAGGAGAGCGGCAGCCACCGTCCTGCAGCAGTCTGCGAGCTTCGCACACAAGCCAGCTTCTTGGCGGCTTCGTTCTTCGCCTCTTGCAAGCTACCGCGATCTCCGGCTGCCGGAGGCGAAGAAGCGGCTACTTCGCGCACAGATGACTGGAGTGGCAGCTGTACGCTCCGGAGCGCCGCTTTTGCCGAAAGACGCCGGGAAGCGGCACTTGCTTTCGGCCAGCTCCGGAGCTGCGTATTCTGCCTCTCTAGTCACCTACATCTTAGCGAAAAGTTTTCCGCTCCAGTTCTCAAGGAGAAAGTCTACCAGCACTGCTCACTTAGCCCCGAACTTGCCAAGAAATGGGATTTGCTGCACATTCCAAGGACACTGCATTTTCTTAGGCAAGCTGCAAACTGCTGGCAGATGGCCGTGCTCTCTGCGCTCTCCTATCCAGCTCTGGGTAGTAGCGGGCACGTTGAAGTCTGGCGAAGGCAAGAAACCTGGAGAGCTGTCACAGAGCAGAAGGGCAGCTGAGATGCTGAAAAGCAGCAAAGCTGAACAGCCTGCCTCAGCTTCAGTAGTGTGCAATTGACTGAAGGCGAAAAACCAAGCAGCAGAGCAGCGGACTTCTGTGCGCACTGAAGGCAATTGCAAGAATCCAGCAGCTGCTCCTTGCCAAGCACAGGCAGCTGCCTATGTTCTTGCTTCTTGACCAACTCACAGTTGCCCTTCTTTTCAGCAGCTGCCACCGTGTTCTCTGCATCTCGGAGCCTCTGGGGAGCAGCAGGACATTCCAAGGAGGGATGCATGACGACTATGTCAAAACCCAGGAAAGTTGTCCTGGAACACCTCCCATTGGCATGCCAAGAGTGAATTCAACAGGCAGCAGAAGGGCAGCCAGCGTCCTTCAGCAGTCTGCGAGCTTCGCACACAAGCCAGCTTCTTCGCGGCTTCGTTCTTCGCCTCTTGCAAGCTACCGCGATCTCCGGCTGCCGGAGGCGAAGAAGCGGCTACTTCGCGCACAGATGACTGGAGCGGCAGCGGTACGCTCCGGAGCGCCGCTTTTGCCGAAAGACGCCGGGAAGCGGCTCTTGCTTTCGGCCAGCTCCGGAGCTGCGTATTCTGCCTCTCTAGTCGCCTACATCTTAGCCAAAAGCTTTTCCGCTCCAGTTCTCAAGGAGAAAGTCTACCAGCACTGCTCACTTAGCCCGACCTTGCCAAGAAATGGGATTTGCTGCACATTCCAAGGACACTGCATTTCCTTAGCAAGCTGCAAACTGCTGGCAGATGGCCGTGCTCTCTGCGCTCTCCTATCCAGCTCTTGGTAGTAGCGGGCACGTTGCAGCCTGGCGAAGGCAAGAAACCTGGAGAGCTGTCACAGAGCAGAAGGGCAGCTGAGATGCTGAAAAGCAGCAAAGCTGAACAGCCTGCCTCAGCTTCAGTAGTGTGCAATTGACTGAAGGCGAAAATCGCAGCAACAGAGCAGCGGGCTTCTGTGCGCACTGAAGGCAATTGCAAGAATCCAGCAGCTGCTCCTTGCCAAGCACAGGCAGCTGCCTGTGTTCTTGATTTTTGACCAACTCACAGTTGCCCTTCTTTTCAGCAGCTGCCACCGTGTTCTCTGCATCTCGGAGCCTCTGGAGAGCAGCACGACTTTCCAAGGAGGGATGCATGACGACTAGGTCAAAACCCAGGAAAGTTGTCCTGGAACACCTCCCATTGGCATGCCAAGAGTGAATTCAAGAGGCAGGAGAGCGGCAGCCACCGTCCTGCAGCTGTCTGCGAGCTTCACACACAAGCCGGCTTCTTGGCGGCTTCGTTCTTCGCCTCTTGCAAGCTACCGCGATCTCCGGCTGCCGGAGGCCAAGAAGCGGCTACTTCGCGCACAGATGACTGGAGCGGCAGCGGTACGCTCCGGAGCGCTGGTTTTGCCGAAAGACGCCGGGAAGCGGCACTTGCTTTCGGCCAGCTCCGGAGCTGCGTATTCTGCCTCTCTAGTCGCCTACATCTTAGCCAAAAGCTTTTCCGCTCCAGTTCTCAAGGAGAAAGTGTACCAGCACTGCTCACTTAGCCCGTCCTTGCCAAGAAATGGGATTTGCTGCACATAACAAGGACACTGCATTTTCCTAGGCAAGCTGCAAACTGCTGGCAGATGGCCGTGCTCTCTGCCCTCTCCTATCCAGCTCTGGGTAGTAGCGGGCACGTTGCAGTCTGGCGAAGGCAAGAAACCTGGAGAGCTGTCACAGAGCAGAAGGGCAGCTGAGATGCTGAAAAGCAGCAAAGCTGAACAGCCTGCCTCAGCTTCAGCTGTGTGCAATTGACTGAAGGCGAAAAACCAAGCAGCAGAGCAGCGGACTTCTGTGCGCACTGAAGGCAATTGCAAGAATCCAGCAGCTGCTCCTTGCCAAGCACAGGCAGCTGCCTATGTTCTTGCTTCTTGACCAACTCACAGTTGCCCTTCTTTTCAGCAGCTGCCACCGTGTTCTCTGCATCTCGGAGCCTCTGGAGAGCAGCAGGACTTTCCAAGGAGGGATGCATGACGACTAGGTCAAAACCCAGGAAAGTTGTCCTGGAACACCTCCCATTGGCATGCCAAGAGTGAATTCAAGAGGCAGGAGAGCGGCAGCCACCGTCCTGCAGCAGTCTGCGAGCTTCGCACACAAGCCAGCTTCTTGGCGGCTTCGTTCTTCGCCTCTTGCAAGCTACCGCGATCTCCGGCTGCCGGAGGCGAAGAAGCGGCTACTTCGCGCACAGATGACTGGAGTGGCAGCTGTACGCTCCGGAGCGCCGCTTTTGCCGAAAGACGCCGGGAAGCGGCACTTGCTTTCGGCCAGCTCCGGAGCTGCGTATTCTGCCTCTCTAGTCGCCTACATCTTAGCGAAAAGCTTTTCCGCTCCAGTTCTCAAGGAGAAAGTGTACCAGCACTGCTCACTTAGCCCGACCTTGCCAAGAAATGGGATTTGCTGCACATTCCAAGGACACTGCATTTTCTTAGGCAAGCTGCAAACTGCTGGCAGATGGCCGTGCTCTCTGCCCTCTCCTATCCAGCTCTGGGTAGTAGCGGGCACGTTGAAGTCTGGCGAAGGCAAGAAACCTGGAGAGCTGTCACAGAGCAGAAGGGCAGCTGAGATGCTGAAAAGCAGCAAAGCTGAACAGCCTGCCTCAGCTTCAGCTGTGTGCAATTGACTGAAGGCGAAAAACCAAGCAGCAGAGCAGCGGACTTCTGTGCGCACTGAAGGCAATTGCAAGAATCCAGCAGCTGCTCCTTGCCAAGCACAGGCAGCTGCCTATGTTCTTGCTTCTTGACCAACTCACAGTTGCCCTTCTTTTCAGCAGCTGCCACCGTGTTCTCTGCATCTCGGAGCCTCTGGGGAGCAGCAGGACTTTCCAAGGAGGGATGCATGACGACTATGTCAAAACCCAGGAAAGTTGTCCTGGAACACCTCCCATTGGCATGCCAAGAGTGAATTCAACAGGCAGGAGAGCGGCAGCCACCGTCCTTCAGCAGTCTGCGAGCTTCGCACACAAGCCAGCTTCTTCGCGGCTTCGTTCTTCGCCTCTTGCAAGCTACCGCGATCTCCGGCTGCCGGAGGCGAAGAAGCGGCTACTTCGCGCACAGATGACTGGAGTGGCAGCGGTACGCTCCGGAGCGCCGCTTTTGCCGAAAGACGCCGGGAAGCGGCTCTTGCTTTCGGCCAGCTCCGGAGCTGCGTATTCTGCCTCTCTAGTCGCCTACATCTTAGCCAAAAGCTTTTCCGCTCCAGTTCTCAAGGAGAAAGTCTACCAGCACTGCTCACTTAGCCCGACCTTGCCAAGAAATGGGATTTGCTGCACATTCCAAGGACACTGCATTTCCTTAGCAAGCTGCAAACTGCTGGCAGATGGCCGTGCTCTCTGCGCTCTCCTATCCAGCTCTGGGTAGTAGCGGGCACCTTGAAGTCTGGCGAAGGCAAGAAACCTGGAGAGCTGTCACAGAGCAGAAGGGCAGCTGAGATGCTGAAAAGCAGCAAAGCTGAACAGCCTGCCTCAGCTTCAGCTGTGTGCAATTGACTGAAGGCGAAAAACCAAGCAGCAGAGCAGCGGACTTCTGTGCGCACTGAAGGCAATTGCAAGAATCCAGCAGCTGCTCCTTGCCAAGCACAGGCAGCTGCCTATGTTCTTGCTTCTTGACCAACTCACAGTTGCCCTTCTTTTCAGCAGCTGCCACCGTGTTCTCTGCATCTCGGAGCCTCTGGGGAGCAGCAGGACTTTCCAAGGAGGGATGCATGACGACTATGTCAAAACCCAGGAAAGTTGTCCTGGAACACCTCCCATTGGCATGCCAAGAGTGAATTCAACAGGCAGCAGAAGGGCAGCCACCGTCCTGCAGCAGTCTGCGAGCTTCGCACACAAGCCGGCTTCTTCGCGGCTTCGTTCTTCGCCTCTTGCAAGCTACCGCGATCTCCGGCTGCCGGAGGCCAAGAAGCGGCTACTTCGCGCACAGATGACTGGAGTGGCAGCGGTACGCTCCGGAGCGCCGCTTTTGCCGAAAGACGCCGGGAAGCGGCACTTGCTTTCGGCCAGCTCCGGAGCTGCGTATTCTGCCTCTCTAGTCACCTACATGTTAGCGAAAAGTTTTCCGCTCCAGTTCTCAAGGAGAAAGTCTACCAGCACTGCTCACTTAGCCCCGACCTTGCCAAGAAATGGGATTTGCTGCACATTCCAAGGACACTGCATTTTCTTAGGCAAGCCGCAAACTGCTGACAGATGGCCGTGCTCTCTGCCCTCTCCTATCCAGCTCTTGGTAGTAGCGGGCACGTTGCAGCCTGGCGAAGGCAAGAAACCTGGAGAGCTGTCACAGAGCAGAAGGGCAGCTGAGATGCTGAAAAGCAGCAAAGATGAACAGCCTGCCTCAGCTTCAGTAGTGTGCAATTGACTGAAGGCGAAAAACGCAGCAGCAGAGCAGCGGGCATCTGAGCGCACTGAAGGCAATTGTAAGAATCCAGCAGTTGCTCCTTGCCAAGCACAGGCAGCTGCCTGTGTTCTTGCTTCTTGACCAACTCACAGTTGCCCTTCTTTTCAGCAGCTGCCACCGTGTTCTCTGCATCTCGGAGCCTCTGGAGAGCAGCAGGACTTTCCAAGGAGGGGTGCATGACGACTAGGTCAAAACCCAGGAAAGTTGTCCTGGAACACCTCCCATTGGCATGCCAAGAGTGAATTCAACAGGCAGCAGAAGGGCAGCCACCGTCCTGCAGCTGTCTGCGAGCTTCGCACACAAGCCGGCTTCTTCGCGGCTTCGTTCTTCGCCTCTTGCAAGCTACCGCGATCTCCGGCTGCCGGAGGCCAAGAAGCGGCTACTTCGCGCACAGATGACTGGAGCGGCAGCGGTACGCTCCGAAGCGCCGCTTTTGCCGAAAGACGCCGGGAAGCGGCACTTGCTTTCGGCCAGCTCCGGAGCTGCGTATTCTGCCTCTCTAGTCACCTACATCTTAGCGAAAAGCTTTTCCGCTCCAGTTCTCAAGGAGAAAGTCTACCAGCACCGCTCACTTAGCCCGACCTTGCCAAGAAATGTCATTTGCTGCACATTCCAAGGACACTGCATTTCCTTAGGCAAGCTGCAAACTGCTGGCAGATGGCCGTGCTCTCTGCCCTCTCCTATCCAGCTCTGGGTAGTAGCGGGCACGTTGCAGTCTGGCGAAGGCAAGAAACCTGGAGAGCTGTCACAGAGCAGAAGGGCAGCTGAGATGCTGAAAAGCAGCAAAGCTGAACAGCCTGCCTCAGCTTCAGCTGTGTGCAATTGACTGAAGGCGAAAGACCAAGCAGCAGAGCAGCGGACTTCTGTGCGCACTGAAGGCAATTGCAAGAATCCAGCAGCTGCTCCTTGCCAAGCACAGGCAGCTGCCTATGTTCTTGCTTCTTGACCAACTCACAGTTGCCCTTCTTTTCAGCAGCTGCCACCGTGTTCTCTGCATCTCGGAGCCTCTGGAGAGCAGCACGACTTTCCAAGGAGGGATGCATGACGACTAGGTCAAAACCCAGGAAAGTTGTCCTGGAACACCTCCCATTGGCATGCCAAGAGTGAATTCAAGAGGCAGGAGAGCGGCAGCCACCGTCCTGCAGCAGTCTGCGAGCTTCGCACACAAGCCAGCTTCTTCGCGGCTTCGTTCTTCGCCTCTTGCAAGCTACCGCGATCTCCGGCTGCCGGAGGCGAAGAAGCGGCTACTTCGCGCACAGATGACTGGAGTGGCAGCTGTACGCTCCGGAGCGCCGCTTTTGCCGAAAGACGCCGGGAAGCGGCACTTGCTTTCGGCCAGCTCCGGAGCTGCGTATTCTGCCTCTCTAGTCGCCTACATCTTAGCGAAAAGCTTTTCCGCTCCAGTTCTCAAGGAGAAAGTGTACCAGCACTGCTCACTTAGCCCGACCTTGCCAAGAAATGGGATTTGCTGCACATTCCAAGGACACTGCATTTTCTTAGGCAAGCTGCAAACTGCTGGCAGATGGCCGTGCTCTCTGCCCTCTCCTATCCAGCTCTTGGTAGTAGCGGGCACGTTGAAGTCTGGCGAAGGCAAGAAACCTGGAGAGCTGTCACAGAGCAGAAGGGCAGCTGAGATGCTGAAAAGCAGCAAAGCTGAACAGCCTGCCTCAGCTTCAGCTGTGTGCAATTGACTGAAGGCGAAAAACCAAGCAGCAGAGCAGCGGACTTCTGTGCGCACTGAAGGCAATTGCAAGAATCCAGCAGCTGCTCCTTGCCAAGCACAGGCAGCTGCCTATGTTCTTGCTTCTTGACCAACTCACAGTTGCCCTTCTTTTCAGCAGCTGCCACCGTGTTCTCTGCATCTCGGAGCCTCTGGGGAGCAGCAGGACTTTCCAAGGAGGGATGCATGACGACTATGTCAAAACCCAGGAAAGTTGTCCTGGAACACCTCCCATTGGCATGCCAAGAGTGAATTCAAGAGGCAGGAGAGCGGCAGCCACCGTCCTTCAGCAGTCTGCGAGCTTCGCACACAAGCCAGCTTCTTCGCGGCTTCGTTCTTCGCCTCTTGCAAGCTACCGCGATCTCCGGCTGCCGGAGGCCAAGAAGCGGCTACTTCGCGCACAGATGACTGGAGTGGCAGCGGTACGCTCCGGAGCGCCGCTTTTGCCGAAAGACGCCGGGAAGCGGCACTTGCTTTCGGCCAGCTCCGGAGCTGCGTATTCTGCCTCTCTAGTCACCTACATCTTAGCGAAAAGTTTTCCGCTCCAGTTCTCAAGGAGAAAGTCTACCAGCACTGCTCACTTAGCCCCGAACTTGCCAAGAAATGGGATTTGCTGCACATTCCAAGGACACTGCATTTTCTTAGGCAAGCTGCAAACTGCTGGCAGATGGCCGTGCTCTCTGCCCTCTCCTATCTAGCTCTTGGTAGTAGCAGGCACATTGCAGCCTGGCGAAGGCAAGAAACCTGGAGAGCTGTCACAGAGCAGAAGGGCAGCTGAGATGCTGAAAAGCAGCAAAGCTGAACAGCGTGCCTCTGCTTCAGCAATGTGCAATTGACTGAAGGCGAAAAACGCAGCAGCAGAGAAGCGGGCTTCTGAGCGCACTGAAGGCAATTGCAAGCATGCAGCAGCTGCTCCTTGCCAAGCACAGGCAGCTGCCTGTGTTCTTGCTTTTTGACCAACTCACAGTTGCCCTTCTTTTCAGCAGCTGCCACCGTGTTCTCTGCATCTCGGAGCCTCTGGAGAGCAGCACGACTTTCCAAGGAGGGATGCATGACGACTAGGTCAAAACCCAGGAAAGTTGTCCTGGAACACCTCCCATTGGCATGCCAAGAGTGAATTCAACAGGCAGCAGAAGGGCAGCCACCGTCCTGCAGCAGTCTGCGAGCTTCGCACACAAGCCGGCTTCTTCGCGGCTTCGTTCTTCGCCTCTTGCAAGCTACCGCGATCTCCGGCTGCCGGAGGCCAAGAAGCGGCTACTTCGCGCACAGATGACTGGAGCGGCAGCGGTACGCTCCGAAGCGCCGCTTTTGCCGAAAGACGCCGGGAAGCGGCACTTGCTTTCGGCCAGCTCCGGAGCTGCGTATTCTGCCTCTCTAGTCGCCTACATCTTAGCCAAAAGCTTTTCCGCTCCAGTTCTCAAGGAGAAAGTCTACCAGCACTGCTCACTTAGCCCGACCTTGCCAATAAATGGGATTTGCTGCACATTCCAAGGACACTGCATTTCCTTAGGTAAGCTGCAAACTGCTGGCAGATGGCCGTGCTCTCTGCCCTCTCCTATCCAGCTCTGGGTAGTAGCGGGCACGTTGCAGTCTGGCGAAGGCAAGAAACCTGGAGAGCTGTCACAGAGCAGAAGGGCAGCTGAGATGCTGAAAAGCAGCAAAGCTGAACAGCCTGCCTCAGCTTCAGCAGTGTGCAATTGACTGAAGGCGAAAAACGCAGGAGCAGAGCAGCGGGCTTTTGTGCGCACTGAAGGCAATTGCAAGAATCCAGCAGCTGCTCCTTGCCAAGCACAGGCAGCTGCCTATGTTCTTGCTTCTTGACCAACTCACAGTTGCCCTTCTTTTCAGCAGCTGCCACCGTGTTCTCTGCATCTCGGAGCCTCTGGGGAGCAGCACGACTTTCCAAGGAGGGATGCATGACGACTATGTCAAAACCCAGGAAAGTTGTCCTGGAACACCTCCCATTGGCATGCCAAGAGTGAATTCAAGAGGCAGGAGAGCGGCAGCCACCGTCCTGCAGCAGTCTGCGAGCTTCACACACAAGCCAGCTTCTTCGCGGCTTCGTTCTTCGCCTCTTGCAAGCTACCGCGATCTCCGGCTGCCGGAGGCCAAGAAGCGGCTACTTCGCGCACAGATGACTGGAGCGGCAGCGGTACGCTCCGGAGCGCCGCTTTTGCCGAAAGACGCCGGGAAGCGGCACTTGCTTTCGGCCAGCTCCGGAGCTGCGTATTCTGCCTCTCTAGTCGCCTACATCTTAGCCAAAAGCTTTTCCGCTCCAGTTCTCAAGGAGAAAGTCTACCAGCACTGCTCACTTAGCCCGACCTTGCCAAGAAATGGGATTTGCTGCACATTCCAAGGACACTGCATTTTCTTAGGCAAGCTGCAAACTGCTGGCAGATGGCCGTGCTCTCTGCCCTCTCCTATCCAGCTCTGGGTAGTAGCGGGCACGTTGCAGCCTGGCGAAGGCAAGAAACCTGGAGAGCTGTCACAGAGCAGAAGAGCAGCTGAGATGCTGAAAAGCAGCAAAGCTGAACAGCCTGCCTCAGCTTCAGCAGTGTGCAATTGACTGAAGGCGAAAAACGCAGCAGCAGAGCAGCGGGCTTCTGTGCGCACTGAAGGCATTTGCAAGAATCCAGCAGGTGCTCCTTGCCAAGCACAGGCAGCTGCCTGTGTTCTTGCTTCTTGACCAACTCACAGTTGCCCTTCTTTTCAGCAGCTGCCACCGTGTTTTCTGCATCTCGGAGCCTCTGGAGAGCAGCACGACTTTCCAAGGAGGGATGCATGACGACTAGGTCAAAACCCAGGAAAGTTGTCCTGGAACACCTCCCATTGGCATGCCAAGAGTGAATTCAACAGGCAGCAGAAGGGCAGCCAGCGTCCTGCAGCAATCTGCGAACTTCGCACACAAGCCGGCTTCTTCGCGGCTTCGTTCTTCGCCTCTTGCAAGCTACCGTGATCTCCGGCTGCCGGAGGCCAAGAAGCGGCTACTTCGCGCACAGGTGACTGGAGCGGCAGCGGTACGCTCCGAAGCGCCGCTTTTGCCGAAAGACGCCGGGAAGCGGCACTTGCTTTCGGCCAGCTCCGGAGCTGCGTATTCTGCCTCTCTAGTCGCCTACATCTTAGCCAAAAGCTTTTCCGCTCCAGTTCTCAAGGAGAAAGTGTACCAGCACTGCTCACTTAGCCCGACCTTGCCAAGAAATGGGATTTGCTGCACATTCCAAGGACACTGCATTTTCTTAGGCAAGCTGCAAACTGCTGGCAGATGGCCGTGCTCTCTGCCCTCTCCTATCCAGCTCTGGGTAGTAGCGGGCACGTTGAAGTCTGGCGAAGGCAAGAAACCTGGAGAGCTGTCACAGAGCAGAAGGGCAGCTGAGATGCTGAAAAGCAGCAAAGCTGAACAGCCTGCCTCAGCTTCAGCAGTGTGCAATTGACTGAAGGCGAAAAACGCAGGAGCAGAGCAGCGGGCTTCTGTGCGCACTGAAGGCAATTGCAAGAATCCAGCAGCTGCTCCTTGCCAAGCACAGGCAGCTGCCTATGTTCTTGCTTCTTGACCAACTCACAGTTGCCCTTCTTTTCAGCAGCTGCCACCGTGTTCTCTGCATCTCGGAGCCTCTGGGGAGCAGCAGGACTTTCCAAGGAGGGATGCATGACGACTATGTCAAAACCCAGGAAAGTTGTCCTGGAACACCTCCCATTGGCATGCCAAGAGTGAATTCAACAGGCAGGAGAGCGGCAGCCACCGTCCTTCAGCAGTCTGCGAGCTTCGCACACAAGCCAGCTTCTTCGCGGCTTCGTTCTTCGCCTCTTGCAAGCTACCGCGATCTCCGGCTGCCGGAGGCGAAGAAGCGGCTACTTCGCGCACAGATGCCTGGAGTGGCAGCGGTACGCTCCGGAGCGCCGCTTTTGCCGAAAGACGCCGGGAAGCGGCTCTTGCTTTCGGCCAGCTCCGGAGCTGCGTATTCTGCCTCTCTAGTCGCCTACATCTTAGCCAAAAGCTTTTCCGCTCCAGTTCTCAAGGAGAAAGTCTACCAGCACTGCTCACTTAGCCCGACCTTGCCAAGAAATGGGATTTGCTGCACATTCCAAGGACACTGCATTTCCTTAGCAAGCTGCAAACTGCTGGCAGATGGCCGTGCTCTCTGCGCTCTCCTATCCAGCTCTGGGTAGTAGCGGGCACCTTGAAGTCTGGCGAAGGCAAGAAACCTGGAGAGCTGTCACAGAGCAGAAGGGCAGCTGAGATGCTGAAAAGCAGCAAAGCTGAACAGCCTGCCTCAGCTTCAGCTGTGTGCAATTGACTGAAGGCGAAAAACCAAGCAGCAGAGCAGCGGACTTCTGTGCGCACTGAAGGCAATTGCAAGAATCCAGCAGCTGCTCCTTGCCAAGCACAGGCAGCTGCCTATGTTCTTGCTTCTTGACCAACTCACAGTTGCCCTTCTTTTCAGCAGCTGCCACCGTGTTCTCTGCATCTCGGAGCCTCTGGGGAGCAGCAGGACTTTCCAAGGAGGGATGCATGACGACTATGTCAAAACCCAGGAAAGTTGTCCTGGAACACCTCCCATTGGCATGCCAAGAGTGAATTCAACAGGCAGCAGAAGGGCAGCCACCGTCCTGCAGCAGTCTGCGAGCTTCGCACACAAGCCGGCTTCTTCGCGGCTTCATTCTTCGCCTCTTGCAAGCTACCGCGATCTCCGGCTGCCGGAGGCCAAGAAGCGGCTACTTCGCGCACAGATGACTGGAGTGGCAGCGGTACGCTCCGGAGCGCCGCTTTTGCCGAAAGACGCCGGGAAGCGGCACTTGCTTTCGGCCAGCTCCGGAGCTGCGTATTCTGCCTCTCTAGTCACCTACATGTTAGCGAAAAGTTTTCCGCTCCAGTTCTCAAGGAGAAAGTCTACCAGCACTGCTCACTTAGCCCCGACCTTGCCAAGAAATGGGATTTGCTGCACATTCCAAGGACACTGCATTTTCTTAGGCAAGCCGCAAACTGCTGACAGATGGCCGTGCTCTCTGCCCTCTCCTATCCAGCTCTTGGTAGTAGCGGGCACGTTGCAGCCTGGCGAAGGCAAGAAACCTGGAGAGCTGTCACAGAGCAGAAGGGCAGCTGAGATGCTGAAAAGCAGCAAAGATGAACAGCCTGCCTCAGCTTCAGTAGTGTGCAATTGACTGAAGGCGAAAAACGCAGCAGCAGAGCAGCGGGCATCTGAGCGCACTGAAGGCAATTGTAAGAATCCAGCAGTTGCTCCTTGCCAAGCACAGGCAGCTGCCTGTGTTCTTGCTTCTTGACCAACTCACAGTTGCCCTTCTTTTCAGCAGCTGCCACCGTGTTCTCTGCATCTCGGAGCCTCTGGAGAGCAGCAGGACTTTCCAAGGAGGGGTGCATGACGACTAGGTCAAAACCCAGGAAAGTTGTCCTGGAACACCTCCCATTGGCATGCCAAGAGTGAATTCAACAGGCAGCAGAAGGGCAGCCACCGTCCTGCAGCAGTCTGCGAGCTTCGCACACAAGCCGGCTTCTTCGCGGCTTCGTTCTTCGCCTCTTGCAAGCTACCGCGATCTCCGGCTGCCGGAGGCCAAGAAGCGGCTACTTCGCGCACAGATGACTGGAGCGGCAGCGGTACGCTCCGAAGCGCCGCTTTTGCCGAAAGACGCCGGGAAGCGGCACTTGCTTTCGGCCAGCTCCGGAGCTGCGTATTCTGCCTCTCTAGTCACCTACATCTTAGCGAAAAGCTTTTCCGCTCCAGTTCTCAAGGAGAAAGTCTACCAGCACCGCTCACTTAGCCCGACCTTGCCAAGAAATGTCATTTGCTGCACATTCCAAGGACACTGCATTTCCTTAGGCAAGCTGCAAACTGCTGGCAGATGGCCGTGCTCTCTGCCCTCTCCTATCCAGCTCTGGGTAGTAGCGGGCACGTTGCAGTCTGGCGAAGGCAAGAAACCTGGAGAGCTGTCACAGAGCAGAAGGGCAGCTGAGATGCTGAAAAGCAGCAAAGCTGAACAGCCTGCCTCAGCTTCAGCTGTGTGCAATTGACTGAAGGCGAAAGACCAAGCAGCAGAGCAGCGGACTTCTGTGCGCACTGAAGGCAATTGCAAGAATCCAGCAGCTGCTCCTTGCCAAGCACAGGCAGCTGCCTATGTTCTTGCTTCTTGACCAACTCACAGTTGCCCTTCTTTTCAGCAGCTGCCACCGTGTTCTCTGCATCTCGGAGCCTCTGGAGAGCAGCACGACTTTCCAAGGAGGGATGCATGACGACTAGGTCAAAACCCAGGAAAGTTGTCCTGGAACACCTCCCATTGGCATGCCAAGAGTGAATTCAAGAGGCAGGAGAGCGGCAGCCACCGTCCTGCAGCAGTCTGCGAGCTTCGCACACAAGCCAGCTTCTTGGCGGCTTCGTTCTTCGCCTCTTGCAAGCTACCGCGATCTCCGGCTGCCGGAGGCGAAGAAGCGGCTACTTCGCGCACAGATGACTGGAGTGGCAGCTGTACGCTCCGGAGCGCCGCTTTTGCCGAAAGACGCCGGGAAGCGGCACTTGCTTTCGGCCAGCTCCGGAGCTGCGTATTCTGCCTCTCTAGTCGCCTACATCTTAGCGAAAAGCTTTTCCGCTCCAGTTCTCAAGGAGAAAGTGTACCAGCACTGCTCACTTAGCCCGACCTTGCCAAGAAATGGGATTTGCTGCACATTCCAAGGACACTGCATTTTCTTAGGCAAGCTGCAAACTGCTGGCAGATGGCCGTGCTCTCTGCCCTCTCCTATCCAGCTCTTGGTAGTAGCGGGCACGTTGAAGTCTGGCGAAGGCAAGAAACCTGGAGAGCTGTCACAGAGCAGAAGGGCAGCTGAGATGCTGAAAAGCAGCAAAGCTGAACAGCCTGCCTCAGCTTCAGCTGTGTGCAATTGACTGAAGGCGAAAAACCAAGCAGCAGAGCAGCGGACTTCTGTGCGCACTGAAGGCAATTGCAAGAATCCAGCAGCTGCTCCTTGCCAAGCACAGGCAGCTGCCTATGTTCTTGCTTCTTGACCAACTCACAGTTGCCCTTCTTTTCAGCAGCTGCCACCGTGTTCTCTGCATCTCGGAGCCTCTGGGGAGCAGCAGGACTTTCCAAGGAGGGATGCATGACGACTATGTCAAAACCCAGGAAAGTTGTCCTGGAACACCTCCCATTGGCATGCCAAGAGTGAATTCAAGAGGCAGGAGAGCGGCAGCCACCGTCCTTCAGCAGTCTGCGAGCTTCGCACACAAGCCAGCTTCTTCGCGGCTTCGTTCTTCGCCTCTTGCAAGCTACCGCGATCTCCGGCTGCCGGAGGCCAAGAAGCGGCTACTTCGCGCACAGATGACTGGAGTGGCAGCGGTACGCTCCGGAGCGCCGCTTTTGCCGAAAGACGCCGGGAAGCGGCACTTGCTTTCGGCCAGCTCCGGAGCTGCGTATTCTGCCTCTCTAGTCACCTACATCTTAGCGAAAAGTTTTCCGCTCCAGTTCTCAAGGAGAAAGTCTACCAGCACTGCTCACTTAGCCCCGAACTTGCCAAGAAATGGGATTTGCTGCACATTCCAAGGACACTGCATTTTCTTAGGCAAGCTGCAAACTGCTGGCAGATGGCCGTGCTCTCTGCCCTCTCCTATCTAGCTCTTGGTAGTAGCAGGCACATTGCAGCCTGGCGAAGGCAAGAAACCTGGAGAGCTGTCACAGAGCAGAAGGGCAGCTGAGATGCTGAAAAGCAGCAAAGCTGAACAGCGTGCCTCTGCTTCAGCAATGTGCAATTGACTGAAGGCGAAAAACGCAGCAGCAGAGAAGCGGGCTTCTGAGCGCACTGAAGGCAATTGCAAGCATGCAGCAGCTGCTCCTTGCCAAGCACAGGCAGCTGCCTGTGTTCTTGCTTTTTGACCAACTCACAGTTGCCCTTCTTTTCAGCAGCTGCCACCGTGTTCTCTGCATCTCGGAGCCTCTGGAGAGCAGCACGACTTTCCAAGGAGGGATGCATGACGACTAGGTCAAAACCCAGGAAAGTTGTCCTGGAACACCTCCCATTGGCATGCCAAGAGTGAATTCAACAGGCAGCAGAAGGGCAGCCACCGTCCTGCAGCAGTCTGCGAGCTTCGCACACAAGCCGGCTTCTTCGCGGCTTCGTTCTTCGCCTCTTGCAAGCTACCGCGATCTCCGGCTGCCGGAGGCCAAGAAGCGGCTACTTCGCGCACAGATGACTGGAGCGGCAGCGGTACGCTCCGAAGCGCCGCTTTTGCCGAAAGACGCCGGGAAGCGGCACTTGCTTTCGGCCAGCTCCGGAGCTGCGTATTCTGCCTCTCTAGTCGCCTACATCTTAGCCAAAAGCTTTTCCGCTCCAGTTCTCAAGGAGAAAGTCTACCAGCACTGCTCACTTAGCCCGACCTTGCCAATAAATGGGATTTGCTGCACATTCCAAGGACACTGCATTTCCTTAGGTAAGCTGCAAACTGCTGGCAGATGGCCGTGCTCTCTGCCCTCTCCTATCCAGCTCTGGGTAGTAGCGGGCACGTTGCAGTCTGGCGAAGGCAAGAAACCTGGAGAGCTGTCACAGAGCAGAAGGGCAGCTGAGATGCTGAAAAGCAGCAAAGCTGAACAGCCTGCCTCAGCTTCAGCAGTGTGCAATTGACTGAAGGCGAAAAACGCAGGAGCAGAGCAGCGGGCTTTTGTGCGCACTGAAGGCAATTGCAAGAATCCAGCAGCTGCTCCTTGCCAAGCACAGGCAGCTGCCTATGTTCTTGCTTCTTGACCAACTCACAGTTGCCCTTCTTTTCAGCAGCTGCCACCGTGTTCTCTGCATCTCGGAGCCTCTGGGGAGCAGCACGACTTTCCAAGGAGGGATGCATGACGACTATGTCAAAACCCAGGAAAGTTGTCCTGGAACACCTCCCATTGGCATGCCAAGAGTGAATTCAAGAGGCAGGAGAGCGGCAGCCACCGTCCTGCAGCAGTCTGCGAGCTTCACACACAAGCCAGCTTCTTCGCGGCTTCGTTCTTCGCCTCTTGCAAGCTACCGCGATCTCCGGCTGCCGGAGGCCAAGAAGCGGCTACTTCGCGCACAGATGACTGGAGCGGCAGCGGTACGCTCCGGAGCGCCGCTTTTGCCGAAAGACGCCGGGAAGCGGCACTTGCTTTCGGCCAGCTCCGGAGCTGCGTATTCTGCCTCTCTAGTCGCCTACATCTTAGCCAAAAGCTTTTCCGCTCCAGTTCTCAAGGAGAAAGTCTACCAGCACTGCTCACTTAGCCCGACCTTGCCAAGAAATGGGATTTGCTGCACATTCCAAGGACACTGCATTTTCTTAGGCAAGCTGCAAACTGCTGGCAGATGGCCGTGCTCTCTGCCCTCTCCTATCCAGCTCTGGGTAGTAGCGGGCACGTTGCAGCCTGGCGAAGGCAAGAAACCTGGAGAGCTGTCACAGAGCAGAAGAGCAGCTGAGATGCTGAAAAGCAGCAAAGCTGAACAGCCTGCCTCAGCTTCAGCAGTGTGCAATTGACTGAAGGCGAAAAACGCAGCAGCAGAGCAGCGGGCTTCTGTGCGCACTGAAGGCATTTGCAAGAATCCAGCAGGTGCTCCTTGCCAAGCACAGGCAGCTGCCTGTGTTCTTGCTTCTTGACCAACTCACAGTTGCCCTTCTTTTCAGCAGCTGCCACCGTGTTTTCTGCATCTCGGAGCCTCTGGAGAGCAGCACGACTTTCCAAGGAGGGATGCATGACGACTAGGTCAAAACCCAGGAAAGTTGTCCTGGAACACCTCCCATTGGCATGCCAAGAGTGAATTCAACAGGCAGCAGAAGGGCAGCCAGCGTCCTGCAGCAATCTGCGAACTTCGCACACAAGCCGGCTTCTTCGCGGCTTCGTTCTTCGCCTCTTGCAAGCTACCGTGATCTCCGGCTGCCGGAGGCCAAGAAGCGGCTACTTCGCGCACAGGTGACTGGAGCGGCAGCGGTACGCTCCGAAGCGCCGCTTTTGCCGAAAGACGCCGGGAAGCGGCACTTGCTTTCGGCCAGCTCCGGAGCTGCGTATTCTGCCTCTCTAGTCGCCTACATCTTAGCCAAAAGCTTTTCCGCTCCAGTTCTCAAGGAGAAAGTCTACCAGCACTGCTCACTTAGCCCGACCTTGCCAAGAAATGGGATTTGCTGCACATTCCAAGGACACTGCATTTCCTTAGGCAAGCTGCAAACTGCTGGCAGATGGCCGTGCTCTCTGCCCTCTCCTATCCAGCTCTGGGTAGTAGCGGGCACGTTGCAGTCTGGCGAAGGCAAGAAACCTGGAGAGCTGTCACAGAGCAGAAGGGCAGCTGAGATGCTGAAAAGCAGCAAAGCTGAACAGCCTGCCTCAGCTTCAGCAGTGTGCAATTGACTGAAGGCGAAAAACGCAGGAGCAGAGCAGCGGGCTTCTGTGCGTACTGAAGGCAATTGCAAGAATCCAGCAGCTGCTCCTTGCCAAGCACAGGCAGCTGCCTATGTTCTTGCTTCTTGACCAACTCACAGTTGCCCTTCTTTTCAGCAGCTGCCACCGTGTTCTCTGCATCTCGGAGCCTCTGGGGAGCAGCAGGACTTTCCAAGGCGGGATGCATGACGACTATGTCAAAACCCAGGAAAGTTGTCCTGGAACACCTCCCATTGGCATGCCAAGAGTGAATTCAAGAGGCAGGAGAGCGGCAGCCACCGTCCTGCAGCAGTCTGCGAGCTTCGCACACAAGCCAGCTTCTTCGCGGCTTCGTTCTTCGCCTCTTGCAGGCTACCGCGATCTCCGGCTGCCGGAGGCCAAGAAGCGGCTACTTCGCGCACAGATGACTGGAGTGGCAGCGGTACGCTCCGGAGCGCCGCTTTTGCCGAAAGACGCCGGGAAGCGGCACTTGCTTTCGGCCAGCTCCGGAGCTGCGTATTCTGCCTCTCTAGTCGCCTACATCTTAGCCAAAAGCTTTTCCGCTCCAGTTCTCAAGGAGAAAGTCTACCAGCACTGCTCACTTAGCCCGACCTTGCCAAGAAATGGGATTTGCTGCACATTCCAAGGACACTGCATTTTCCAGGGCAAGCTGCAAACTGCTGGCAGATGGCCGTGCTCTCTGCCCTCTCCTATCCAGCTCTGGGTAGTAGCGGGCACGTTGCAGCCTGGCGAAGGCAAGAAACCTGGAGAGCTGTCACAGAGCAGAAGGGCAGCTGAGATGCTGAAAAGCAGCAAAGCTGAACAGCCTGCCTCAGCTTCAGCAATGTGCAATTGACTGAAGGCGAAAAACGCAGCAGCAGAGAAGCGGGCTTCTGAGCGCACTGAAGGCAATTGCAAGCATGCAGCAGCTGCTCCTTGCCAAGCACAGGCAGCTGCCTGTGTTCTTGCTTTTTGACCAACTCACAGTTGCCCTTCTTTTCAGCAGCTGCCACCGTGTTCTCTGCATCTCGGAGCCTCTGGAGAGCAGCAGGACTTTCCAAGGAGGGATGCATGACGACTAGGTCAAAACCCAGGAAAGTTGTCCTGGAACACCTCCCATTGGCATGCCAAGAGTGAATTCAACAGGCAGCAGAAGGGCAGCCAGCGTCCTGCAGCAGTCTGCGAGCTTCGCACACAAGCCGGCTTCTTGGCGGCTTCGTTCTTCGCCTCTTGCAAGCTACCGCGATCTCCGGCTGCCGGAGGCCAAGAAGCGGCTACTTCGCGCACAGATGACTGGAGCGGCAGCGGTACGCTCCGAAGCGCCGCTTTTGCCGAAAGACGCCGGGAAGCGGCACTTGCTTTCGGCCAGCTCTGGAGCTGCGTATTCTGCCTCTCTAGTCGCCTACATCTTAGCCAAAAGCTTTTCCGCTCCAGTTCTCAAGGAGAAAGTCTACCAGCACTGCTCACTTAGCCCGACCTTGCCAAGAAATGGGATTTGCTGCACATTCCAAGGACACTGCATTTCCTTAGGCAAGCTGCAAACTGCTGGCAGATGGCCGTGCTCTCTGCCCTCTCCTATCCAGCTCTGGGTAGTAGCGGGCACGTTGCAGTCTGGCGAAGGCAAGAAACCTGGAGAGCTGTCACAGAGCAGAAGGGCAGCTGAGATGCTGAAAAGCAGCAAAGCTGAACAGCCTGCCTCAGCTTCAGCAGTGTGCAATTGACTGAAGGCGAAAAACGCAGGAGCAGAGCAGCGGGCTTCTGTGCGCACTGAAGGCAATTGCAAGAATCCAGCAGCTGCTCCTTGCCAAGCACAGGCAGCTGCCTATGTTCTTGCTTCTTGACCAACTCACAGTTGCCCTTCTTTTCAGCAGCTGCCACCGTGTTCTCTGCATCTCGGAGCCTCTGGAGAGCAGCACGACTTTCCAAGGAGGGATGCATGACGACTAGGTCAAAACCCAGGAAAGTTGTCCTGGAACACCTCCCATTGGCATGCCAAGAGTGAATTCAAGAGGCAGGAGAGCGGCAGCCACCGTCCTGCAGCAGTCTGCGAGCTTCACACACAAGCCGGCTTCTTCGCGGCTTCGTTCTTCGCCTCTTGCAAGCTACCGCGATCTCCGGCTGCCGGAGGCCAAGAAGCGGCTACTTCGCGCATAGATCACTGGAGAGGCAGCGGTACGCTCCGGAGCGCCGCTTTTGCCGAAAGACGCCGGGAAGCGGCACTTGCTTTCGGCCAGCTCCGGAGCTGCGTATTCTGCCTCTCTAGTCGCCTACATCTTAGCCAAAAGCTTTTCCGCTCCAGTTCTCAAGGAGAAAGTCTACCAGCACTGCTCACTTAGCCCGACCTTGCCAAGAAATGGGATTTGCTGCACATTCCAAGGACACTGCATTTTCCAGGGCAAGCTGCAAACTGCTGGCAGATGGCCGTGCTCTCTGCCCTCTCCTATCCAGCTCTGGGTAGTAGCGGGCACGTTGCAGCCTGGCGAAGGCAAGAAACCTGGAGAGCTGTCACAGAGCAGAAGGGCAGCTGAGATGCTGAAAAGCAGCAAAGCTGAACAGCCTGCCTCAGCTTCAGCAATGTGCAATTGACTGAAGGCGAAAAACGCAGCAGCAGAGAAGCGGGCTTCTGAGCGCACTGAAGGCAATTGCAAGCATGCAGCAGCTGCTCCTTGCCAAGCACAGGCAGCTGCCTGTGTTCTTGCTTTTTGACCAACTCACAGTTGCCCTTCTTTTCAGCAGCTGCCACCGTGTTCTCTGCATCTCGGAGCCTCTGGAGAGCAGCAGGACTTTCCAAGGAGGGATGCATGACGACTAGGTCAAAACCCAGGAAAGTTGTCCTGGAACACCTCCCATTGGCATGCCAAGAGTGAATTCAAGAGGCAGGAGAGCGGCAGCCACCGTCCTGCAGCAGTCTGCGAGCTTCGCACACAAGCCAGCTTCTTCGCGGCTTCGTTCTTCGCCTCTTGCAGGCTACCGCGATCTCCGGCTGCCGGAGGCCAAGAAGCGGCTACTTCGCGCACAGATGACTGGAGTGGCAGCGGTACGCTCCGGAGCGCCGCTTTTGCCGAAAGACGCCGGGAAGCGGCACTTGCTTTCGGCCAGCTCCGGAGCTGCGTATTCTGCCTCTCTAGTCGCCTACATCTTAGCCAAAAGCTTTTCCGCTCCAGTTCTCAAGGAGAAAGTCTACCAGCACTGCTCACTTAGCCCGACCTTGCCAAGAAATGGGATTTGCTGCACATTCCAAGGACACTGCATTTTCCAGGGCAAGCTGCAAACTGCTGGCAGATGGCCGTGCTCTCTGCCCTCTCCTATCCAGCTCTGGGTAGTAGCGGGCACGTTGCAGCCTGGCGAAGGCAAGAAACCTGGAGAGCTGTCACAGAGCAGAAGGGCAGCTGAGATGCTGAAAAGCAGCAAAGCTGAACAGCCTGCCTCAGCTTCAGCAATGTGCAATTGACTGAAGGCGAAAAACGCAGCAGCAGAGAAGCGGGCTTCTGAGCGCACTGAAGGCAATTGCAAGCATGCAGCAGCTGCTCCTTGCCAAGCACAGGCAGCTGCCTGTGTTCTTGCTTTTTGACCAACTCACAGTTGCCCTTCTTTTCAGCAGCTGCCACCGTGTTCTCTGCATCTCGGAGCCTCTGGAGAGCAGCAGGACTTTCCAAGGAGGGATGCATGACGACTAGGTCAAAACCCAGGAAAGTTGTCCTGGAACACCTCCCATTGGCATGCCAAGAGTGAATTCAACAGGCAGCAGAAGGGCAGCCAGCGTCCTGCAGCAGTCTGCGAGCTTCGCACACAAGCCGGCTTCTTGGCGGCTTCGTTCTTCGCCTCTTGCAAGCTACCGCGATCTCCGGCTGCCGGAGGCCAAGAAGCGGCTACTTCGCGCACAGATGACTGGAGCGGCAGCGGTACGCTCCGAAGCGCCGCTTTTGCCGAAAGACGCCGGGAAGCGGCACTTGCTTTCGGCCAGCTCTGGAGCTGCGTATTCTGCCTCTCTAGTCGCCTACATCTTAGCGAAAAGCTTTTCCGCTCCAGTTCTCAAGGAGAAAGTCTACCAGCAGTGCTCACTTAGCCCGACCTTGCCAGGAAATGGGATTTGCTGCACATTCCAAGGACACTGCATTTCCTTAGGCAAGCTGCAAACTGCTGGCAGATGGCCGTGCTCTCTGCCCTCTCCTATCCAGCTCTGGGTAGTAGCGGGCACGTTGCAGTCTGGCGAAGGCAAGAAACCTGGAGAGCTGTCACAGAGCAGAAGGGCAGCTGAGATGCTGAAAAGCAGCAAAGCTGAACAGCCTGCCTCAGCTTCAGCAGTGTGCAATTGACTGAAGGCGAAAAACGCAGGAGCAGAGCAGCGGGCTTCTGTGCGCACTGAAGGCAATTGCAAGAATCCAGCAGCTGCTCCTTGCCAAGCACAGGCAGCTGCCTATGTTCTTGCTTCTTGACCAACTCACAGTTGCCCTTCTTTTCAGCAGCTGCCACCGTGTTCTCTGCATCTCGGAGCCTCTGGGGAGCAGCACGACTTTCCAAGGAGGGATGCATGACGACTATGTCAAAACCCAGGAAAGTTGTCCTGGAACACCTTCCATTGGCATGCCAAGAGTGAATTCAAGAGGCAGGAGAGCGGCAGCCACCGTCCTGCAGCAGTCTGCGAGCTTCGCACACAAGCCAGCTTCTTCGCGGCTTCGTTCTTCGCCTCTTGCAGGCTACCGCGATCTCCAGCTGCCTGAGGCCAAGAAGCGGCTACTTCACGCACAGATGACTGGAGTGGCAGCGGTACGCTCCGGAGCGCCGCTTTTGCCGAAAGACGCCGGGAAGCGGCACTTGCTTTCGGCCAGCTCCGGAGCTGCGTATTCTGCCTCTCTAGTCACCTACATCTTAGCGAAAAGTTTTCCGCTCCAGTTCTCAAGGAGAAAGTCTACCAGCACTGCTCACTTAGCCCCGAACTTGCCAAGAAATGGGATTTGCTGCACATTCCAAGGACACTGCATTTTCTTAGGCAAGCTGCAAACTGCTGGCAGATGGCCGTGCTCTCTGCCCTCTCCTATCCAGCTCTTGGTAGTAGCAGGCACATTGCAGCCTGGCGAAGGCAAGAAACCTGGAGAGCTGTCACAGAGCAGAAGGGCAGCTGAGATGCTGAAAAGCAGCAAAGCTGAACAGCCTGCCTCAGCTTGAGTGGTGTGCAATTGACTGAAGGCGAAAATCGCAGCAACAGAGCAGCGGGCTTCTGTGCGCACTGAAGGCAATTGCAAGAATCCAGCAGCTGCTCCTTGCCAAGCACAGGCAGCTGCCTGTGTTCTTGCTTCTTGACCAACTCACAGTTGCCCTTCTTTTCAGCAGCTGCCACCGTGTTCTCTGCATCTTGGAGCCTCTGGAGAGCAGCACGACTTTCCAAGGAGGGATGCATGACGACTAGGTCAAAACCCAGGAAAGTTGTCCTGGAACACCTCCCATTGGCATGCCAAGAGTGAATTCAAGAGGCAGGAGAGCGGCAGCCACCGTCCTGCAGCAGTCTGCGAGCTTCACACACAAGCCGGCTTCTTCGCGGCTTCGTTCTTCGCCTCTTGCAAGCTACCGCGATCTCCGGCTGCCGGAGGCCAAGAAGCGGCTACTTCGCGCACAGATGACTGGAGCGGCAGCGGTACGCTCCGGAGCGCCGCTTTTGCCGAAAGACGCCGGGAAGCGGCACTTGCTTTCGGCCAGCTCCGGAGCTGCGTATTCTGCCTCTCTAGTCGCCTACATCTTAGCCAAAAGCTTTTCCGCTCCAGTTCTCAAGGAGAAAGTCTACCAGCACTGCTCACTTAGCCCGACCTTGCCAAGAAATGGGATTTGCTGCACATTCCAAGGACACTGCATTTTCTTAGGCAAGCTGCAAACTGCTGGCAGATGGCCGTGCTCTCTGCCCTCTCCTATCCAGCTCTGGGTAGTAGCGGGCACGTTGCAGCCTGGCGAAGGCAAGAAACCTGGAGAGCTGTCACAGAGCAGAAGGGCAGCTGAGATGCTGAAAAGCAGCAAAGCTGAACAGCGTGCCTCAGCTTCAGCAGTGTGCAATTGACTGAAGGCGAAAAACGCAGCAGCAGAGAAGCAGGCTTCTGAGCGCACTGAAGGCAATTGCAAGCATGCAGCAGCTGCTCCTTGCCAAGCACAGGCAGCTGCCTGTGTTCTTGCTTTTTGACCAACTCACAGTTGCCCTTCTTTTCAGCAGCTGCCACCGTGTTCTCTGCATCTCGGAGCCTCTGGAGAGCAGCAGGACTTTCCAAGGAGGGATGCATGAGGACGACGTCAAAACCCAGGAAAGTTGTCCTGGAACACCTCCTATTGGCATGCCAAGAGTGAATTCAACAGGCAGCAGAAGGGCAGCCAGCGTCCTGCAGCAGTCTGCGAGCTTCGCACACAAGCCGGCTTCTTCGCGGCTTCGTTCTTCGCCTCTTGCAAGCTACCGCGATCTCCGGCTGCCGGAGGCCAAGAAGCGGCTTCTTCGCGCACAGATGACTGGAGCGGCAGCGGTACGCTCCGGAGCGCTGCTTTTGCCGAAAGACGCCGGGAAGCGGCACTTGCTTTCGGCCAGCTCCGGAGCTGCGTATTCTGCCTCTCTAGTCGCCTACATCTTAGCCAAAAGCTTTTCCGCTCCAGTTCTCAAGGAGAAAGTCTACCAGCACCGCTCACTTAGCCCGACCTTGCCAGGAAATAAGATTTGCTGCACATTCCAAGGACACTGCATTTTCCTGGGCAAGCTGCAACCTCCTGACTGATGGCCGTGCTCTCTGCCCTCTCCTGCCCAGCTCTGGGTAGTAGCGGGCACGTTGTGCCTGGCGAAGGCAAGACACCTGGAGAGCTGTCACAGAGCAGAAGGGCAGCTGAGATGCTGAAAAGCAGCAAAGCTGAACAGCCTGCCTCAGCTTCAGTAGTGTGCAATTGACTGAAGGCGAAAAACGCAGCAGCAGAGCAGCGGGCTTCTGAGCGCACTGAAGGCAATTGCAAGAATCCAGCAGCTGCTCCTTGCGGTAAGAGCCTGTCTGAAGACCCTCATTTTCCATTCTGCCTTCCGATTGCCACAAGAAAGGATCCCTTCCCCCACTGCAGTTCCGGCTTAGAACAGGACACAGCACAGCTGGAACCACTGAACCGTCATGCTGGCTGTTCCCAACAAGGCCTGGTAAGAACTTGGCAAAGAGTTGGCAAGGACTTGGCAAAGACCTGACATGGAGCCAGCACGGGACCGCCTGATGTGCGGCCTGCTTCTCTTCTAATCTCCGTTCTTAAGCCGAATGAACTTTTGGGGTGACTCCCGTGGTCCTTCATTGAAGACCCTTCATCTGCCTCGTTACCACTGTGACAAAGAAAGAATGAGAACCCTCCTCCCAAGGGCTGAGACTGAGACCCCTACTGCGGGGAGGAGGGGAAATTGGTGGTCTGACCACTAATGACATGACCTGTTTCCCTTCAGTAATTTTAATGGACTTATTCTTCATTGGATTCGTCTTGCTTTGGTGGTTTCTGTGGACTCACCTGTTCCCGCGTGGCGATTACAATGGACTTTCATTGTTACACTTGTTCCCCCCTCTTTCCTCTGTGGACTAGAACTGGAGCCCCGAGTCGACCAGAACTTCGGAGACTCCCCCGACACGACAGACGGATCCCCATCGTCCGGAGCACTGAGGATCTCGCCTGTGTTGGTAGCTATTCCCATAGCCCTCTCCTCTCTCTCTATCCTTCTATCTCCTTTCTAATCGCCCACTATCGCATTTACTCTTTTGGCCCCTAATAAAGGTGCATTTCTTCTGATTAACTGACAGTCCCTTGTTGTTTGCCTTTGTTGCACTTTTGGGATCGGTGAAAAGAGCCATCACGACACCCCGCAAGAAGCGGATCGTGACATTAAAATTGGCGTCACGGACAGGATTTCTGTCTAGACAGAAGGGTTGCAGCTGAAAAGGCACCCACACTGTCTTTGGCAATTCATAAAGGATCCCTTAGTGCAAAAGGCGGGACACTGTTGTTTTGTTGTTGTGTGTATCTGGTCTGGGAAGGAAGGGACAACTTGAAGCAACTAAGCAGAGCCTCCCAGGCAGATTATTGTCCTTTCACCCAGCCAGGGAAGCGAAGGGCGACACAGTGAGGGCTGTGTAGTTTTGTGGAACTTAAGTTTGTAGCTCCCTGTCGTGGTTTTGGTCCCTTCACAAAATGAGTGACAATCTTAGCCTTGAAATGAAAGCTGAATTTTATGCACTACTAGCCAAACACAATGCCAAACCTTCTACGGAAGGAGAAAAATGGGCACAGAGTAATTGGTTGAACTTAGAAAATGTTATTGATAGAGTGTGTTCATTACAACATGAAACAAAATTCAAATTGGGCAAAAAGAAAATGATCTTATGCTCAGTTTTGGGAGCTTGTCTTACGGCAGCTATAGAAAATGGCTTCGAGCGAAGAAGTGAGGAACATGCTATAATAGACTCCCTTCAAAATCTAGTTGAAATTTTGCAAAAACAGTTCTATGAAGCAAAAAATGTGATCTATGCATTGCGAGCTGCCTTAACAGAGGAACATGTTAACAAATCACATCGTGCTGATTCCTCTACAGAGCCTGAGGAGAAGGAAACTCCTCACATTAAACGAATCTATCCTCATCAAGAACTTGAAGCAGCAAGTAATTGTGGGGAACATTGCTGCCATCACTTGAGACCCTTGATTAAAACTATCTCAGTGTATAACTATCTCAGTGATGATGATCTCCAACCTCACATCACAACCAAACACATACCACCACAAGTAAACACTGCCACCGAGCTAGCTAAGCTTAAAAGGGAATACGGACACCCTCCACATGAATCAGAAACAGAATATGTTTTCCGGGTGTCCCTCACTGGTGGTGATCAAATCCAATTAACTGAACAGGAAGCCAGTGGGTACTGGGGACATGGTGTCTTCTTAACAACAGGAGAGAAAGGTGACACATGGTCCCTGACACAGCGTGCAGCTTTTTGGGCCGGGGGAACAAGCCCCTTGGAAAGGGGAGATCCCATAGCTAGAATTAGTACCCCCGACCAGCTCTTGGAAAATGTGCACAAAGCTGCTTGCCTGCAAATGACTCACAAAAAGAAATGAATTCCTGGCTTTGAATCCCTGATGCAATTACCTGTGAAGCCCGAAATAATGACCCCTTGAATTTGTGGGCTTCCAGAATCACTCAAACCTACAGCAATTCTCCTTCCAAAAACGATAGCAGCTGCATCTCCTGTAGAAAGACCAGATAGATTTCCTAGTAACCAGAACGACCCATTTGTTCCCCTTTATGACTTGTTGAGGAAAGGGGTGAAATGGGATTGGAGTCTTTCTCAGGAGTCAGCATTGCAATTGCTGATTTTTGAAGCAACAGCTCATCAAGCACTGGGCCCTATCCATCCTACAGATCCTTTCCAGGTGGAATGGGCATTTGCCTCCTCAGGGCTGTCAGTACACATATGGCAGCGGGGTCCTGAGGCTCCGACAAGACCTGTTGGTTTTGATTCCCGTGGTTCCAAAGATGCTGAGAAAAGATACACTACCTGGGAAAAAGGATTGTTTATGGTTAGCTTAGCTTTCCTAGAAGTAGAAAAAATTGCACGAAAACAACCAATTGTATTGAGAGGCCCCTTCAAGGTTATCAAGACAGTCACTAGTGGGACCCCCCCTCCTGACGGGGTGGCCGAGAGGGCCTCAGTTAGAAAATGGTATGCTCAGGTTGAACATTACTGCAACTTTTTCTCAAGGACAGAAGGAACTTTAGCAGTCCAAGAAACGGAGAGCTTGGACAAACTTGCCTCTGTAATCAAAGTAACCCCTCCTTTCTGCCCCGAACAATCAGCAAACTCTTGGTTTACTGATGCTTCTGCTAAAGGGGAAGGAAAAGTATGGAGATATAGGGCAGAAGCCCTCCACTTTTCCTCTGGTGAGCAAATGATTACAGAGGGAGAAGGTAGTGTACACGTTGGGGAGCTGATAGCTGTCTGGAGTGTTTTTCAACGAGAAGCACAGAATTCCTCTTTGGTCTGCATCTACACTGACTCCTATGCTCTGTACCAAATGATCCTAATAATCCAGCTCATGACCCTGGCCAACCTGTTCTGGTGGACCTCTCTTACTATAGGACTAGTAGCACTTGTGCTAAAACCCCCTCTGAAGAAATATGCATGGGAAGCCTCTGGTGCTCTAGGCAAAGAGCATTGGACAAATAGATGCTGGATAATTCCATCATTCTAACTTTTCTGCCTCTCGGCAGCAGAATTCTGTTGTGTTTACTTTTTCAGAAGAACTCCGAGGGACATGAAGACCACCTAATCCATGATCAAACTGGTAATATTTTTCTGCATCCTACCACAACCCCATGGCCAGAAAGCAGCTGAGTGGCCGTGGTCTGAACTAATTGTGGTAGCATGCAGAAAAAGTGAAAGGATCTCTTTCAGGACAAAAAGGTTGTTACACACCCAAGCATACAGGATTGTTGGCGCAATTTCACATGAACACAAACTGTAGAAGTAGTTTGGTTTTGATCCAAAAATACTGAAGCACTTTTTTTGTTTGTTTGTTTGTTTTGTTTTTGTTTTTGTTTTTGTTTTTTAAGTTTAAAGTATTGATTCAAATACTGGAGTAGGACTTGATGTTAATGTTGTGACACCTACCACCCAACCACTGGTTACACTTAGCCCGAAAATTTTTGAAATTGGACCATATAGAATCAGGAAAACTGGCCAACAACAGATATTGTTTAATCTGTTATGGTCTCTTAAACAAGTCAAATTGCTGATGCAAAACAATATCTGAGAAATACAACCAGCTTGTTCACCCTTTTTGCAGACCTCTTTTCAGGCTTGGACAACCTGGCTGCGACAGTGGAAGCCTCCTAAAAACCGGCTGCCAAGAGACATAACTGGTCTTGTGGGAACAGGATTGGGAATCCTAAATAGTATTGATTCAGAAGTATGAATGAATAAATTGGCTTCCACGACTAAAGATTTAAGCAAAATACAACAACCACTGCAATCGTCCTTATCGGCCTTGGGAACACATCAGTGGTTGCTATCAAACATTCTAGCAAATTGGGAAAAGGTAAATAGGAAAGACCACAAATTGATAATTGATGGACTTAATGCCACGCAAAGCAATGTTTCCTTAGCTCTTAGCTGCATCCAGGCTCAATTATGGATGCAGTCAGTTGCTGCCGCAATTCGAAGAGAAAGTGAAGAAGGCACTTTTCCGACTGAAATTAGGAAAATAGTCTGGGACAGTGCCACTGACTTTGAAAGAGTTTTCCAATCCTGGTGGAATTTAGTGAATTTTACCTATGACCCCAGCATTTGTGCCGACCATAAGTAATGCCTCAGTGCATTTGATATTCCCTAGCATCGCATTAGGATTAAATCATGATGGACCCACTTTCTATCCTTCTGAACATAGAGAATGGGCCCGTCAAATTGATGACAAATGGCAAACTGTCAATTTAGAGTCCTGTACCATCTGAGAACAACTAGGGTTTATCTGTGAAGGTAATGCAATTGTAGCTCAAGATATTTGTCTGGACACAGAACAAAATAGCTGTCATTTTGATAGTCATCTTAACGAGACTTCTGAAACAGTCCTTGTATCTACAGGCAATGGGTGTGCCTGCTTCAGAACCGCTTGTGATACTGTGTTTATACAAAGTACAGTAGTAGCTAGTAAAAATCATTCAAATTTTTGTGCTTGCAGCTTTACTAAAATTGCAGGATGTGATTTTTCTTTTGTAGCTCCAGTTACTTCACATGAACTTTTAGAATCCAATCTCACGATGATTCACAAGCTATCGCCTACTCCCATTGGGATGAACCTTACTCTGGTAAAGCAATTATTACTTCATCAAGATCTGATAGAGATCCTAGGAAAAATCAAGGAGAATGGACAGAAAACTCTGGTAACTGTTCATCATCATGTGCAAGAAATACATCGTGTTGTAGAAAGGGTGAAAAGTGATGCCGAGCACAGGTGGTGGGATACCCTTTTTGGGTGGTCGCTTACCGCCACCGGTGTCCTGAAGAAATTGTGTCATCCCATTGTTGTTCTTTGGATTTTAGTTATGATTGGTTTTGTTTGATCAGTAATCTTGCTCATTGTGAATTGGAGAATGATGAAACGACTAACAAAATTGACATCTCTAATTAATGCACACCACTTGGCCGACATTCTTTACACTATAGATGTTCCCAGGACTGTAGACACAAGAAGATGAAAAGGTTAGAAGATATGTTTTACATAATTTTCTCTTATGATTTGTTCTAATCACGGTTTTAAATTATTTTTTGTTTCTTGATGATAAAATTGTATTGAGTAATATCGATTATTGTTTAATATAGATTATACTGGTTAATTATTTGATCAATCTATTGTTTAATTGATTCATATTGATTATGATCTCAATAATTTATTGTTTAACTAGTATTGATTTAATTAATACTGATTGTATTTTGCTTATGGATTAATTATAATTTGTTTACTGATATGTTGTGATTGTTTTCGTTTTCCTGTTTCTTCTTTCCCTTTTCCTCTTCTCTTTTCCCTGGGACGTGCTGCCAACACTTGACGAGTCCTGAAGACTCCACGACGACACCATGGAACCCTGCTGATGAAGATCTTTCGAGGGCAATCGTCAGTCACGGGGTGGTGTAAGAGCCCGTCTGAAGCCCCTCATTTTCCATTCTGCCTTCCGATTGCCACAAGAAAGAATCCCTTCCCCCACTGCAGTTCCGGCTTAGAACAGGACACAGCACAGCTGGAACCACTGAACCGTCATGCTGGCTGTTCCCAACAAGGCCTGGTAAGAACTTGGCAAGGACTTGACAAAGACCTGACATGGAGCCAGCACGGGACAGCCTGATGCGCGGCCTGCTTCTCTTCTAATCTCCGTTCTTAAGCCGAATGAACTTTTGGGGTGACTCCCGTGGTCCTTCATTGAAGACCCTTCATCTGCCTCGTTACCACTGTGACAAAGAAAGAATGAGAACCCTCCTCCCAAGGGCTGAGACTGAGACCCCTACTGCGGGGAGGAGGGGAAATTGGTGGTCTGACCACTAATGACATGACCTGTTTCCCTTCAGTAATTTTAATGGACTTATTCTTCATTGGATTCGTCTTGCTTTGGTGGTTTCTGTGGACTCACCTGTTCCCGCGTGGCGATTACAATGGACTTTCATTGTTACACTTGTTCCCCCCTCTTTCCTCTGTGGACTAGAACTGGAGCCCCGAGTCGACCAGAACTTCGGAGACTCCCCCGACACGACAGACGGATCCCCATCGTCCGGAGCACTGAGGATCTCGCCTGTGCTGGTAGCTATTCCCATAGCCCTCTCCTCTCTCTCTATCCTTCTATCTCCTTTCTAATCGCCCACTATCGCATTTACGCTTTTGGCCCCTAATAAAGGTGCATTTCTTCTGATTAACTGACAGTCCCTTGTTGTTTGCCTTTGTTGCACTTTTGGGATCGGTGAAAAGAACCATCACGACACCTCGCAATACGCGGATCGTGACACTTGCCAAGCACAGTCAGCTGCCTATGTTCTTGCTTCTTGACAAACTCACAGTTGCCCTTCTTTTCAGCAGCTGCCACCGTGTTCTCTGCATCTCGGAGCCTCTGGAGAGCAGCACGACTTTCCAAGGAGGGATGCATGACGACTATGTCAAAACCCAGGAAAGTTGTCCTGGAACACCTCCCATTGGCATGCCAAGAGTGAATTCAAGAGGCAAGAGAGCAGCAGCCACCGTCCTGCAGCAGTCTGCGAGCTTCGCACACAAGCCAGCTTCTTGGCGGCTTCGTTCTTCGCCTCTTGCAAGCTACCGCGATCTCCGGCTGCCGGAGGCCAAGAAGCGGCTACTTCGCGCACAGATGACTGGCGCGGCAGCGGTGCGCTCCGGAGCGCCGCTTTTGCCGAAAGACGCCGGGAAGCGGCTCTTGCTTTCGGCCAGCTCCGGAGCTGCGTATTCTGCCTCTCTAGTCGCCTACATCTTAGCCAAAAGCTTTTCCGCTCCAGTTCTCAAGGAGAAAGTCTACCAGCACTGCTCACTTAGCCTGACCTTGCCAAGAAATGTCATTTGCTGCACATTCCAAGGACACTGCATATTCTTAGGCAAGCTGCAAACTGCTGACAGATGACCGTGCTCTCTGCGCTCTCCTATCCAGCTCTTGGTAGTAGCGGGCACGTTGCAGTCTGGCGAAGGCAAGAAACCTGGAGAGCTGTCACAGAGCAGAAGGGCAGCTGAGATGCTGAAAAGCAGCAAAGCTGAACAGCCTGCCTCAGCTTCAGTAGTGTGCAATTGACTGAAGGCGAAAAACGCAGGAGCAGAGCAGCGGGCTTCTGTGCGCACTGAAGGCAATTGCAAGAATCCAGCAGCTGCTCCTTGCCAAGCACAGGCAGCTGCCTATGTTCTTGCTTCTTGACCAACTCACAGTTGCCCTTCTTTTCAGCAGCTGCCACCGTGTTCTCTGCATCTCGGAGCCTCTGGAGAGCAGCAGGATTTTCCAAGGAGGGATGCATGACGACTAGGTCAAAACCCAGGAAAGTTGTCCTGGAACACCTCCCATTGGCATGCCAAGAGTGAATTCAAGAGGCAGGAGAGCAGCAGCCACCGTCCTGCAGCAGTCTGCGAGCTTCGCACACAAGCCAGCTTCTTGGCGGCTTCGTTCTTCGCCTCTTGCAAGCTACCGCGATCTCCGGCTGCCGGAGGCCAAGAAGCGGCTACTTCGCGCACAGATCACTGGAGCGGCAGCGGTACGCTCCGAAGCGCCGCTTTTGCCGAAAGACGCCGGGAAGCGGCTCTTGCTTTCGGCCAGCTCCGGAGCTGCGTATTCTGCCTCTCTAGTCGCCTACATCTTAGCCAAAAGCTTTTCCGCTCCAGTTCTCAAGGAGAAAGTGTACCAGCACTGCTCACTTAGCCCGACCTTGCCAAGAAATGGGATTTGCTGCACATTCCAAGGACACTGCATTTTCCTGGGCAAGATGCAACCTGCTGACAGATGGCCGTGCTCTCTGCCCTCTCCTATCCAGCTCTTGGTAGTAGCGGGCACGTTGCAGCCTGGCGAAGGCAAGAAACCTGGAGAGCTGTCACAGAGCAGAAGGGCAGCTGAGATGCTGAAAAGCAGCAAAGCTGAACAGCCTGCCTCAGCTTCAGCAGTTTGCAATTGACTGAAGGCGAAAAACGTAGCAGCAGAGAAGCGGGCTTCTGAGCGCACTGAAGGCAATTGCAAGCATGCAGCAGCTGCTCCTTGCCAAGCACAGGCAGCTGCCTGTGTTCTTGCTTCTTGACCAACTCACAGTTGCCCTTCTTTTCAGCAGCTGCCACCGTGTTCTCTGCATCTCGGAGCCTCTGGAGAGCAGCACGACTTTCCAAGGAGGGATGCATGAGGACTACGTCAAAACCCAGGAAAG
The DNA here is from genome assembly GCF_024509145.1 of Vidua macroura. Classification (NCBI taxonomy): domain Eukaryota; kingdom Metazoa; phylum Chordata; class Aves; order Passeriformes; family Viduidae; genus Vidua; species Vidua macroura. The sequence goes on from NC_071579.1 coordinate 4,746,882, forward strand.
TTGTCCTGGAACACCTCCCATTGGCATGCCAAGAGTGAATTCAAGAGGCAGCAGAAGGGCAGCCAGCGTCCTGCAGCACTCTGCGAGCTTCGCACACAAGCCGGCTTCTTCGCGGCTTCGTTCTTCGCCTCTTGCAAGCTACCGCGATCTCCGGCTGCCGGAGGCCAAGAAGCGGCTACTTCGCGCACAGATGACTGGAGAGGCAGCGGTACGCTCCGGAGCGCCGCTTTTGCCGAAAGACGCCGGAAAGCAGCACTTGCTTTCGGCCAGCTCCAGAGCTGCGTATTCTGCCTCTCTAGTCGCCTACATCTCAGCCAAAAGCTTTTCCGCTCCAGTTCTCAAGGAGAAAGTCTACCAGCACTGCTCACTTAGCCCGACCTTGCCAAGAAATGTCATTTGCTGCACATAACAAGGACACTGCATTTTCCTGGGCAAGCTGCAACCTGCTGACAGATGGCCGTGCTCTCTGGCCTCTCCTATCCAGCTCTTGGTAGTAGCGGGCACGTTGCAGCCTGGCGAAGGCAAGAAACCTGGAGAGCTGTCACAGAGCAGAAGGGCAGCTGAGATGCTGAAAAGCAGCAAAGCTGAACAGCCTGCCTCAGCTTGAGTAGTGTGCAATTGACTGAAGGCGAAAAACGCAGCAGCAGAGCAGCGGGCTTCTGTGCGCACTGAAGGCAATTGCAAGAATCCAGCAGCTGCTCCTTGCCAAGCACAGGCAGCTGCCTATGTTCTTGCTTCTTGACCAACTCACAGTTGCCCTTCTTTTCAGCAGCTGCCACCGTGTTCTCTGCATCTCGGAGCCTCTGGAGAGCAGCAGGACTTTCCAAGGAGGGATGCATGACGACTAGGTCAAAACCCAGGAAAGTTGTCCTGGAACACCTCCCATTGGCATGCCAAGAGTGAATTCAAGAGGCAGGAGAGCGGCAGCCACCGTCCTGCAGCTGTCTGCGAGCTTCACACACAAGCCGGCTTCTTCGCGGCTTCGTTCTTCGCCTCTTGCAAGCTACAGCAATCTCCGGCTGCCGGAGGCCAAGAAGCGGCTACTTCGCGCACAGATGACTGGAGAGGCAGCGGTACGCTCCGGAGCGCCGCTTTTGCCGAAAGACGCCGGGAAGCGGCACTTGCTTTCGGCCAGCTCCGGAGCTGCGTATTCTGACTCTCTAGTCGCCTACATCTTAGCGAAAAGCTTTTCCGCTCCAGTTCTCAAGGAGAAAGTCTACCAGCACTGCTCACTTAGCCCGACCTTGCCAAGAAATGGGATTTGCTGCATATTCCAAGGACACTGCATTTTCTTAGGCAAGCCGCAAACTGCTGACAGATGGCCGTGCTCTCTGCGCTCTCCTATCCAGCTCTTGGTAGTAGCGGGCACGTTGCAGCCTGGCGAAGGCAAGAAACCTGGAGAGCTGTCACAGAGCAGAAGGGCAGCTGAGATGCTGAAAAGCAGCAAAGCTGAACAGCCTGCCTCAGCTTCAGCAGTGTGCAATTGACTGAAGGCGAAAAACGCAGCAGCAGAGCAGCGGGCTTCTGAGCGCACTGAAGGCAATTGCAAGAATCCAGCAGTTGCTCCTTGCCAAGCACAGGCAGCTGCCTATGTTCTTGCTTCTTGACAAACTCACAGTTGCCCTTCTTTTCAGCAGCTGCCACCGTGTTCTCTGCATCTCGGAGCCTCTGGAGAGCAGCAGGACTTTCCAAGGAGGGATGCATGACGACTAGGTCAAAACCCAGGAAAGTTGTCCTGGAACACCTCCCATTGGCATGCCAAGAGTGAATTCAAGAGGCAGGAGAGTGGCAGCCACCGTCCTGCAGCTGTCTGCGAGCTTCACACACAAGCCGGCTTCTTCGCGGCTTCGTTCTTCGCCTCTTGCAAGCTACCGCGATCTCCGGCTGCCGGAGGCCAAGAAGCGGCTACTTCGCGCACAGATGACTGGAGAGGCAGCGGTACGCTCCGAAGCGCCGCTTTTGCCGAAAGACGCCGGGAAGCGGCTCTTGCTTTCGGCCAGCTCCGGAGCTGCGTATTCTGCCTCTCTAGTCGCCTACATCTTAGCCAAAAGCTTTTCCGCTCCAGTTCTCAAGGAGAAAGTCTACTAGCACTGCTCACTTAGCCCGACCTTGCCAAGAAATGTCATTTGCTGCACATAACAAGGACACTGCATTTTCCTGGGCAAGCAGCAACCTCCTGACAGATGGCCGTGCTCTCTGCCCTCTCCTATCCAGCTCTTGGTAGTAGCGGGCACGTTACAGCCTGGCGAAGGCAAGAAACCTGGAGAGCTGTCACAGAGCAGAAGGGCAGCTGAGATGCTGAAAAGCAGCAAAGCTGAACAGCCTGCCTCAGCTTCAGTAGTGTGCAATTGACTGAAGGCGAAAAACGCAGCAGCAGAGCAGCGGGCTTCTGAGCGCACTGAAGGCAATTGCAAGAATCCAGCAGTTGCTCCTTGCCAAGCACAGGCAGCTGCCTGTGTTCTTGCTTCTTCACCAACTCACAGTTGCCCTTCTTTTCAGCAGCTGCCACCGTGTTCTCTGCATCTCGGAGCCTCTGGAGAGCAGCAGGACTTTCCAAGGAGGGATGCAGGAGGACTACGTCAAAACCCAGGAAAGTTGTCCTGGAACACCTCCTATTGGCATGCCAAGAGTGAATTCAACAGGCAGCAGAAGGGCAGCCAGCGTCCTCAAGCAGCCTGTGAGCTTCGCACACAAGCCGGCTTCTTGGCGGCTTCGTTCTTCGCCTCTTGCAAGCTACCGCGATCTCCGGCTGCCGGAGGCCAAGAAGCGGCTACTTCGCGCACAGATGACTGGAGAGGCAGCGGTACGCTCCGGAGCGCCGCTTTTGCCGAAAGACGCCGGAAAGCAGCACTTGCTTTCGGCCAGCTCCAGAGCTGCGTATTCTGCCTCTCTAGTCACCTACATCTCAGCCAAAAGCTTTTCCGCTCCAGTTCTCAAGGAGAAAGTCTACCAGCACTGCTCACTTAGCCCGACCTTGCCAGGAAATAAGATTTGCTGCACATTCCAAGGACACTGCATTTTCCTGGGCAAGCTGCAACCTGCTGGCAGATGGCCATGCTCTCTGACCACTCCTATCCAGCTCTGGGTAGTAGCAGGCACGTTGTGCCTGGCGAAGGCAAGACACCTGGAGAGCTGTCACAGAGCAGAAGGGCAGCTGAGATGCTGAAAAGCAGCAAAGCTGAACAGCCTGCCTCAGCTTGAGTAGTGTGCAATTGACTGAAGGCGAAAATCGCAGCAACAGAGCAGCGGGCTTCTGTGTGCACTGAAGGCAATTGCAAGAATCCAGCAGCTGCTCCTTGCCAAGCACAGGCAGCTGCCTGTGTTCTTGCTTCTTGACCAACTCACAGTTGCCCTTCTTTTCAGCAGCTGCCACCGTGTTCTCTGCATCTCGGAGCCTCTGGAGAGCAGCAGGACTTTCCAAGGAGGGATGCATGACGACTAGGTCAAAACCCAGGAAAGTTGTCCTGGAACACCTCCCATTGGCATGCCAAGAGTGAATTCAACAGGCAGCAGAAGGGCAGCCACCGTCCTGCAGCAGTCTGCGAGCTTCGCACACAAGCCGGCTTCTTCGCGGCTTCGTTCTTCGCCTCTTGCAAGCTACCGCGATCTCCGGCTGCCGGAGGCCAAGAAGCGGCTACTTCGTGCACAGATCACTGGAGCGGCAGCGGTGCGCTCCGGAGCGCCGCTTTTGCCGAAAGACGCCGGGAAGCGGCTCTTGCTTTCGGCCAGCTCCGGAGCTGCGTATTCTGCCTCTCTAGTCGCCTACATCTTAGCCAAAAGCTTTTCCGCTCCAGTTCTCAAGGAGAAAGTCTACCAGCACTGCTCACTTAGCCCGACCTTGCCAAGAAATGTCATTTACTGCACATAACAAGGACACTGCATTTTCCTGGGCAACCTGCAACCTGCTGACAGATGGCCGTGCTCTCTGCGCTCTCCTATCCAGCTCTTGGTAGTAGCGGGCACGTTGCAGCCTGGCGAAGGCAAGAAACCTGGAGAGCTGTCACAGAGCAGAAGGGCAGCTGAGATGCTGAAAAGCAGCAAAGATGAACAGCCTGCCTCAGCTTGAGTAGTGTGCAATTGACTGAAGGCGAAAAACGCAGCAGCAGAGCAGCGGGCTTCTGTGCTCACTGAAGGCAATTGCAAGAATCCAGCAGCTGCTCCTTGCCAAGCACAGGCAGCTGCCTATGTTCTTGCTTCTTGACCAACTCACAGTTGCCCTTCTTTTCAGCAGCTGCCACCGTGTTCTCTGCATCTCGGAGCCTCTGGAGAGCAGCACGACTTTCCAAGGAGGGATGCATGACGACTAGGTCAAAACCCAGGAAAGTTGTCCTGGAACACCTCCCATTGGCATGCCAAGAGTGAATTCAAGAGGCAGGAGAGCGGCAGCCACCGTCCTGCAGCTGTCTGCGAGCTTCACACACAAGCCGGCTTCTTTGCGGCTTCGTTCTTCGCCTCTTGCAAGCTACAGCAATCTCCGGCTGCCGGAGGCCAAGAAGCGGCTACTTCGCGCACAGATGACTGGAGAGGCAGCGGTACGCTCCGGAGCGCCGCTTTTGCCGAAAGACGCCGGGAAGCGGCACTTGCTTTCGGCCAGCTGCGGAGCTGCGTATTCTGACTCTCTAGTCGCCTACATCTTAGCGAAAAGCTTTTCCGCTCCAGTTCTCAAGGAGAAAGTCTACCAGCACTGCTCACTTAGCCCGACCTTGCCAAGAAATGGGATTTGCTGCACATTCCAAGGACACTGCATTTTCTTAGGCAAGCTGCAAACTGCTGACAGATGGCCGTGCTCTCTGCCCTCTCCTATCCAGCTCTTGGTAGTAGAGGGCACGTTGCAGCCTGGCGAAGGCAAGAAACCTGGAGAGCTGTCACAGAGCAGAAGGGCAGCTGAGATGCTGAAAAGCAGCAAAGCTGAACAGCCTGCCTCAGCTTCAGTAGTGTGCAATTGACTGAAGGCGAAAAACGCAGCAGCAGAGAAGCGGGCTTCTGTGCGCACTGAAGGCAATTGCAAGAATCCAGCAGCTGCTCCTTGCCAAGCACAGGCAGCTGCCTGTGTTCTTGCTTCTTGACCAACTCACAGTTGCCCTTCTTTTCAGCAGCTGCCACCGTGTTCTCTGCATCTCGGAGCCTCTGGAGAGCAGCACGACTTTCCAAGGAGGGATGCATGACGACTAGGTCAAAACCCAGGAAAGTTGTCCTGGAACACCTCCCATTGGCATGCCAAGAGTGAATTCAAGAGGCAGGAGAGCGGCAGCCACCGTCCTGCAGCAGTCTGCGAGCTTCACACACAAGCCGGCTTCTTCGCGGCTTCGTTCTTCGCCTCTTGCAAGCTACCGCGATCTCCGGCTGCCGGAGGCCAAGAAGCGGCTACTTCGCGCACAGATGACTGGAGCGGCAGCGGTACGCTCCGAAGCGCCGCTTTTGCCGAAAGACGCCGGGAAGCGGCTCTTGCTTTCGGCCAGCTCCGGAGCTGCATATTCTGCCTCTCTAGTCGCCTACATCTTAGCCAAAAGCTTTTCCGCTCCAGTTCTCAAGGAGAAAGTGTACCAGCACTGCTCACTTAGCCCGACCTTGCCAAGAAATGGGATTTGCTGCACATTCCAAGGACACTGCATTTTCTTAGGCAAGCTGCAAACTGCTGACAGATGGCCGTGCTCTCTGCCCTCTCCTATCCAGCTCTTGGTAGTAGCGGGCACGTTGCAGCCTGGCGAAGGCAAGAAACCTGGAGAGCTGTCACAGAGCAGAAGGGCAGCTGAGATGCTGAAAAGCAGCAAAGCTGAACAGCCTGCCTCAGCTTCAGTAGTGTGCAATTGACTGAAGGCGAAAAACGCAGCAGCAGAGCAGCGGGCTTCTGAGCGCACTGAAGGCAATTGCAAGAATCCAGCAGTTGCTCCTTGCCAAGCACAGGCAGCTGCCTATGTTCTTGCTTCTTGACAAACTCACAGTTGCCCTTCTTTTCAGCAGCTGCCACTGTGTTTTCTGCATCTTGGAGCCTCTGGAGAGCAGCAGGACTTTCCAAGGAGGGATGCATGAGGACTACGTCAAAACCCAGGAAAGTTGTCCTGGAACACCTCCCATTGGCATGCCAAGAGTGAATTCAACAGGCAGGAGAGCGGCAGCCACCGTCCTGCAGCAGTCTGCGAGCTTCGCACACAAGCCAGCTTCTTCGCGGCTTCGTTCTTCGCCTCTTGCAAGCTACCGCGATCTCCGGCTGCCGGAGGCCAAGAAGCGGCTACTTCGCGCACAGATCCCTGGAGCGGCAGCGGTGCGCTCCGGAGCGCCGCTTTTGCCGAAAGACGCCGGGAAGCGGCACTTGCTTTCGGCCAGCTCCGGAGCTGCGTATTCTGCCTCTCTAGTCGCCTACATCTTAGCCAAAAGCTTTTCCGCTCCAGTTCTCAAGGAGAAAGTCTACCAGCACTGCTCACTTAGCCCGACCTTGCCAAGAAATGGGATTTGCTGCACATTCCAAGGACACTGCATTTTCCTGGGCAAGATGCAACCTGCTGACAGATGGCCGTGCTCTCTGCCCTCTCCTATCCAGCTCTTGGTAGTAGCGGGCACGTTGCAGCCTGGCAAAGGCAAGAAACCTGGAGAGCTGTCACAGAGCAGAAGGGCAGCTGAGATGCTGAAAAGCAGCAAAGCTGAACAGCCTGCCTCAGCTTCAGTAGTGTGCAATTGACTGAAGGCGAAAAACGCAGCAGCAGAGCAGCGGGCTTCTGAGCGCACTGAAGGCAATTGCAAGAATCCAGCAGCTGCTCCTTGCCAAGCACAGGCAGCTGCCTGTGTTCTTGCTTTTTGACCAACTCACAGTTGCCCTTCTTTTCAGCAGCTGCCACCGTGTTCTCTGCATCTCGGAGCCTCTGGAGAGCAGCAGGATTTTCCAAGGAGGGATGCATGACGACTAGGTCAAAACCCAGGAAAGTTGTCCTGGAACACCTCCCATTGGCATGCCAAGAGTGAATTCAAGAGGCAGGAGAGCAGCAGCCACCGTCCTGCAGCAGTCTGCGAGCTTCGCACACAAGCCAGCTTCTTGGCGGCTTCGTTCTTCGCCTCTTGCAAGCTACCGCGATCTCCGGCTGCCGGAGGCCAAGAAGCGGCTACTTCGCGCACAGATCACTGGAGCGGCAGCGGTGCGCTCCGGAGCGCCGCTTTTGCCGAAAGACGCCGGGAAGCGGCACTTGCTTTCGGCCAGCTCCGGAGCTGCGTATTCTGCCTCTCTAGTCGCCTACATCTTAGCCAAAAGCTTTTCCGCTCCAGTTCTCAAGGAGAAAGTCTACCAGCACTGCTCACTTAGCCCGACCTTGCTAAGAAATGGGATTTGCTGCACATTCCAAGGACACTGCATTTTCCTGGGCAAGATGCAACCTGCTGACAGATGGCCGTGCTCTCTGCCCTCTCCTATCCAGCTCTTGGTAGTAGAGGGCACGTTGCAGCCTGGCGAAGGCAAGAAACCTGGAGAGCTGTCACAGAGCAGAAGGGCAGCTGAGATGCTGAAAAGCAGCAAAGCTGAACAGCCTGCCTCAGCTTCAGTAGTGTGCAATTGACTGAAGGCGAAAAACGCAGCAGCAGAGCAGCGGGCTTCTGTGCGCACTGAAGGCAATTGCAAGCATGCAGCAGCTGCTCCTTGCCAAGCACAGGCAGCTGCCTGTGTTCTTGCTTTTTGACCAACTCACAGTTGCCCTTCTTTTCAGCAGCTGCCACCGTGTTCTCTGCATCTCGGAGCCTCTGGAGAGCAGCACGACTTTCCAAGGAGGGATGCATGAGGACTACGTCAAAACCCAGGAAAGTTGTCCTGGAACACCTCCCATTGGCATGCCAAGAGTGAATTCAACAGGCAGCAGAAGGGCAGCCACCGTCCTGCAGCAGTCTGCGAGCTTCGCACACAAGCCGGCTTCTTCGCGGCTTCGTTCTTCGCCTCTTGCAAGCTACCGCGATCTCCGGCTGCCGGAGGCCAAGAAGCGGCTTCTTCGCGCACAGATGACTGGAGCGGCAGCGGTACGCTCCGGAGCGCTGCTTTTGCCGAAAGACGCCGGGAAGCGGCACTTGCTTTCGGCCAGCTCCGGAGCTGCGTATTCTGCCTCTCTAGTCGCCTACATCTTAGCCAAAAGCTTTTCCGCTCCAGTTCTCAAGGAGAAAGTCTACCAGCACTGCTCACTTAGCCCGACCTTGCCAGGAAAAAAGATTTGCTGCACATTCCAAGGACACTGCATTTTCCTGGGCAAGCTGCAACCTCCTGACTGATGGCCGTGCTCTCTGACCACTCCTGCCCAGCTCTGGGTAGTAGCGGGCACGTTGTGCCTGGCGAAGGCAAGACACCTGGAGAGCTGTCACAGAGCAGAAGGGCAGCTGAGATGCTGAAAAGCAGCAAAGCTGAACAGCCTGCCTCAGCTTCAGCAGTGTGCAATTGACTGAAGGCGAAAAACGCAGCAGCAGAGCAGCGGGCTTCTGTGCGCACTGAAGGCAATTGCAAGAATCCAGCAGCTGCTCCTTGCCAAGCACAGGCAGCTGCCTATGTTCTTGCTTCTTGACCAACTCACAGTTGCCCTTCTTTTCAGCAGCTGCCACCGTGTTCTCTGCCTCTCGAAGCCTCTGGAGAGAAGCAGGACTTTCCAAAGGCGGATGCATGAGGACTACGTCAAAACCCAGGAAAGTTGTCCTGGAACACCTCCTATTGGCATGCCAAGAGTGAATTCAACAGGCAGCAGAAGGGCAGCCAGCGTCCTCAAGCAGCCTGTGAGCTTCGCACACAAGCCGGCTTCTTGGCGGCTTCGTTCTTCGCCTCTTGCAAGCTACCGCGATCTCCGGCTGCCGGAGGCCAAGAAGCGGCTACTTCGCGCACAGATGACTGGAGCGGCAGCGGTACGCTCCGGAGCGCCGCTTTTGCCGAAAGACGCCGGGAAGCGGCACTTGCTTTCGGCCAGCTCCAGTGCTGCGTATTCTGCCTCTCTAGTCACCTATATCTTAGAGAAAAGCTTTTCCGCTCCAGTTCTCAAGGAGAAAGTCTACCAGCACTGCTCACTTAGCCCGACCTTGCCAAGAAATGGGATTTGCTGCACATTCCAAGGACACTGCATTTTCTTAGGCAAGCCGCAAACTGCTGACAGATGGCCGTGCTCTCTGCCCTCTCCTATCCAGCTCTTGGTAGTAGCGGGCACGTTGCAGCCTGGCGAAGGCAAGAAACCTGGAGAGCTGTCACAGAGCAGAAGGGCAGCTGAGATGCTGAAAAGCAGCAAAGCTGAACAGCCTGCCTCAGCTTCAGTAGTGTGCAATTGACTGAAGGCGAAAAACGCAGCAGCAGAGCAGCGGGCTTCTGAGCGCACTGAAGGCAATTGCAAGAATCCAGCAGTTGCTCCTTGCCAAGCACAGGCAGCTGCCTATGTTCTTGCTTCTTGACCAACTCACAGTTGCCCTTCTTTTCAGCAGCTGCCACCGTGTTCTCTGCATCTCGGAGCCTCTGGAGAGCAGCACGACTTTCCAAGGAGGGATGCATGGCAACTAAAATAAAAACCCAGGAAAGTTGTCCTGGAACACCTCCCATTGGCATGCCAAGAGTGAATTCAACAGGCAGCAGAAGGGCAGCCACCGTCCTGCAGCAGTCTGCGAGCTTCGCACACAAGCCGGCTTCTTCGCGGCTTCGTTCTTCGCCTCTTGCAAGCTACCGCGATCTCCGGCTGCCGGAGGCCAAGAAGCGGCTACTTCGCGCACAGATGACTGGAGCGGCAGCGGTGCGCTCCGAAGCGCCGCTTTTGCCGAAAGACGCCGGGAAGCGGCTCTTGCTTTCGGCCAGCTCCGGAGCTGCGTATTCTGCCTCTCTAGTCGCCTACATCTTAGCCAAAAGCTTTTCCGCTCCAGTTCTCAAGGAGAAAGTCTACCAGCACTGCTCACTTAGCCCGACCTTGCCAAGAAATGGGATTTGCTGCACATTCCAAGGACACTGCATTTTCTTAGGCAAGCTGCAAACTGCTGACAGATGGCCGTGCTCTCTGCGCTCTCCTATCCAGCTCTTGGTAGTAGCGGGCACGTTGCAGCCTGGCGAAGGCAAGAAACCTGGAGAGCTGTCACAGAGCAGAAGGGCAGCTGAGATGCTGAAAAGCAGCAAAGCTGAACAGCCTGCCTCAGCTTCAGCAGTGTGCAATTGACTGAAGGCGAAAAACGCAGCAGCAGAGCAGCGGACTTCTGTGCGCACTGAAGGCAATTGCAAGAATCCAGCAGCTGCTCCTTGCCAAGCACAGGCAGCTGCCTATGTTCTTGCTTCTTGACCAACTCACAGTTGCCCTTCTTTTCAGCAGCTGCCACCGTGTTCTCTGCATCTCGGAGCCTCTGGAGAGCAGCACGACTTTCCAAGGAGGGATGCATGGCAACTAAAATAAAAACCCAGGAAAGTTGTCCTGGAACACCTCCCATTGGCATGCCAAGAGTGAATTCAACAGGCAGCAGAAGGGCAGCCACCGTCCTGCAGCTGTCTGCAAGCTTCACACACAAGCCGGCTTCTTCGCGGCTTCGTTCTTCGCCTCTTGCAAGCTACCGCGATCTCCGGCTGCCGGAGGCCAAGAAGCGGCTACTTCGCGCATAGATCACTGGAGAGGCAGCGGTACGCTCCGGAGCGCCGCTTTTGCCGAAAGACGCCGGGAGCGGCACTTGCTTTCGGCCAGCTCCGGAGCTGCGTATTCTGCCTCTCTAGTCGCCTACATCTTAGCCAAAAGCTTTTCCGCTCCAGTTCTCAAGGAGAAAGTCTACCAGCACTGCTCACTTAGCCCGACCTTGCCAAGAAATGGGATTTGCTGCACATTCCAAGGACACTGCATTTTCTTAGGCAAGCCGCAAACTGCTGACAGATGGCCGTGCTCTCTGCGCTCTCCTATCCAGCTCTTGGTAGTAGCGGGCACGTTGCAGCCTGGCGAAGGCAAGAAACCTGGAGAGCTGTCACAGAGCAGAAGGGCAGCTGAGATGCTGAAAACCAGCAAAGCTGAACAGCCTGCCTCAGCTTCAGCAGTGTGCAATTGACTGAAGGCGAAAAACGCAGCAGCAGAGCAGCGGGCTTCTGAGCGCACTGAAGGCAATTGCAAGAATCCAGCAGTTGCTCCTTGCCAAGCACAGGCAGCTGCCTATGTTCTTGCTTCTTGACAAACTCACAGTTGCCCTTCTTTTCAGCAGCTGCCACCGTGTTCTCTGCATCTCGGAGCCTCTGGAGAGCAGCAGGACTTTCCAAGGAGGGATGCATGACGACTAGGTCAAAACCCAGGAAAGTTGTCCTGGAACACCTCCCATTGGCATGCCAAGAGTGAATTCAAGAGGCAGGAGAGTGGCAGCCACCGTCCTGCAGCTGTCTGCGAGCTTCACACACAAGCCGGCTTCTTCGCGGCTTCGTTCTTCGCCTCTTGCAGGCTACCGCGATCTCCGGCTGCCGGAGGCCAAGAAGCGGCTACTTCGCGCACAGATGACTGGAGAGGCAGCGGTACGCTCCGGAGCGCCGCTTTTGCCGAAAGACGCCGGGAAGCGGCTCTTGCTTTCGGCCAGCTCCGGAGCTGCGTATTCTGCCTCTCTAGTCGCCTACATCTTAGCCAAAAGCTTTTCCGCTCCAGTTCTCAAGGAGAAAGTCTACCAGCACTGCTCACTTAGCCCGACCTTGCCAAGAAATGTCATTTGCTGCACATAACAAGGACACTGCATTTTCCTGGGCAAGCTGCAACCTGCTGACAGATGGCCGTGCTCTCTGCCCTCTCCTATCCAGCTCTTGGTAGTAGCGGGCACATTACAGCCTGGCGAAGGCAAGAAACCTGGAGAGCTGTCACAGAGCAGAAAGGCAGCTGAGATGCTGAAAAGCAGCAAAGCTGAACAGCCTGCCTCAGCTTCAGCAGTGTGCAATTGACTGAAGGCGAAAAACGCAGCAGCAGAGCAGCGGGCTTCTGTGCGCACTGAAGGCAATTGCAAGAATCCAGCAGCTGCTCCTTGCCAAGCACAGGCAGCTGCCTATGTTCTTGCTTCTTGACCAACTCACAGTTGCCCTTCTTTTCAGCAGCTGCCAACGTGTTCTCTGCATCTCGGAGCCTCTGGAGAGCAGCAGGACTTTCCAAGGAGGGATGCATGACGACTAGGTCAAAACCCAGGAAAGTTGTCCTGGAACACCTCCCATTGGCATGCCAAGAGTGAATTCAAGAGGCAGGAGAGCGGCAGCCACCGTCCTGCAGCTGTCTGCGAGCTTCGCACACAAGCCGGATTCTTCGCAGCTTCGTTCTTCGCCTCTTGCAAGCTACCGCGATCTCCGGCTGCCAGAGGCCAAGAAGCGGCTACTTCGCGCACAGATCACTGGAGCGGCAGCGGTACGCTCCGAAGCGCCGCTTTTGCCGAAAGACGCCGGGAAGCGGCTCTTGCTTTCGGCCAGCTCCGGAGCTGCGTATTCTGCCTCTCTAGTCGCCTACATCTTAGCCAAAAGCTTTTCCGCTCCAGTTCTCAAGGAGAAAGTGTACCAGCACCGCTCACTTAGCCCGACCTTGCCAAGAAATGGGATTTGCTGCACATTCCAAGGACACTGCATTTTCTTAGGCAAGCTGCAAACTGCTGACAGATGGCCGTGCTCTCTGCGCTTTCCTATCCAGCTCTTGGTAGTAGCGGGCACGTTGCAGCCTGGCGAAGGCAAGAAACCTGGAGAGCTGTCACAGAGCAGAAGGGCAGCTGAGATGCTGAAAAGCAGCAAAGCTGAACAGCCTGCCTCAGCTTCAGTAGTGTGCAATTGACTGAAGGCGAAAAACGCAGCAGCAGAGCAGCGGGCTTCTGAGCGCACTGAAGGCAATTGCAAGAATCCAGCAGCTGCTCCTTGCCAAGCACAGGCAGCTGCCTGTGTTCTTGCTTCTTGACCAACTCACAGTTGCCCTTCTTTTCAGCAGCTGCCACCGTGTTCTCTGCATCTCGGAGCCTCTGGAGAGCAGCAGGACTTTCCAAGGAGGGATGCATGACGACTAGGTCAAAACCCAGGAAAGTTGTCCTGGAACACCTCCCATTGGCATGCCAGAAGTGAATTCAAGAGGCAGGAGAGCGGCAGCCACCGTCCTGCAGCTGTCTGCGAGCTTCACACACAAGCCGGCTTCTTCGCGGCTTCGTTCTTCGCCTCTTGCAAGCTACCGCGATCTCCAGCTGCCTGAGGCCAAGAAGCGGCTACTTCGCGCACAGATGACTGGAGAGGCAGCGGTACGCTCCGGAGCGCCGCTTTTGCCGAAAGACGCCGGGAAGCGGCACTTGCTTTCGGCCAGCTCCGGAGCTGCGTATTCTGCCTCTCTAGTCGCCTACATCTTAGCCAAAAGCTTTTCCGCTCCAGTTCTCAAGGAGAAAGTCTACCAGCCCCGCTCACTTAGCCTGACCTTGCCAAGAAATGTCATTTGCTGCACATTCCAAGGACACTGCATTCTCCTGGGCAAGATGCAACCTGATGACAGATGGCCGTGCTCTCTGCCCTCTCCTATCCAGCTCTTGGTAGTAGCGGGCACGTTGCAGTCTGGCGAAGGCAAGAAACCTGGAGAGCTGTCACAGAGCAGAAGAGCAGCTGAGATGCTGAAAAGCAGCTAAGCTGAACAGCCTGCCTCAGCTTCAGCAGTGTGCAATTGACTGAAGGCGAAAAACACAGCAGCAGAGCAGCGGGCTTCTGTGCGCACTGAAGGCAATTGCAAGAATCCAGCAGCTGCTCCTCGCCAAGCACAGGCAGCTGCCTGTGTTCTTGCTTCTTGACCAACTCACAGTTGCCCTTCTTTTCAGCAGCTGCCACCGTGTTTTCTGCATCTCGGAGCCTCTGGAGAGCAGCACGACTTTCCAAGGAGGGATGCATGACGACTAGGTCAAAACCCAGGAAAGTTGTCCTGGAACACCTCCCATTGGCATGCCAAGAGTGAATTCAAGAGGCAGGAGAGCAGCAGCCACCGTCCTGCAGCAGTCTGCGAGCTTCGCACACAAGCCAGCTTCTTGGCGGCTTCGTTCTTCGCCTCTTGCAAGCTACCGCGATCTCCGGCTGCCGGAGGCCAAGAAGCGGCTACTTCGCGGATAGATCACTGGAGAGGCAGCGGTACGCTCTGGAGCGCCGCTTTTGCCGAAAGACGCCGGGAAGCGGCACTTGCTTTCGGCCAGCTCCGGAGCTGCGTATTCTGCCTCTCTAGTCACCTACATCTTAGCGAAAAGCTTTTCCGCTCCAGTTCTCAAGGAGAAAGTGTACCAGCACTGCTCACTTAGCCCGACCTTGCCAAGAAATGGGATTTGCTGCACATTCCAAGGACACTGCATTTTCTTAGGCAAGCCGCAAACTGCTGACAGATGGCCGTGCTCTCTGCGCTCTCCTATCCAGCTCTTGGTAGTAGCGGGCACGTTGCAGCCTGGCGACGGCAAGAAACCTGGAGAGCTGTCACAGAGCAGAAGGGCAGCTGAGATGCTGAAAAGCAGCTAAGCTGAACAGCCTGCCTCAGCTTCAGCAGTGTGCAATTGACTGAAGGCGAAAAACGCAGCAGCAGAGCAGCGGGCTTCTGAGCGCACTGAAGGCAATTGCAAGAATCCAGCAGTTGCTCCTTGCCAAGCACAGGCAGCTGCCTATGTTCTTGCTTCTTGACAAACTCACAGTTGCCCTTCTTTTCAGCAGCTGCCACCGTGTTCTCTGCATCTCGGAGCCTCTGGAGAGCAGCAGGACTTTCCAAGGAGGGATGCATGACGACTAGGTCAAAACCCAGGAAAGTTGTCCTGGAACACCTCCCATTGGCATGCCAAGAGTGAATTCAAGAGGCAGGAGAGCGGCAGCCACCGTCCTGCAGCTGTCTGCGAGCTTCACACACAAGCCGGCTTCTTCGCGGCTTCGTTCTTCGCCTCTTGCAGGCTACCGCGATCTCCGGCTGCCGGAGGCCAAGAAGCGGCTACTTCGCGCACAGATGACTGGAGAGGCAGCGGTACGCTCCGGAGCGCCGCTTTTGCCGAAAGACGCCGGAAAGCGGCTCTTGCTTTCGGCCAGCTCCGGAGCTGCGTATTCTGCCTCTCTAGTCGCCTACATCTTAGCCAAAAGATTTTCCGCTCCAGTTCTCAAGGAGAAAGTCTACCAGCACTGCTCACTTAGCCCGACCTTGCCAAGAAATGTCATTTGCTGCACATAACAAGGACACTGCATTTTCCTGGGCAAGCTGCAACCTCCTGACAGATGGCCGTGCTCTCTGCCCTCTCCTATCCAGCTCTTGGTAGTAGCGGGCACATTACAGCCTGGCGAAGGCAAGAAACCTGGAGAGCTGTCACAGAGCAGAAGGGCAGCTGAGATGCTGAAAAGCAGCAAAGCTGAACAGCCTGCCTCAGCTTCAGTAGTGTGCAATTGACTGAAGGCGAAAAACGCAGCAGCAGAGCAGCGGGCTTCTGAGCGCACTGAAGGCAATTGCAAGAATCCAGCAGTTGCTCCTTGCCAAGCACAGGCAGCTGCCTATGTTCTTGCTTCTTGACCAACTCACAGTTGCACTTCTTTTCAGCAGCTGCCACCGTGTTCTCTGCATCTCGGAGCCTCTGGAGAGCAGCACGACATTCCAAGGAGGGTTGCATGACGACTATGTCAAAACCCAGGAAAGTTGTCCTGGAACACCTCCCATTGGCATGCCAAGAGTGAATTCAACAGGCAGGAGAGCAGCAGCCACCGTCCTGCAGCAGTCTGCGAGCTTCGCACACAAGCCAGCTTCTTGGCGGCTTCGTTCTTCGCCTCTTGCAAGCTACCGCGATCTCCGGCTGCCGGAGGCCAAGAAGCGGCTACTTCGCGCATAGATCACTGGAGAGGCAGCGGTACGCTCCGGAGCGCCGCTTTTGCCGAAAGACGCCGGGAAGCGGCACTTGCTTTCGGCCAGCTCCGGAGCTGCGTATTCTGCCTCTCTAGTCACCTACATCTTAGCGAAAAGCTTTTCCGCTCCAGTTCTCAAGGAGAAAGTCTACCAGCACTGCTCACTTAGCCCGACCTTGCCAAGAAATGGGATTTGCTGCACATTCCAAGGACACTGCATTTTCTTAGGCAAGCTGCAAACTGCTGACAGATGGCCGTGCTCTCTGCGCTCTCCTATCCAGCTCTTGGTAGTAGCGGGCACATTGCAGCCTGGCGAAGGCAAGAAACCTGGAGAGCTGTCACAGAGCAGAAAGGCAGCTGAGATGCTGAAAAGCAGCAAAGCTGAACAGCCTGCCTCAGCTTCAGCAGTGTGCAATTGACTGAAGGCGAAAAACGCAGCAGCAGAGCAGCGGATTTCTGTGCGCACTGAAGGCAATTGCAAGAATCCAGCAGCTGCTCCTTGCCAAGCACAGGCAGCTGCCTATGTTCTTGCTTCTTGACCAACTCACAGTTGCCCTTCTTTTCAGCAGCTGCCACCGTGTTCTCTGCATCTCGGAGCCTCTGGAGAGCAGCACGACTTTCCAAGGAGGGATGCATGACGACTAGGTCAAAACCCAGGAAAGTTGTCCTGGAACACCTCCCATTGGCATGCCAAGAGTGAATTCAAGAGGCAGGAGAGCGGCAGCCACCGTCCTGCAGCTGTCTGCGAGCTTCGCACACAAGCCGGCTTCTTCGCGGCTTCGTTCTTCGCCTCTTGCAAGCTACCGCGATCTCCGGCTGCCGGAGGCCAAGAAGCGGCTACTTCGCGCACAGATGACTGGAGAGGCAGCGGTACGCTCCGGAGCGCCGCTTTTGCCGAAAGACGCCGGAAAGCAGCACTTGCTTTCGGCCAGCTCCAGAGCTGCGTATTCTGCCTCTCTAGTCGCCTACATCTTAGCCAAAAGCTTTTCCGCTCCAGTTCTCAAGGAGAAAGTCTACCAGCACTGCTCACTTAGCCCGACCTTGCCAGGAAATATGATTTGCTGCACATTCCAAGGACACTGCATTTTCCTGGGCAAGCTGCAACCTGCTGGCAGATGGCCGTGCTCTCTGACCACTCCTATCCAGCTCTGGGTAGTAGCAGGCACGTTGTGCCTGGCGAAGACAAGACACCTGGAGAGCTGTCACAGAGCAGAAGGGCAGCTGAGATGCTGAAAAGCAGCAAAGCTGAACAGCCTGCCTCAGCTTGAGTAGTGTGCAATTGACTGAAGGCGAAAATCACAGCAACAGAGCAGCGGGCTTCTGTGTGCACTGAAGGCAATTGCAAGAATCCAGCAGCTGCTCCTTGCCAAGCACAGGCAGCTGCCTATGTTCTTGCTTCTTGACCAACTCACAGTTGCCCTTCTTTTCAGCAGCTGCCACCGTGTTCTCTGCATCTCGGAGCCTCTGGAGAGCAGCAGGACTTTCCAAGGAGGGATGCATGAGGACTACGTCAAAACCCAGGAAAGTTGTCCTGGAACACCTCCCATTGGCATGCCAAGAGTGAATTCAACAGGCAGCAGAAGGGCAGCCACCGTCCTGCAGCAGTCTGCGAGCTTCGCACACAAGCCGGCTTCTTCGCGGCTTCGTTCTTCGCCTCTTGCAAGCTACCGCGATCTCCGGCTGCCGGAGGCCAAGAAGCGGCTACTTCGCGCACAGATCACTGGAGCGGCAGCGGTGCGCTCCGGAGCGCCGCTTTTGCCGAAAGACGCCGGGAAGCGGCTCTTGCTTTCGGCCAGCTCCGGAGCTGCGTATTCTGCCTCTCTAGTCGCCTACATCTTAGCCAAAAGCTTTTCCGCTCCAGTTCTCAAGGAGAAAGTGTACCAGCACTGCTCACTTAGCCCGACCTTGCCAAGAAATGGGATTTGCTGCACATTCCAAGGACACTGCATTTTCTTAGGCAAGCTGCAAACTGCTGACAGATGGCCGTGCTCTCTGCGCTCTCCTATCCAGCTCTTGGTAGTAGCGGGCACGTTGCAGCCTGGCGAAGGCAAGAAACCTGGAGAGCTGTCACAGAGCAGAAAGGCAGCTGAGATGCTGAAAAGCAGCAAAGCTGAACAGCCTGCCTCAGCTTCAGCAGTGTGCAATTGACTGAAGGCGAAAAACGCAGCAGCAGAGCAGCGGACTTCTGTGCGCACTGAAGGCAATTGCAAGAATCCAGCAGCTGCTCCTTGCCAAGCACAGGCAGCTGCCTATGTTCTTGCTTCTTGACCAACTCACAGTTGCCCTTCTTTTCAGCAGCTGCCACCGTGTTCTCTGCATCTCGGAGCCTCTGGAGAGCAGCACGACTTTCCAAGGAGGGATGCATGGCAACTAAAATAAAAACCCAGGAAAGTTGTCCTGGAACACCTCCCATTGGCATGCCAAGAGTGAATTCAACAGGCAGCAGAAGGGCAGCCACCGTCCTGCAGCAGTCTGCGAGCTTCGCACACAAGCCGGCTTCTTCGCGGCTTCGTTCTTCGCCTCTTGCAAGCTACCGCGATCTCCGGCTGCCGGAGGCCAAGAAGCGGCTACTTCGCGCACAGATGACTGGAGCGGCAGCGGTGCGCTCCGGAGCGCCGCTTTTGCCGAAAGACGCCGGCAAGCGGCTCTTGCTTTCGGCCAGCTCCGGAGCTGCGTATTCTGCCTCTCTAGTCGCCTACATCTTAGCCAAAAGCTTTTCCGCTCCAGTTCTCAAGGAGAAAGTGTACCAGCACTGCTCACTTAGCCCGACCTTGCCAAGAAATGGGATTTGCTGCACATTCCAAGGACACTGCATTTTCTTAGGCAAGCTGCAAACTGCTGACAGATGGCCGTGCTCTCTGCGCTCTCCTATCCAGCTCTTGGTAGTAGCGGGCACGTTGCAGCCTGGCGAAGGCAAGAAACCTGGAGAGCTGTCACAGAGCAGAAAGGCAGCTGAGATGCTGAAAAGCAGCAAAGCTGAACAGCCTGCCTCAGCTTCAGCAGTGTGCAATTGACTGAAGGCGAAAAACGCAGCAGCAGAGAGGCGGACTTCTGTGCGCACTGAAGGCAATTGCAAGAATCCAGCAGCTGCTCCTTGCCAAGCACAGGCAGCTGCCTATGTTCTTGCTTTTTGACCAACTCACAGTTGCCCTTCTTTTCAGCAGCTGCCACCGTGTTCTCTGCATCTCGGAGCCTCTGGAGAGCAGCAGGACTTTCCAAGGAGGGATGCATGACGACTAGGTCAAAACCCAGGAAAGTTGTCCTGGAACACCTCCCATTGGCATGCCAAGAGTGAATTCAAGAGGCAGGAGAGCGGCAGCCACCGTCGTGCAGCTGTCTGCGAGCTTCGCACACAAGCCGGATTCTTCGCAGCTTCGTTCTTCGCCTCTTGCAAGCTACCGCGATCTCCGGCTGCCAGAGGCCAAGAAGCGGCTACTTCGCGCACAGATGACTGGAGCGGCAGCGGTACGCTCCGAAGCGCCGCTTTTGCCGAAAGACGCCGGGAAGCGGCTCTTGCTTTCGGCCAGCTCCGGAGCTGCGTATTCTGCCTCTCTAGTCGCCTACATCTTAGCCAAAAGCTTTTCCGCTCCAGTTCTCAAGGAGAAAGTGTACCAGCACTGCTCACTTAGCCCGACCTTGCCAAGAAATGGGATTTGCTGCACATTCCAAGGACACTGCATTTTCTTAAGCAAGCTGCAAACTGCTGACAGATGGCCGTGCTCTGTGCGCTTTCCTATCCAGCTCTTGGTAGTAGCGGGCACGTTGCAGCCTGGCGAAGGCAAGAAACCTGGAGAGCTGTCACAGAGCAGAAGGGCAGCTGAGATGCTGAAAAGCAGCAAAGCTGAACAGCCTGCCTCAGCTTCAGCAGTGTGCAATTGACTGAAGGCGAAAAACGCAGCAGCAGAGCAGCGGGCTTCTGTGCGCACTGAAGGCAATTGCAAGAATCCAGCAGCTGCTCCTTGCCAAGCACAGGCAGCTGCCTGTGTTCTTGCTTCTTGACCAACTCACAGTTGCCCTTCTTTTCAGCAGCTGCCACCGTGTTCTCTGCATCTCGGAGCCTCTGGAGAGCAGCAGGACTTTCCAAGGAGGGATGCATGACGACTAGGTCAAAACCCAGGAAAGTTGTCCTGGAACACCTCCCATTGGCATGCCAGAAGTGAATTCAAGAGGCAGGAGAGCGGCAGCCACCGTCCTGCAGCTGTCTGCGAGCTTCACACACAAGCCGGCTTCTTCGCGGCTTCGTTCTTCGCCTCTTGCAAGCTACCGCGATCTCCAGCTGCCTGAGGCCAAGAAGCGGCTACTTCGCGCACAGATGACTGGAGAGGCAGCGGTACGCTCCGGAGCGCCGCTTTTGCCGAAAGACGCCGGGAAGCGGCACTTGCTTTCGGCCAGCTCCGGAGCTGCGTATTCTGCCTCTCTAGTCGCCTACACCTTAGCCAAAAGCTTTTCCGCTCCAGTTCTCAAGGAGAAAGTCTACCAGCCCCGCTCACTTAGCCTGACCTTGCCAAGAAATGTCATTTGCTGCACATTCCAAGGACACTGCATTCTCCTGGGCAAGATGCAACCTGATGACAGATGGCCGTGCTCTCTGCGCTCTCCTATCCAGCTCTTGGTAGTAGCGGGCACGTTGCAGCCTGGCGAAGGCAAGAAACCTGGAGAGCTGTCACAGAGCAGAAGAGCAGCTGAGATGCTGAAAAGCAGCTAAGCTGAACAGCCTGCCTCAGCTTCAGCAGTGTGCAATTGACTGAAGGCGAAAAACGCAGCAGCAGAGCAGCGGGCTTCTGAGCGCACTGAAGGCAATTGCAAGAATCCAGCAGTTGCTCCTTGCCAAGCACAGGCAGCTGCCTATGTTCTTGCTTCTTGACCAACTCACAGTTGCCCTTCTTTTCAGCAGCTGCCACCGTGTTCTCTGCATCTCGGAGCCTCTGGAGAGCAGCACGACTTTCCAAGGAGGGATGCATGGCAACTAAAATAAAAACCCAGGAAAGTTGTCCTGGAACACCTCCCATTGGC